>NC_067401.1:87656533-87986033 GCF_016432865.1 Antechinus flavipes | reverse complement strand
AACAAGCATTTATTAAACACCTACTATGTGTTAGGTACTGTCCAATAAAAACAGAAATGACATACTGTCTTCAAGGTGATTGTAGTTTATCAAATAAGAAATGTTAACAGACAAGTACACACATATTTTATATTAAATATAATATAAATACAAGGTAATTTCTTGACAGGAGACATTCAAAACTGGGGCGGGGATCAGATTAGGCTACTGGTAGAAAATAGTGTATGAGCTATTCAGTTGTTTAGTCATATCTGAGTCTTCATGACCTCATGGATTCTAGCACATCAAGCCTTTTTATAGTCTGTTATCTCTTGAACTCTAAGTTCATGTATATTGCTTCCATAACACTATCTAGCCATCTTATTTTTCTGCCACCTCATTTTGCTTTCGCCTTCAATTTTTCCTAATATCAAGATCTTTTCTAATGACTGCTTTCTTCTCATTTCTTGGCAAGATTATTTAAACTTCAGTTTCAGTATTTATCTTTCTAATGAATAGTCTGAATTGATCTAAATATTGACCAATTTTATTTTCTTACTATCCATAAAACTCTCAAAAATTCTCCTCCAGCACAACAATTTGAAAATGTTGATTCTGTGGCTTTTCTTATATTCCAAGTCTCACAGCCATACATTACTCCTGAAAATATCATAGTTTTTACAATACAAACCTTTGTTGATAAGGTGATATCTTTGTTTTTTCATATGTTGTCCATATGTGCTATAGCTTTCCTTCCAAACAGCAAACATCTTTTAATTCCATGGCTTCAGTCATCATTTATGGTGATTTTTGAGTTTAAGAATATAAAATTTGACACGACTTCCATTTCTTCACTCTCTATTAGCCAGAAAGTGATGAGTCCACTTAGAACAACCTAAGTTTTTTTTCCCTAATGTTGAGTTTCTATATAGCTTTTGCACTCTCCTCTTTCACCCTCAACAAGAGGTTTCTTCTTAATTCTTTAGTTTTGGTTACCCAAGTAGTATTTGCAAACCTGAGATTGTTTATATTTTTCCTGGTCACTTTAATTCTGTTTTTTGATTCATCCATCTTGGAATTTCCCATGATGTATGCCGCATATAAGTTAAATAAGGTGACACCATACTCTCTTGGTATTTCTTTCCCAATTTTAAACCCGTCAATTATTCCATGTTTGGTTTTAACTGTTGCTTCTTGGTTCACATACAGGTTCCTCAGGAGACAGGTAAGATGATCTGGTACTCCTCTCTTTCTGAAGAATTTCCACATTTTGTTGTGATCCACAAAATCAAAGTATTCAGTATTGTCACTGTAGCAGAAGTGGATGTTTTTCTGGAACTCTTTTGCTTTTCATGATCTAGTGAATATTGGCAATTTGGTCTTTAGCTCCACTGCTTATTTGAAAATCAGCTTGCAATTTTGGTAATTTTCGCTTTACATATTACTTAAGTCTACTTTTCAGAATCTAAGCATATCCTTGCTGATATGTGAAGTGAGTGTAATTGGTTATTTTATTTGGTTATCTTTGTCATTGCCCCCCCCCCTTTTTTTTTGGATTAGGATATAAATTGATCCTTTCCAATCTATCCAATTCACTGTTGACTTTCCCAAAGTTGTTGGCATATTGAATACAATAATTTAATAGCATCATCTTTAAGATTCAAATACCTCAGCTGAAATTCCATTACCTCTACTAGCCTTACTATTAGTAATGTTTCCTAAGGCCCACTTTACTTCATTATCCAGGGTATATAGTTTTAGATCAGTAATCACACCACCATGGTTATCAATTATATTAAAATCTTTCCCATATAATTCTTCTATACATTTTATCATCTCTTCTTAATCTCTTCTACTTCTGTTAAGTTTCCACCCCTTGTGTTTTCTATCATGATCATTTTTACATGAAATGTTTCCTTGATATGAAGTTCTTGTCTTTCTCGTTCTATTTTTTTCCCTTGTATTACTTATTTAAGAAAACCTCATTTTTTTTCACTATTCTTTGAAATTCCACATGCAGTTGGATATATCTTTCCAGTTCTCCTTTCCTCCATTCCTTAGCTATTTTTAAAATTCATAAAACAGCCATTTTGGTTTTTTGCTCTTCTTTTTTTCTTTGGGAATATTTTTGTTGTTGTTGTTGCTGCCTCCTATATAATATTGCAAACCTCTGTCTGTAGTTCCTCAGGCACTCCATCTCTTAAATTGAATCCCTTAAATCTATTCATCACTTCTACATCATATTCATAACAGATCTTTTTTAGGTCATACCTGTAGTCTGATGGTTTTCTCTACTTTCTGCAAGTCTAAATTTTGCAATAAGAAACTCATGATCTGAATCATAACCAGCTCCAGGTCTTATTTTAACTAACCTTATAGGGCTTCTTCATTTTTGGCAGCAAATTATATAATCAATTAGATTTCAATATTCACCATTTGATGATGTCCATGTGTAGAACTTCTTTTTAGGTTGTTGAAAAAGTGCTTATTGTGACCTGCAAACTATCTTAAGAAATCTCTATTAATCTGTTTCTTGCCTCATTTTGTACTGCAAGACCAAACTTGTCTGGCAGGACTAAAAAGTGAATGAAAGGGAATAATGTATATTATACCCAAAAAAGTTAAATTGGAATTAGGTTGTAAAAGATTTTACTTGCTATGACTGACAAACAGAGGAGTCTGTTTTTTTAGTAAATGTAGTAGGGAATGACTGGCATGGCCTGTGGATAATGATCTGTGATTTTAGAATATTACATTGGCTGCTTGATGTGTGGAAGATGCATTTCAGAGGAATGTAAAATATTGGGACCAGACCAATTAACAGGCTATTATAATAATACTCTAGCTGAGAAATTATAAAGACCTGAACTAAAATGGCCTGATGCATAAAAAAATAATTTTTCAATAAAAAAATTTAATAAGGGGTCTTCTATGTTTGTGATGTGTATATACACACACGTTTATATATGTGTGTGTATTTGTTTATTCAATTTAATCTTTTTAACTTGTTTGATAGAATTCATTTTTATGTTCAATTGGAACTTCTCTGCCCTATTCCCACATATCATCCCTTGAAGTTCATTTATAGCTTATTTGAGTTCTGTTTCTAAGGAAGACTTATTTCAGTTCTTTATTTCTTTTATTAACCTTAGTTTTATTTATTGTGACCAAAGGTTTTTTTTGTTTTAATTTTGTATTTTTTGTGATTTAAAAAAAATTTATATTAATGGTTTTATTTTTCAAATATTTTTATATTGCATCTTCAAGTCTTTGACCTTTCCTTCACCCCTCCCTCATTTTTTGTGATAAAAGCATTTAGAAAATAAAATGTCCCCTCAAGATTACATTGATTGTATCCCAAAAGTTTTTGATATGTTATCCTCAATGCTTTTTATTATTAATTATAGTTTTCATAATTTGATCTCTGGCCCACTTGTTCTTCTGGATTATATTTTTCATTTTTCACTTAAGTCTGAATTCTTTTAACATGTTTTCCTTATTTCATTGAAATCTGAAAAGAATGTACTTGCTGCTCTTTCTATCTATATTTATTTATGAGTTCCATATATATACCTTTTGTGTCATGCAAAAGTTGAAAAACACAAATAATCCTTATTATTCCTTTTAGCTATAGTCAATGGTTTATCATGTATATATTTTTTCAAATACACAGTTTTGAATTATTTTTTATTTATTTTTCTTTTAGATTTGTTTAGATCTGAAAATAGTCATATTGATATCTTCAAATATTGTTTTCTCTGTCATTCAGTTAGCTTTTCATTCAAGTACTAAGATTCTTTGTGATTTGGTGCATACACACTAATATTGATAATTCATTATCCATACCTTTAAGCGTAATAAATGTTCATTCATTAATTCTCTTAACTATGCCTGCTTTATTCAGTTATCAAACATTATTACTAAATGTCAGTCATAAACTGAGGAATACAGAGAGAGGAGAAAACATGAATCCTGCCTTGAATGAATTCAATTCTAATGAAGGGAAAAAACCATGCATAACATTCAGAAGTCATGATTATCAACCTTGAGTTCCCACATTTATATAAGGGATTAGATTTTATTCCAAATACTCACATTAATTCTATAGGGAGTTTTCTGTTTTTTAAAAAAATGTTTCTTATAAACAATAATTTGTCAGGTTTTGCATTCTGATCTGTTATATCATCTTTCCTGTTACCTTTCAAGGTCAAGCTAATCTCATTCACAGTCATAGTTATTTTTTTTTAAGTTGACTATTGCCACCATCGTATCCTATTATATTTCCTCTTTGCTTTTCATTTTTTCTAAAAGGAATCTCTCTGTGTGTCTCTTTTTGTCTCTCTCTGTCTTTCTGTCTATTCTTTATCCTTTCCTTTCCTCCTTCCTTTCCCCCTTCCTTTCCCTTTCTTCTTTTCCTTTTTCTCTTTCTTCCTTTCCCTTTATATTTCTATCTGTGTATGTTTCCCAGAATCTTAATTAATATCACTAATCTAAATTTGTTGCTTATGATTATTTCCTTGCTAACTGTATCCTCTCTTTTAAAGCTTGCTTCTTTCTTTCCCTGTTTCAGTCTTGTATTTTTTACTACCTTATTTTTTTTTCAAATTTTCTCTTACTCCATTTAGTTAAGAATGAAGTTTAGATGATTCTTGCACTTCCCCTAACCTATATCCTTGTGTAGATTTCTCTGTCAAATGTTAAGTTTCTACTTGTTTGTAATTCCTTTTATAGAATGTTGCCGTCCCCCTACCCTCCCCCCCCCCCCCCCCTTTCACAGCCTGGACTTGAATTCCCTCAGAGACTCTTATTAGAGATAGTAGGCTTCTGAAACACTACAGCTTCTTCTTTCTCTTTCAGAATAATCATTTGAACACGATTTAGCCATTTGAAGTTGTTTAAGCCTGCTTAAATATCACTTGGCTCTTTTGTTTGTTTCTAAAATTTTACTTAGCTTGGTGTCTTTCAGTAAGAATTCTTGGAATTCATCAGTGCTATTAAAGGTTTATTTTATTCTTTTAGGACTAAACTCAGCTTTGCAAGATGATTTTTTGTTGTACTCAGGATTTTTTGTTTTGCTTTATGTGTATTATATTCTATGCTTTCCTCTCTTTTGGGTTTTTTTTTTTTTTTACATAATCCTGCATGAATTTTATATGGGACCTTGGTAATTTATCAATTTCTTTCTGATTATTTCTGTATTTCTTTTTTTTCTACTGACTTATAGACTGGAGTTTGGCAATCATTTTTGGGTGAGTGAAATTAGAAATATCTTTCAAGATATGAATTCCATTTCCATCTGTCATCTGGAAAAATGTCTAAATTAAAATATCTAATACTTGTGAACATTTTAAAAATGATTTTTATAAATAGGTTGACTTCAAAAACACTTTTCAAGGAGTTCATTGATTCTTAAATTATAATTGGTTATTTTTGTTTTCCAGGGAAGTCATTTCTTACAATAAATATTTCATGCATTCTTACATTTTTTTCATCCTTTTGATTGGATTCTAATGAGACTTGTGATATGATTAAATTATTGAGTCCTGTTTCTTCCATTCCATTATTTGTGGTGTCTACTATGGTAAACTTGCCCAATTTCTGTTCTAAATATTTTCTTACCAAAATTTTCTTTTGGGGGTCTAATTTGACTCCTCATTTCTTCCTTCATATTCTTTTAGTAGACCTTTTTTAGTTCTTTCTTGTTTTGACCTTTTGTTTTTTTCTCAATTTCTCTTCTTCTTATTCATCTATTTTGACTTTAACTGACCTATTCTTTGTTATTATTTTGTTGATTTTGGAGGGGATCTAGGTTTCTCTGGAATGTATCACATCACCATATTTTAGAGGGAATATTATGACTTCAGTAAGAAGTATTTAAATATCAAAGACAGAATCAGTACTTACCAAGATATTCACAGCATCTTTTGTGGTAGTAAAGAACAAGAACCAAAAGGGAATGCTTTTAAGTTGAAGAACAATTGGAAAAAAAAAAACCTGTGACATATGACTATAATAGAATTTGTAATCAGCAGTAATAAATATGTCAAATTCAGAAAAACCTACAAAATTTTTCTGAATTCTAATTCAAAGCGCAATAAGTAGAAAGAAATAATTTTTGCCATAATTATTTCACCAGTGAAAATGAAGAGAATATGAAGAAGAAACTAATCTCTTAGTATTTAAAAAACTAGTGACAGTCTTGGAGAGCAGATAATGAAAGATATGGTAAACAGTCAAAGGACTCTAAGGAAAAAATGTTATAGATATTGACAGATGCAATGGCTGTTTCTGCTAAACTGATTCCCTTGTTAAAAGGAGGGATTCAATCTGGAGAAGAGAATTTCCCCCTCCCCCAACTTAGTTGCTTTCCTTTCCTTTGTTGATATAAAAATATTTCCATTTAATTTTGACTAGTTCTGCTGATTTCATTCCTTCATTCCAAGCAGCTATTTTACTTTTAAATTAAAAGCTTCACTGAATAAAGAGGTAACAGAGATTGTACATGCCCAAACAACTACATGGAAAGTAAAAGAAGAATGTAATTTTGCTATTTTTATTATATCATATTTATAAGCATAAGGGCAGGAATCATAACCATAAGAAGTAAATGACCTTCCAATATTTTATTTAAAAGTTGTTTTGAGCAATTGAAAAGAGAATGTTCTTAATTTACCCAGAAGACATGGCCTAAATTAGTTTCATGCTTTTTTAAAGATCTTTTATAAGCACACAACTCTTGATTTATTTATATAAGAATTCATTTTAAAAATAAAATTAGGTGTTCTTGCATTAACAGAATTTAGTAACAAATTATTGCTTGGTGTGATAGCAGCATCAGAAATTCAAGTCTATTCAATCTCTCTGGCCCTCTCTTGACCCTTCAGCAATTGGGGATTAAGTGACTTGTCCAGGGTCAAACAGATTATTTAAAAAACTAAATGGTGTTGTTTGAAAAGCAGGTGATTTCTTTAAAAGAACACTGGATCTGGAACAAGAAATTCTGAATTCAAGTCTTGGCTTGGTATGCAATTAACTATATGATCTTGAGTAAATCCTTTTGCAGAAATTATAAAATAAAATAATACTTGTACTAAGAGGAAGTAGAAGCCTTGAATGTAAAGGACTTTTTCAAGTTGTTTAACCCTGAAAGGGAAGAGAGAGAGATGATTGATAGTAACTTCAGAATAAAGTGGATTTTTTTTAAAGGACAAGGAAGATATGGGAATGTTTACAGGTAACAGGGAAGGAGTCAACTGATAGAGAAAACATGAAGACGAGAATAAGAATGATAGTATGTGCAATATGCTGGAGGGGATAGGGCTTAGAGTGAGGAAGGGTTGAGTTCATAACCAGTCTTCTGCTTTCCGATCCTTGTCATCTTTTACTGATTTCAAAGGATATTGTAGTAGATTCACAACAAATACCCCTAAAAGTATAAATAATAAATTAAATCAAATAATGGCAAGGAAGTGTGAGGGTATTATTAGGACATATTACCAATGAGAAATATTGTTTTGGGGTTGGAAATGGAAATACCTATTGAATTCTGGACATAATGACTGATGTAGCTGAATAGTTTGTACATGTATGCATTTTTTGGTAGACTAGACTTGTGATATAATTGATATAGAGAGCACTTAGACCAATGTAAATTGACATCTTTTCTGACATACTATTAAAGATAATGGCTAGGACACTGAAAAGTCAGGTGATTTACCCCAAGTCACCTGACCAAGTATGTCTTGAACCCAATTCTTCCTGACAGATTGGTGATATATTTGCTATCCTCAGGTGCCTCTCAAACATTAATTTAACACCCACTTAAATGTACTAAGATTGATATTACTAACTGACAGAATGAGTATCACCCAATGGGAAAACACTGGTTTAAATTAAATGAGAGTTTTTTTTTTCCTTTTTCCTGATTAAACTGGATGTGTCTGGTGAGATTTTTCAGTACCAAAATAACCTTCCACTGTTATCATCCATAATTCACTTCCTCTTTCTGGCAGAATAGCAATTTAATAGCTGAAAGGTGCTATTTTGTGATTATAACTACATACTACTCATCCAATCAGACCAACTTTACTATTGACATTTTGTAGCTAAGGGAAGTAAAACACTGGGGAGAGGGAATTAACTGAGATGATATAGCAAAGATTTTGCTGGGGACCAGTTCATTATATTCCACTGTCTCCTGTAGATCTAGTTAAGAAGTTGATTGTTATCTGGGAACAGAAAGCAATGCTATGATCTAATGTTTAGTTATAATAAAAGCCATTAGAAAACCATCTGAATATTTCTAGCACCAACATTAATTTTCATTTTATCTTTTTTGAAGTTGGTGGGAGAGAAGAGAATAGAAAGCCAGAATTAGCTTCTAAATGAAATTTGCTTAAGGCTCATTTTAAACAAAAATATATCAACTCAAAAGGACAGACTCTGGTCCAAAAATCATTTCTGTAAACAAAACCCCTGCAAATATAAATATAGACAAAGCTTAGCTCATTAGATCTGGCTGATGCTTTTAAGTTATGTGCATTATTTTTAGGTTAGAACTGGATGTTTTTGGACAGTGTGGGTAGAACAGACGGAGAAATGCACTCTAGGCTGTCATGAAGAACTTTTTTCAAAAGAAATTAAGGACCAATTCTGAACATATCTGACCAGAATCACTTGTTACTCCTTGGTTTTTTACTATTATTCTTTTGGCAAAGGTGATGATAGAGACCTCAGAATAATTTTTCCAGCAAAAACAAAAGAAAAAAATAATCTGATATTTCTCTTAAAGTTAGGGCAATCAGTACACTAGATTTTCTTTCTTTTTTTTTTTGGTGGGGGGCGGGGGTTGAGTATTGCCAAAGCTACTCCAAAGAACTGAGATAAGGAATTTTAATCATTTTACCAGACAGGAAGAAAACAGTTTCAATAAATTCACACATATATTAGAATCACATCATGTTAGCACCACAGGGGAGGCAACACAGCTAAGACACAAAATGGAAGGCAATAGCTGTGGATGATATGTTGGAAGAGGACATGGTGATTTTTTCCATGTAGAGCTATTTGGAGTCAGTCTATTTAAATAAAAAAAGACCATGCAACAAATACTAGCATATGACAGTGGTTCCTCACAATTCTGATGACACAGCATGGATGTAGAAAAATAGAGAAAAGAAGAAAAAGGAAAGTAGGACTTGGATTATGGTAAAGCAACATGGCTATAGTCTTAAGTCCATGGGTGGATTTTCTATTTTTGTGTGTATCAATCTGTTGGTGCAACTTTTGGGCAAAGAGGGAACTGGCCAAGAGGGAAGATCCTGTGTGTTTCAACTAATGAAACACAGGAAAAGATTCCGTGTGTTTCCCTGCTCCAGCTGTCTTATGTGTCTCTGGTTGAGTGAACGCAGTGCTAAAGGAGGGCGTGAGCATAGTTTGGTATATTTGAACATAAATGGAAAAAAAAAAAAAACAGTATCCTACCAGCTTGATACCTAGAATTTATGCCTTTGCTGTGTCTTTTTAGTGGTCTAGGTTATCAGGGGAAGTGTCCAGAGATCATAATCATTGTTATTTGTCCTTTGTTCTCAAAGAGGACTATGACAGTGGGACCATAACATCAAGGGAATTAATATCACTGGATTGCAGTATCATAGAATCACAGATTCAGAGCTGGAAGGGATCTTAGAAGTTATCTAATGCAATATCCCTCATTTTATAGTTAAAGAAAATGAGGGCCAAAGAAGAATAAGAAAATGAAAAAAATAATTCAATTGAGTATTAATTTATTAATCATATATTCTATGCAAAGCACTGTATTAGGCATTAGGGAAATACAAAATTAAAAAATATATATAATAAATATAAAATCACAGAATCTCAGAAGTAACATTCAGGATAATCTAGCCCAAATCATACTTAACCAATAATTTCCCTCTAAAACATATCTAACAAAAGTCAACTGACTTTTGTTTGAATACTTCTAATGAAGGCAAATCCAAGGTAGCTCATTCCATTGTAGAATGAATACTGTTTAGAAAGTCTCTCGTTAAGCTAAGCTTGAATATGGCTTTGAGATAATGCTCTTTTTTCTGCCTTCTGGGATCAAACAGTTGAAAGTTTCTCTGTAACTATCCTTCAAATACTTAGACAACTATCATGTCTTTCTTCCAACTCACCTGGGTTTTCTTTTAATCAGGGTAAACAGTTTGATTTTCTTCAACTAATAACTCATGAACTTTACTCTCCTGGTTTTCTTCCTCTGTGTATTCTCCAAATCATTAATGTCCTTCTTAAAATATGTGCAGACCTGAACACAATACTGTATACATGGTCTAACCAGGGCAGAAGTCTATTCTATTTGTATACAAATTAAGGTCATTTTGTGTGTGTGTGTGTGTGTGTGTGTGTGTGTGTGTGTGTTTCATACAACTCTGTTGATTCATAATAAACATGCAGTCTTAAGGACAGTGGAATTTACAGAGGATAGTAAGAGGAAATGACACATAAATATGAAATAAGTGATAAATTCCTAAGAGTAGTACCAAATTTTGTACAAGATACTGTTTGAAGTCTGGTGTGTGGCTGGGTGGGGAACAAGATTTCTATACCAGGACTTTTTAAACTTTCTCCCTCCTTGTGACTCCTTTTGGCCAAATAAATTTTTATGTGATTGAGACTATAGGTATGTCAATCAAACATTTACTGATAATAAATCATAAATTTATTTTAAAACAATTCTTTGTTATACATATAATTTTACTATTAAAGATGAAAGCAAATTTGCATACTAATCATATGGATATACTTATTTTAGTTTTACATATAGAATAAAATCTTGGTGAAATTTTTGTTACTTTTTACTGTTGAAAAAATTATCAGTCCTCACATTGTTACTCAACTTTATATGGAATTGTGATTCACAGCTTAAGAAGCTTTGCTATAGACTAGTAAGATCAGGGAAGGCTTCTTGATAGCAGTTAAAATGGGCTTTGAAAAATGAGTAGAAATTTTAATAGAACTGAATGTTAGGAAATGAAGCCAATGTGGAGGAAGTAACTGAAAACTAATTTTGTAATTGAAGAGCACCTTTTTTTGCTTAATAGGAACTGACAAGAATATGCCAATTTAAAAGTAAAACTATGAGATACAATCAGGTCCTCCTAGGGATATGTCAAATATTTTTCAAATTTATTACAAACTAATGTCTAATATTTTTATTTAACATGTTTACACTGCCTACACTCTCTAGAAATGTTACAACTATTAAATCATGTTCATATTAAATTTAAGAATATTTCCCTTGCAAAGAACCTCTGTGGGAAGAAGATAATAAAGGAGCTTAGTAAGTGCTCTTGTGAGAATTCACATCCATATCCAGTTTTTAGACCACAGCACATCAAGTGGTTAAATTATTTTCCTATTTCCCTAAACATAGGGAATGTAGTGAGCAAAAAATCTGTTAACTGGCAAAGTCTGAATCAGGTATAGGGGATGATAATGGTTTGATAATGGAGAAAGAAGTGTAGGGGGAAAGCCAGAAAGGTAGGATGACATCAGATTGCAGATGGCTTTGAATAAGGCTTTGGATTCAAAGACTAGAAGGCACCTTAGAAGTTATCAAGTGCAATATCCTTCATTTTATAGTTAAAGAAAATGAGAGCCAAAGAAGAATAAGAAGGTGGAAAAAAAAAAGAATTTAATTCAGTCTTCTGACTAAAGGATTGAAACTTTAATGTGAAAGAGAAAGCAAAAATGATGAGATGAAAATGAGAAAGAAAAATGTAAACATTAACATTTTGGTTTTGCATCTATTGATTTAATAATGATTTTGTTATTTTATCATTGGCTTCATTATACCAATTATGTTTATAATACTAAAAATTCTTTTTCTTCCTGGTAATGATAGCATTTATATAGCACTTTAAGGCTTACTAAGTGCCCCACAAATTATACCTCTTTTTATTTTTAGAACATCCTTAGGAGATAGCTGCTATTGTAATTTCTATAACACAAATGAGAAAAACGAGGAGCAAAGAGATGAAGTGTCTTGCTAAAAGTAAAAAAAAAAAAAAAAAAAAAAAAGCTGGTAAGAATCCAAGTTAAAATTTGAACTCTGAACTCCAGGATCCTGGAATACTTTATTTACTACACCACTTTTTTACCTTTATAAATCCTAACTGATTGTGATAAGTAGTTAAAAATTTAATTCTTTAGCCCAGTCACAAATATTTTATTTAATGCTTTTGTAGAATCATATTACTGTTATTGTACAAATATTGCTATATGACTATGTCATGGAATAGTAATATCCAAAGACTTAAAAATAAGTACTACAGAGAGGGAAGAAGGAGAGTTACCTGGTGAGTGAACAGAATGTAACATGTTAAAGAGGCCTGCAAAACTAGAGTAAAGGACAGCATAAGAGAAGTGTTTGAATGAAAAGTATGTGCTAGTTAGACATCCTGTCTACCCTAAGGATGTGAAGCTTTCCCCCAGAGGAATGAGTGAATGAGAACAATTTGTTCTCATGAAGGTCACTGAGACAGGTGCTGTGGAGCTTTTAGAACTTGCTCAGACATCTCAAATGCCAAAGTCATTTACTGCATCCTGGGCCATCACCCTTTATCTTAACTTTCATCTTGTCACTGGACTTTGACTGGAGGAGAGAATGAGGCTGATGTGCGATTCTTCTCACTTATATCTAATTCATGTGGGAGTTGGTATCTTCTCATGATGTTATTGGTCTTCTTCAAAACAAAGGACAAACAAAATGTGCTGGTCATGTGATAAGAATCAAGGATAATGGTTGGACAGCTAGAATACTTTATTCCTGTTCCTGATTCAACAGGCAAAATCAAGGAAGACTTTCAGGAGAGTGGATGGGTATTTCTATGATATAAACTTAAGCGAAGACTTTAGCAAGAATTAAAAAGAATGAGAAGGCATGGGTAGATTATGATCATTATTTAAGAAGGGAATATCCAAATCAGTGAGATTACAAATCCATTTAAGTAGTTAAGATATTTGATGATATGATTCTATAATTAATATTTACCTATTTTATTCTTTGATTTGGGGGATCTGAACCACATTTTTCCTTATCTAAAAATTATGTGGATTGTTTGGTGATAGAAAATTTTAAACTTATTTTCTTGAAAAAGAAATTATAGGATATTTTCCTCCTTATTTTTAAGAGATTCAAAAAGAGTCAGTGTTTGAAAACTACATGGGAAATTCCAGCAGATGGTCAGAAGCTCTTAAATATCTAAGCTTCCTAGATCTTATAAACAACCACTTCTTTTAATTTCTTGATACTTGGTAATGTTTGAAATTTTCTTAAGAGAGGTGATTTAGAAGGCTATAAGTATGAGGAACACTTGAAAGTATGTGAGGATTGATGTTACTTCATCTCAAGAGACAAAAACACTATACATAGATTTGGGTCAATTCTATATCACTGCGAGATCAACAAAGGGGAAATTAATGCAGCTATATGGGTATAGTAAAGATGGGAAACCATCTGTTCTTGGAAACCAAATCCTTTTTAATAGAACTGGATGTTAGGAACTAAAGCCAATGTGGGGGAAGTAACTGTGAAAACTAATTTTGTAATTGAAGAGCACCTTTATTTGCTTGATAGGAACTGACAAGGATATGCCAATTTGAAAGTAAAACTGTGAGATACAATCAGATCCTCCCAGGGATGTGCCAAATATTTTTCAAATTTATTACAAGCTAATGTTTAATATTTTTATTTAACATGTTTACATTGCCTACATTCTCTAAAAATGTTACAACTATTACGTCATGTTCATATTAAATTTAAGAATGTTTCCCTTACAAAGAGCCTCTGTGGGAAGAAGATAATAAAGGAGCTTAGTAAGTGCTCTTGTGAGAATTCAGATCCATATCCAGTTTTTAGACCACAGCACATCAAATGGTTAAATTATTTTCCTGTCCAAGTTCCATTTGACTTATAAGTCATAGCTATACCATACCAATAGATTTGGATTTTAAAATTTCTCACTTCTCTATTCCACATAAATGTGCATGTTCATATATTATAGAACATCTTTTGTTGTTATTCACTTGTATCTGACTTAACCCTGTTTGTGGTTTTCTTGGCAAAGATATTCTCTTCAGCTCATTTTACAGATGAGGAAACTGAAGAAACAGGGCTAAGTGACTTGCATCAGGTCACAGATTTATTAAGTGTCCACAATGAAGTTAACAGTATTTATCTTCCTGAGTCTAAGCCTGGTATTCTATCCACTATATCACCTGCTTTATCCAAAGGATATTAGAGATTATCTAGTCAACCCCATCATTAAACAGGACACTGAGACTCAGAAATTAAATGACTCCTCTAAAGTCACATAGATAATGTCAGAAAGCTGCAATTAGATGGGATCTATCTCCTCGTTATTACTTGGTGTCATTTCCACTATGCCACACTTCTCTTAATATGTCTTTTTCCTTCAAAACTTTAACACTTCTTCCAGAAAGTCCCACTTGAGTATTAGGACCTCCTCCCTGCTTCATTACTTCTTTACCTTTTGTTCTTTGAGTACCCAAAGACATGACATAATCATTTTATAGCTATAGAAATGTTGCTATATCATCTCTTTTAATAGATTCCACATAATCCCAATTAAAATTAAAAGTCTTTTTATATGTCTCCCATAAGTCATATGGTAGTTATGCAATACCATTGGCTATTCCTCCATCTGCAAAAGTAATCATGCCTATTATTTTAAATCACCATCCTTAAAGAATTTTCTCTACTAAGAGAGAAATCAACTCTCAAGAAAATGAGAATTCTACATTTTATTTAATATAAACAATTAATCCAAATTCTCTTAATGGAAACTCTCTGCATGAATAAAAAACACTGAGATGTGAAAGGGGATGAGAATTTGCTCAATAATACCTATCAAATGAAGAAGAGAAATTATAGGCTGAGCTAGAGTTTGCCACTGTGCAGTGATATTTATAGGAAAAACCATTCTCACTGACTTATTGTATCAATGGTCATTTGGGGAATCTTCATTTTTTCTCCCATTCAATCTACAAATTTCATTTATGGAAAACTAATGTCTTTTGAAACCTTCTTTTTGATAAATAGCTTCAGTAAGACCTTACTGAAAACAAAGACCTGTCAGTTCCCTGCTGACAAACAGACTACACCAAAAAGCATTTTTCTAAGTCTTCACAGTAGTAATCACCTGTCACTAATGACTGAGCTTTACCTGACTGATGTATATAATTAAGTACAAGATTAAAGCTAATATCTTTTTAAAATATTCTCATCCCTGATGTGCCACAGGCATTTGACAACAAGCATCTTTCTCCCTCTCTTTTTTAATCCTAAAGGAGAGTTAGGAAGAGAAAAAAAATACAAGATGCACCTTTCCTGATTTCTCTTTCTTTCTTGTGGGAAGTCAATATGACAAGTCCAATTTCCCCAGAAAATTAAACAAAGTTTTCAGTGATAGATTTTATTTTACTTTTCTAAAGTAAACCCCTTTAAGTTACACCCTCTAAAAGGGTGAGATTTTAAAAATGAGAAATTAAATTTTACATTGATTTCTAAGTCAAAATACTAAATTACTGAAGTTACAAATTTTCATAGAGATCAGTCAGTTAGAAGACTACCAGAACTCACAGAGGCTTGCAACTCTAGATAATTCAGTAGATAGTTAAAGTCTTGTGGTAGCCTCTTTCCTCATTTATGGTTTTCTTCTATTTTGTGACTTTCCTTGGAGCTCTTTTACTGTTCATCAACTTCACCGTTAATGAGAAGGAAAAATAGTTTCTTCATTTAAAGCTTTTTTAAAAAAAATTTATTGTTTCTATAAAAATTGTTGGTGGTGAGAAGGTAATGGAACATATTTATTCTGTGGAGACCGAGTTAGCACCCTGGATACCTTAGAATCAGCCAGAGTCAGGATAAGCAAAAGTTCTTAGTCTTTATTCTTGGTCTTTAGGGGTAGAAGTGAACAGGATGGACGCAGAACCTTCCTTGTCTTCCTCTATCACCAAAAGTGACTCTGGCTTGTCTTACTCCACCCCCTAATCCTTCCCACAATTCTCTGTATACACCAAAAGATTGAACCAGCACAGAATAGTGGGAAGGGCCATTTTCCAAGCATATGCTAATAGAGTATTGTCCAATCAGTAGTTAGCCTTAAGTGCATGTTGTCCATCCTCAGTGCATCAACTCAGAGTTTTGGCCCTTTACACTATTCTCTCCATATCCCCTATTGCTACATATAATTCAATATTACATCTGATTACATGAAGAGTTGAATCTATTGACTTGCAATGAAATCAGCACAAGATCTGGAGTTAGAGAATTGCTAGGTTTGAACCCTAGTTCAATTATTAACTTCATGTTAGAGAAGTCACTTAACTTCTGTCTCCTTTTCTTTATCAGTTTAAACTGGTGATTTCCAAAATCTCTTCCAGCTCTAAATTTATTAAAGTCACTAAGATATAAGATAATATCAGGCTAAGTAAATTATCATTAGAAACTTCTCCAACATCCCTCTTTCCATTCTTCCCCCCCCCCCAAGTATCTTGCATTTCAAATTGGAATCTTCTGTTGGACATGCACATGTGATAATTTTCCTTGATCCAATCACAGAAATTCTCTTATTCTTTTAGATCCTTTATTTTCTACTTCAATAGGTGCATGCTGTAAACATTAATGCAAGTACTAAAGTGTAAAGTACTCTGCAACAGAGGAAGAAATCATGTGTAGTAATCATTTGAGGGTAAAAATTTAAGCATCTCTATGCAAATGACTTTCAGTTCCATTTATCCATCTCTAACCTCTCTGTTGGAGGCAGCTAGGAAGTTCATTGAATTGCTAGGCCTGGAGTCAGGAAGATCTGAGTTCAAATTCATCCTCAGACACTCACTAGCCTTGTGGCCTTGGCCAAATCACTCACTCTGCCTTAATCCGCTGGAGAAGAAAATGGCAAACCACTCCAATATCTTTGCCAAGAAAACCAAATGAGGTCATGAATAGTTGGATACAAATGAACAACAACCACCACCTCCTCTCTCCTGCTCTCTAGTTTTTATATTTGTAACTGCCTATTGGACATTTCTAATTGGATGCTCTAGATCTTAAATACAACATGTCCAAAATGGAGCTCATTATGTTCCCTCACCAACCCTTCCCTCTTCTGAACTTTCATATTACTTCTTTCAAGGCTCAATTAAAATTCTACTTCCTACAAGAAAGCTTTCTCAGTCCTTTCTCATTGCTGCTGCCTTCCTTATAAGACTATCCCTAATTTATCCTATATAAATCTTTTGTCCATAGTTGTTTGCAGAGTGTGTGTGTGTGTGTGTGTGTGTGTGTGTGTGTGTGTAACACTGAAAGAATGAAATCAGAGAAGAGAAATCACTTTCCACTTTTCACAACTCTCTTACCCTAAAAGCAATTATTACCACCACCCTTTTTTTCTTTTTTACCCTAAAGCAATGCAGCTGCTATGCCCTAGTTGAAATTATTTATGCTATCTGTTGCCTCTGTGGGATCTACCAGGGCCATCACTCTGTCACCAATAAAATGGGGCCAGTTTGACTGGACCTGTTCTTTACTAATTAATGTTGGTGATATCTCCCTTTTCTTGCTCTTTTGGTGAAAATTCTCCCTGCATTTTTTTCTAGACATGGTTACTAAGGAAAGTTGTTGCTGTTTCAATGATTCTGCAAACTCAGTGGGTAAAATGTTCATATGCTAATAGCTCCTAGCTACTAATGCATTAATTAACACCCAAATCACAACTTAATCTCCAAAGAATTACAAGTCGCTGCCATATTGCAGAATTTTTATCCTAGGAAAATCAAAATGATTAATTACTTTTGGATTCATCCCCACATCAGTACTCATTGAGCCTGATGGGAGGAATGTATTCTTTCCCAATATGTTTGCTAAGGGGGAGGGGATAGATAATTGGGAAGGGCACATAATTTTTAAAAATTGAGCTGAATTCTTTTTTAGAAAATATTTTTAATGCAATTTCAATACAAAAAATTATTTTCCTCTTAATAGGTACATGTGATAGGAGTATAATATCTAGACACTAAACATTATGCATTTTTTATTTTTCATTTTTACATACATCCACCACCACCCCACTCCATCCAGTTTCTTTCTAGCTACACTGTAAATGGGGCATCAGTTTGGTGAAGTGGAAGGAACACAAGGATGACAATCATGACATCTGATTTTGTCTTTTGGCATTGAGATCTTGGACAAATCACTTCAATTTGAGAGAAAATAATAAACTGGAAAATATACAATGAAGAGAAACCAGAATTAGTGAAGGTTATTATGTTCATTTCATAGAACTGGTTGAAGTAACTGGTCATGTTTGGTCCAGAGAAGAGAAGACTGGGTGTAGTAGGGGAGGAAATAGAATGGTTATCTTCAAATATCTGAAGAATAGTCATGTGGGGTTTCGTTTAGATTTGTTTCATTTGTTCCTAGGACTTAGACCTAGGAGCATCATTGACAGTATTTCTAAGAGACACCTTTAGACTTTATGTTTGGAAAAA
This sequence comes from Antechinus flavipes, assembly GCF_016432865.1. Taxonomy (NCBI): domain Eukaryota; kingdom Metazoa; phylum Chordata; class Mammalia; order Dasyuromorphia; family Dasyuridae; genus Antechinus; species Antechinus flavipes. The sequence goes on along the minus strand of NC_067401.1, from coordinate 87,967,478 downwards.
ACAAACACTTTCTAACAAACAGAACTGTCTAAAAGTGAAGAAGGCCTTAATGGTTGATGAGTTCCTTTTCTTGGAGGTTTTCAAGCAGAAACTGGATGACTACTTATAGAATGTATTAGAGTGAGAATCTAAAGGATGGGACTAAATGGCTGCTAAGATACTTTCCAATTTTCAAATTATGTGAAGCTGTGGCCTCTGAGTATCATTTTCCTTACCCATAAAATAATGAAGGTTAGACTACAACGTGAGAGGAAAGGGACTACAAACTTGGGACTTGCTGCTTCAACTCTATAATGAAGGTCTTTTAATTGTATATTATAGCCATATATGAGTTATATTTATATATGTAAATTTAACATCGGATTACTCAATTGATGGGCAGTTAGGTGGTGCAGTGAATAGAGTAAAAAATCGGGCCTCAGATATTTACTATCTGTGGCACGGGGCAAATAACTTAACCCTCTTTGTCTCAGTTTCCTTATCTATAAAATTATCTGGAGAAGGAAATGGCAAATCACTCCAGTATCTTTGCCAAGAAAGCCCCAAATGGAGTCATGAAAAGTCAGACATGACTGTAATGAATGAACAATTATTCACTTTATATGCATTAATTAAACACCAACTGTGTGTTAGTCACTGTGCTTAGCACTAGGAATACAAATAAAAAGATCTAAGTTTTAAATCTGAATTTAGTAGATCTGAAGAGTAGTAGAGGGAAGAGATAGGAAATATAGGGAGTACACTCTACTTCAATCCTTTGGAGCCAGGTAGACTACAACCTCCCTTCAGGAGCATGATATACTTTGAGAAATTTAGTGTAATTCTTCTTTGAAATCTCCATATTCATCTGCTCATATTTCTACCACCTGTCCTCCTCTTTCATATTATGTGCCTGTGCTAGTGCCTCAGTTGCACTTATCAACTTATAAATTAGTTCTTACAGAGGGATATTTACTTCAAATATATAGTAACAACAAAGTATAAACATCCCTCCCTCCCAACACCTGAGGGTTTTATTCTCTTTATACCAGCTAGATATGCTCAAAACTCATCTCAGTTTACCATGAAATTCAGAACCAAATGTGGAAGGGGTTAAGCGTTTCTCCTGACTTTCTAAAATTCACAAAACTGGAAGTCCCAATATCTCCACCTACAACTGAAAGAGGAAATACAGAGGCCAAAGACTACTTTCTGTTTTTCAGGGTTACAAAGACAAGGAACAGTCCCAAGACCTTTCTCTTTACAGCTCCAGCTCTCATCAGATGCTGTAAGTATAGAAGATCAAAACAAAAAAGCAACTGAAGAGAAAATGATTGAGGCTGACTCAAATCTTTTTGGAGACATCTTCAGTTCAGGATACAAAGCTTCTCTTAGTCTGTTATTAAAAGGTTACACATATCTCTATTTTTGCAAGGTATTTCCAATTTACAGCATCATACATGATTAAGATTAGCTGAAAGCAAACACCATGAACTCTCTAGGTGGGGAATTTGCATTGGCCAACCACTCTGATGGACTCTGTGCATGCTATCGTTCAAAAACAAATTGGCAATGGAATGACTACATGATTGTTGAGGACCTTTTGAGCTCTAAATCTGACAGGATAATCCTTGCTTCCTCCAGAAGTTTGTTATGGGTTTATGGGGTACTGCAAAATTGGGATTTGAATGTGTGTGTGGTTATTGCTTTTTTAGATATAAAATTTGTGCATATAGATCATTCCTGGATCCAATTCCTTTCTTCTTCCTATGATATACTTTTTCAGTTGTTGCCTGCAGTATTCCCTAGCACAGCAATAGACTTGGATAGAAAGTGAAGAGCACACACAAATATTTCTACCTAAGGATGAGCATCATGTTTTTCTATAATCCTGATTAAGAACACTTGAGAGGAAAAAAAGCTAAAAAAGATATGCCTTTTCACAATCTCTGTCCCTCTTTGATTTTTTTTTCCAGCCTTTACTATTAACACATTTATTGATGCAGATGTTACTCATGACTTGGGAATGATATAAATTAGAGGCAAGAGGGAATAGGGGAGAGGTCAGAGATTGCAACTGCCTCTCAATGTCCTTATATCATCCTTTTTTTTTTTTTTAACTTTTTATTGTCTGTCTCTCTTTCAAAGCAACTACCTCAAATCCATCTTGATTCCTTTTGGATAGCTCCTTCCAGAACTTCCATTTAAGGAGAGAATCTGGGCCAATCATCTCTTCATTTCTCCCCATGATAGAATGATACCTTCCTTTTTTCTCCTTCTTTCCCCATCCATCTCTTTTCAGATCTGTGTTATCTTCCCCATTAGAATGTAAGCATCTTGAGAATGAGGATTAGCTTTCTTTTTGCAAAAATGCATTTGCATTTCCAGTGCTTAGCCATAGTAGCTGGTACACAGTAAATGCTTAATAAAGGCTTGTTGCTTCTCTCCCTGCCCAATACTTCCAATTTATTACCTAATTGCCACCAGGATAATGGGGATGAACACCATTGTTGAACTTAGCTAGCTGGATTTCAGAAAACAATTAATAATCCCAACAGATCCATCAGTGGGCTCATAAAAAAGTCTTTCCAATATGGAAGAGCCTGCCTCAATCTGAGCATCTGGGCTCTAAGGTCACTTTCACATGTCAGTGTAGAATTTTACTTGGTGTTATTCTAATATTTAAATAACTAAGTGGCTGAGTAGACAGGTCACCAGACTTAGGAATACCTGAGTTCCAATTTGATCTCAGATACTTAGCTGTATGACTTTACTAGCTGTAAACCATTTACCTTCTATCTGCCTCAGTTTTTTTTTTTTTTTAATCTGCAAAAAAAGGGGATAATAATAGCACCTACCTCCCAGGGTTGTTGTAAAGCACTTTGAAACATATATATTTTGACATTAATTTTATTTATGAGAAAACATCAAGTACAAAATAAATCCAATTTCTAGAATAATTATCCTGTTAAACCAACTTCCACTCAAATAGTTATTATCTCTTACCTGTTCTGGGAAAAATGCAATGTAAATTTTGTGAATAACATGATGGCTTTTAAAGAATTCTATCACTTCATTGCTGGTGGTATTGCAGACTTGAATCATTTTGGAGAGCAATCTGGCAGTGAGTAATATGTTACAAAAAATTATTTCCTCTGGCCTAATGATTTCACTGCTAGGAATATACACTAAAAGAAGCCCTTTGAAATCTTAAAGTGTTATGAAACTGCTAATTATTATTTAGCTATTATTTTATATTTATAATCATTTAGTTATAATAACATTATTATATTAATATAGAAACATGTTATTTTGGACCCTTCCTAATCATAAACTATTGGTTATAAACTCACTTATATTTTATTTTATTTCACAATCACATTTTCACTAAAATTTCATTTAATTGTAGTTTGAAAAACTATTAAGTATTAAGTATTAAGATTCTATCATTTGAAAAAGCTTAAAAATTACAAACTCATTGGAAATGGAGAAAAAAGGGATATCCTTTAGTAGGATTGCAGGCAAATAAGAGGAATAAGAAAATAAAAGATGGGGGTAGACAGAGCAGTGTTGGAAGTATAGGACTGTAGATTTATGACTAGAAAACAAGTGCACATTCATTTTTACAAAAGAGCAAACTGATGTCAAGAAAGGCAAAGTGGCCTGATCATTATCACACATCTAGGAAGTTTCTAAGGCAGACTTTGAACCCAGCTGAGTTCAGACTCCAAGTCACTACTGCTCTTTCAATGGGAACTGGGTAATGAGTGATAACCAGGAAATCTACCCATTCCACTATTCTGACATTTGAAGTCAAAGTGAATCATCAAATACCTATCAATATCTTAAAAGCTTGTTATTATTTGTCCTTAGTTCTCAAAAAGGACCCTGACATCAGGAAGGGAATGCCATGAAATACAGGTGAATTGGATTTAAGTTAGGGAGGATTGTGCAAGGTCACCTGCCTCACTTTATCCCCCAGAGCCATCTAGATCCAATGGCAAGATATAAATCAGTATATCTGGAGATGGCCCTGGATGCAATGGAGACCTTGGCCTTTTTAAGCTAAGGTCTTTAACAGGTCTCAGTTTGACTGAGGCAGTGCCCATTCAGTGATTAAGGCTAGGTAACAACCTCTGAATAAAATTGAATTGCAATTGGTCAGTTGAAAAGAAAGTTTGGAGGTTAATGGCAGAGCTAACAACTTTCTATTAAGCTTAAAAACTTCCCTAATAACCTATTTTCTTCTCATTAGATAAGAGAAGAGCTCCCAAAGAACTTGGCTTGACCAACTTAATCAGCATCTCTATGCATAAAGCTATGATTGAGAACCCTGGACAGTGGGGGCTTCCTGAGCCAACTGTCTGTCTCTGTTTATCTCATTTGGAATCCCACTTGGGAAATGCATCCATTTGTCACACTGTGTTTCTGTAATCGAATGAGTCTGTATACCAGACCTGCATGTAATTAAAATAGCCCGGCATCACATCTAGACCATAATGAAAGGTCCTACCTATGCCAAATGCAATGGGGGGGATCTACCCCAGCTCTGGGGAGCTTCCAACAAACAGGAAAACAAAGGCAGGAAGGAGTAGGTGAAATATTATCACTATACAAGACAAATGCATAGATTGGCCAACAAAAATTTTCCAACCCTTTATTTCCAAAACCAGGACTGTTACTTAAACAAATTTGGGAATATTTTCAGAATGTTGATTTAGGAAAGTGAGGACAAAAAAAAATCATATTTCTTTTTGAGGCCAAAAATGATATTCTGTTTTATTTTCAGAGAAGACAAGAACAGTGCTAATATTGTTTAATTAGGTTTGCCTGGGGGCACTGGAAAAGTCAGACAAGACTGCAACTGTTTTATTTATCAGGGAATCAGATTTTTATGATCTATGCCCTAAATTATTTTTCTCAACCACTGCTTCCCTAAAGAAAACTGCCAGTGTCTTCCTACCATTATCTAACATTAGCAAATCATACTGGTCACTTGTTATCCAAATAAAGTTACAAGAAATAGGATTCTGTATCTCAATGATTTTTGGAATTTTTTTTCTCTGCTTCACTTGGCAAGGAGAAAGATGTTCTACAGATTGAGTGTAGAATTACAGAGGGTCCTTATTGTCTCCATGTAACTAATATGAAACAGATTTTGTCACTATGGTCCCCAGGTGATTGCTCACTAATTGTGAGAATCCTAACTAATCAGATTAGTTGCATCAGATAGGTGTTATAAATCTTTATTGATATTTTGTTTTTTATATCACTTTCATTTCCAAATACAGCCCATCTTCTTTCCCCATCCAAAGAGCTATTACCTGATTTAAAAAATAATTAAAAAAAATAATTGTAAATAAAATTTCTGACACTTTTAAAAGCAAAAACAAACAAACAAAAAAGGGAAGAATAGAGGCAAAAATCTCTGGAAAGAAACATTCTTTCAAATTTCTAGTATGTGAAGAGTAAGCCATTATAGTTAATCTTCCATTTCTGTAATAACAAAACAAAACAAAACTTCCTTGTGGGCCTCTTGGAATCTTTTTGTTGTTGTTGTTTGTTTGTTTTAATGTCAGCATTTATTAAGCCACTACTATGTGCCAAGCAATATGCTAGTGCCAGGCACTTGTTGAATGCTTTCATGTAATAGCATTTATTATAGCTATCTGGGATTATGTTTTATCCTTTGATTAAATAAGTATGCTCCATCAAGATAGGGATTATTTCTTATCTACATTTTGTATATTTTTTCAGTACCTATGATCTGTATTCAGTCGATAGTTAGTGGATGTCTGTGTAATTAAATTTAATAGGAGGTATAATTCAGCTAGGAGCTTTTGGGGCTAGGATACACCTGCAATCATTTGCTCTTTAGAGATAGGGATTAGTTGGATTAGATATAGAGGACTTTTAATGATTACTAGCTGTGTTCTTCTTGGCAGAGTCAAGTATCAGAATGGTTAAAAATCAAATGAAGAGCAATTCTTTCCTTTTGTGGAAAAATTGGTTGGATATTCATATATTTTTTTTTATCAAGTGTGGACTTTCCTTTCCTTCCTGAGTGTTTTCTAAGCTTTTCTGAAGGGTACTGTCAATGGGTTCCTAAGAAACTGTCTTGTCTAGCTAATATTGATGGAAATGGTTAGAGAATAAGTTACCAGTATTCCCCAAGAAATTCACTTATAATGTATAAATGGTAATGCATTTGAATTTTTTCAATCAAAGATGTTGTCATTTTTACAGATTCCCAATGTTAAAATAGATACTTGGAAGTTATTTTCTAAACTATACATGGAGAATTATAAACTCTACAACCATTCTGAAAAGTTATCATTTAGCTTCTGCTTGAAGGACTTCAGTAATGGGGAGTCCATTATTTCCAAAAGTAGCTAGATAGTTTTTGAGAGATCTCAGCATTAGGGAGTTCTTCCCTATATTCAGTTAAAATGTTCTGGTCCACAACCACTTTTTTAAAAAAAAAAATCTTCTCTCCAGGGCTCAAGATTATATCTCAATTTGGCCCCTGCATGCATAGAATACTGGAGCTACAATGGTCTTTAGAGATCATTAGTAAGACCAACTCATTTCTATGTAATTAGAAAGGAGTTATTTTAGGATATAAGGGCTTGGTTCTGTAGATTGTGGAGGGTGAATAATTATGGACTATTCAGTTAAAGAGAGAATATAGAGGGAGGAAGAAGGAAGGAGAAAAAGAAGGAAAAGTGAAAGAGAATTGCATTTGGTATGAAAAGAAAAATTCCTTTAGAGGGATTCAGATTGAACTTGTAATGTCATTGAAATGGTAAACAGCCCCTGTTCATATACATTGAGACCTCTGCAGTTTAAAGTCTCAGATAGACACTGGAAAGTTGAGGGACTTGTCCATGGTTAAACAGCCAATATGTGTTGAAAGTAGGCCTTGAATCATGTATTCTTCACTAAGAATAGCTCTCAATCCACTACACTATCAACTACCTCTCCATTAAATTATGGATACCAAAAAAGATGAAAAAAATCTGATTACAGCAGAATTTAGAAAGTTCTCTGGGGCAAGGAAGACAACCCTCAAGGAGTTTTGGTACCCTTCTTGACATTTAAGAAGTCTTTAGCATTCTCAATCACTCTCTTTTTAGTACATTAAGTTTTCATAACACTGCTCATCTTTGGTTCTCTTCCTACCTAAGTACTCCTCAATTTCTTTTGTTGGATCACTATGAAGGCTGCCTTTGCTAACTGTGAATATCTGCCAAGGATCTCCTAGATCATCTTTCTATGTGATTTCACTTGGTGATCTCATCAATTCCCATGATTCAATTATCATCTCTATACTGAAGATCATCAGATCTATTGATCTAGTCCAAATGTCTCTTATGAACCCTAGTCTTTCATCTTCAGTTTTCTATTAGACATCTTGAAAAGGGTGTTCTGTGTCTTAAACTCAACATATCTTAAATTTGTCCTTCCTCCTAAATCATCTTTTCTGAGCATCATTATTACTCTTCAGAGCACTGCCATGTTCACATTCACCCAGACTTGCAACCTAGGTATCACCCTTCACATGTCACTAAACTTCCATATTCAATCTGTTGCCAAGGCCTATTGAGTCTTTCTTCACAAAGAAATCTCATGTATATCCCTTTTCTCTGACACTGCCACTATTTTAATGTAGGCCTTATCCCTCTATGCCTAACTTATTGCAATAGAATTCTTGCTATTCCTGCCTGAAGTATTCCTCACTTCAGTCCATTCTCTATTCGGTTGTCAATCTCCAGCTGCCAAAATGTTCTTCTGAAAGCATAGGTCTGACCTTATCAAATCCATAATCAATAAATGTCAATGACACTCTATTACCTTCAGGATTAAATATGAAATCTTCTGTTTAGTCTTTAAAAATCTGCCCATTCTGACTCTTTTTTTTAACCTTCCTGCATCTGAATACTTACTACCCAATGATGCTGGTTCCCACCATACATAACATACAATGACATTGGCTCCCTTGTTGTTCCTCACACAGGATAATCCATCTCCTAATTCAGTGATTTTTTCATTGACTGTCACCCATATCTGAAATACTTTTTCTTCCTTCAAGTCTTATTCAAATCCTATTTTCTGTAGGAAACCTTTTTTGAGTTCCCTTTAAAGCTAGTGCCTTCTCTCTGATATTACTTCCAATTTATCCTGTATATACTTTGTTTATATGTAGTTAGTTGTTGATATGTTATTCACCCATTAGAAAGTATGCTTCTTAAGGACAGGGATAATTTCTATTTTTTTTCTGTTTTTTTTTTTTTTTATTACTTTAACACAATGCTTGACACATAATAAAATGTAAATGATTGATGACTTTACTTTTTTTTTTATTTTGGATTTTATATCGTTTCATTGAATTTTTTTTGTCAGAGACTGTTCAATGAAAGGCTATGAACCTAGATTAGCTCTTAATGTGTGATCAATTTAGAGAGAAAAGGGACCCTGAGACAAAATACAATTTTAAAAAGTCAACGCATAAAGCAAATTCCAAAACAACTTCTGGCTGCTGCAGCTGACTGATTCCTAAGGGTTGAAGGTCATCTACATTTAGGTGAGTGTTGGTCATCCTGTATCATCCATTTCAGTAAATAAAAGTCATTCTGTGTATCTTAGTACTCCAATCAAGCTAATCCTCTCTTGCAGCGTCCCCCCCCCCCCCCCAAGAGGAGCCCAAACCAAATTCCTTGTATGAAATGATTGGGAACAGTGCTAGGATGGAGAACAGCATAAACTAAGTCTGCCTCTATGAGTTTATAATCAATGCCTTTAAAAAATTTTTCACCACAGTCATTTGAGTATAATGACTGAGCTCCCTGCAACTTTCTGATTTAAAAAAAAAAGTTGATTAGACTATCTAGTACTGAATGGACAAAGGATTGGCCTCCCCTCCCTTCCTCCACAAGGGCCTCTGGCTCGCAGAGAAATGGCTGAGCAAATTAAAGGAGGTGTTTTGCACTTCAAAGTGCCTGATCAACAATGCTCCAAGGGATATCTACTCCATAAGGATGGTTGCCTAATGATTCAATAACCTTGATCTATAATCTATGTCAAACATCTGCCATTGTGCATTCTTCTTACATTCTGTAAACCCCCTATTTTTCCCCCTGTAAGTGAAAAATCAAGTCATTGTTAAATGTCAAATGTAACCACAAAGCTGAACAAGAATGCTTATAAGTCTTTCTCGACTTCTTTTTTGGACGGAACTCTACCAGAGGTCTGTCCCAGAGGGTAAATAAACTCTCTTATTGCCTGGGCTATCTCACTTAGAGGTTCCACAGAGATAAGCCTTTGGCTCGGTCTGACGGCCAGTCCCTTTCCCTGGAGGGCAAAGGAGGTTATGGATCCTAGGGAGTGGCCACCAGGAGACCTTCCTTGGCCCTTAGTATTCAGTAATTTCTTTCTGCAGACCAGGAAAGTGAGACCCAAATTTTGAATTTGGTCCAAAATTGGCATAGAGCATTCGAAAAGCCAGTTCTGGTTAATAAGATTTTGAAGGGCCCCTGAAGCTGCCTGATCATTTTTGCAGCTGCCTGTTTGGTCTGGTGAGTACTCCAGTATCTGTAGCAAGTGGCTAAGCTGGACACAGTGCTGAATGCCCTTCCTGACCTCCATGGAAATCCCTTGTAATGGTCCTGGGTGTCTTAAGACACATCTGGTTCTGGGTGCCAGTTGGCACAACTCTTGGTGTCCTAGATAATAAATTTGGACACATCTGGTATGCGTTCTGTGTTCTGTGTGATTTGTCTATCTGTTTTTTTGGTTAAAGAGCTCTGTTAAAAATTTTAAGAACAACGTTGCAACTGTGCTTAGTATAAAATTGTGATTTCTAACTTTTAATCTGTTGCACTAATTTGTAAGCAAAAGCAACAGGATTTTAAAAAAATGAAAAAGGTGAAAATAGAGCTCTGTGAATATCTGTGTGTGTATGTTTGCTTTGCATTTTGTTCTGTGTTAAAAGTTAGCAAGCTTGTAAGAGATAAGAATTCAGCCTTTGTGTTGCAGGCTTAGAAAATATCGGGCTGAATTATTGGAAGTGGAATTAATTCAGAGTTGTAATTCTTTCAAGAGCAGCTCAGACAAGGAAAGAAGTTTGAAAAGTCTTTCTCTCTCCCTCTCTCTCTGTCTCTGGATGACTGTAGCAGTCTTGTGAGGGAAAGGGAGAAAAGAGAGAGAAGGGAAGAAATAAAATCATAGATTGAAAGGGATTTGAAAGTTTGGAAAATTAAAAACATATATAGAAGAGCAGTGTGCTGACATTTAAAGAAAAGAAGTTTGGAGAAATATCTAGGCATTCTCTGTGAAGGCAGAGAAATGCACTAAACGGGCTTGGAAATTTAGAGAAGCTCCCTTTGGATTCTGGGAGGAAAGAATGTTCAAGATGAAACAAACTTCTCTCCAGGGGCAGGGGTCCTGGAAAATGCTGTAATCTGTTTTGCTGATTTAAAAGCTTTGTTAAGTTTTAAGAACAATGATTAAGAAATTTGAGAGTTGGTTATTTGAAAATTTGCTTGTGATTTTAAACTTTTTAACCTGTTGTTCTAATTTGTAAATAAATGGAACTTGGGTATTTTAAATTGACAGTAAAGTTTTTCCCTTAAAGCAGTTTTCAGAACCTGCTAGAGTACAGGGTAATAAAACCTTATCTGAATGAAACTTAGGAAGGAAGAAATTTGATTAGGAACTTTGGGATCATTCTGAAAATTATGGGAAATAAATTTTTGCTTTTGCCTTTGCATGCTAGATTCGTTTATTCTGATTATAAGATCTTGGAACTTGTCTGAATATTGATACTTTTATTACTAAAGAGGAAGAAAAAAAAAAGAACAATAAAATTTAAACTTATCCTGGGCTGGGCCATAAAAGCTGCCTGGACAGATAAGAGAAATGCTAATTGCTGACAGACAACACTCAGGCAGAAAAAAAACAAAACAAAAACAAAAACTTTTGTAAAAAAGTTTGGTTTGATTCGGTTTATTTGTTAACATAAGTTATACTTTAAATCCAGCTCTGCTGGACATGTGTGGGTTTTGTGGAGTTTTGAGCTATTCACTATAGTGTGAATCTTAGAGGTTTTGAAGGAAAAAGGAATGCAGATGATTTAGGAAGGATTGACTTGTAGAAGCAATTAAAGGTTTGCATGATTTTAGGAAGAGAAAGGTTTTTGGCAGTAGAAAGAAGAGGTGGGGAGGGAGAAATGGGAAGGATCCTTTGTCTTCAGAGGTAAAGATTCAACTCACCCACCCTCCACTGCTTTCTGCTACTTTAGCAATGGAGAGTTTAGTTAGGAAAATTGTTGGAGATTTTTGGGAAACTGGTGGACTTGGGAGGAAACTTGATATTGGGAGAAAGTAAATAAACTGATGAGCTAAATCTCGAGAAGGATTCCCATGTAGGAAATTGAGTAGGGAACCTAAGGGAAGCTTTTGTCCAGGGGTACAGGAGTCAGGGAAGGGTAGCCACATGGAATCCTCTCCTCCCCTCACGCCCCTAAGTGTGTTCCAGCCATCATTTTTTTTTTTTTTAATCAAAAATTGCTGCAAGTGCAGCAAACTGATTTAAAGGAACAGGCTTACTTTTAGGTTAATTGACTGAATATTTGTTTCTTGATACATAATAGTTTTCTTGTTTGAGGAATATGGTCATAAATGTGATCCATACTTTGGTAGGATCACTCTTGAAAGTTTTTCCTTCCTTCCTTCCTTGCAATTGAGAATGAATTTACAAGGAAGTCTTTTCCATTTTTAGTTAACAGTTCTGTGATTCCCTTTGATCTATTTGGAGACAATGTGTCATAGTGGAAAGGGCACTGGACTGGTCCAAGGGTCTAAGGACTCTTCCAGCTCTAAATGTTTGATTCACTGATTAAAAATAAAATAATTACAGAATTTTAGAGCTGGAAAGAAATTTAAAGCTCACCTCATCTGACCCTCCCTTCATGGTTTAGGGCTCTCCCATATAGGAAACATTTTATCAGGGAATATATGATGAAATGCCATCTCATTGCTCCCCTCTATGTATCATTTTAGTGAGTAGGATTTAATTTACAAAGCATTGTTTTTACGTGATATTTTCTCTTCCTCTCTTTCCTTGGTACTGGATGTAAGTGCCAAATGAATCTAGAAAACTGACAATACTAACTAAAAATAACTAAAAAATAAAAACATTTAAGGCTTCTCTTTTAAATATGGAAAGCCAGCTGTGAGTGCTAAGCTTGTCTGGCAGGCGAATTCATAGCTAGGGATAGAATTGGGGCCAACTTTTTAGCCTCCTCCATATACCACATGTCTCTCTCTCCCATGAGAGTATTTTTGCTGATTCTTTCAGGGGACCTCAACATATTAAGGATGATCACAGGGAGTCCAGAAAAATGAGAATCCACTTCCATGCCTCCGAAGAAGAGCTTTCTTATTAAATAACTTGCTGAAGAAGTAATTTATTTGGGCATAGATTTCAGTGTATTTTTGAAGATGTTAGCTTAAAAACAGAAATGAAAGTTTAAAAGTTGTCATATGTAACTGAAAGGTATATATTAATTCAATACCTCTGTGAGGGTCTCAGGTGTAATGTGAAGAAGGGGTGTGGGAAGTCTGCCATCTGTGAAGGAAACTAAACACAACAACTAAATGAGAATTAAATTGGTTTCCAGACAGATCAAATTGCATACTAAAATGTTGAAGTAAGGAAAAATTAAATTATTGGGAAGATTAAGGAAATGGTTTTATCATAGTTGTGCAAACAGATATTAGTAGGTGAATAGCTAGTTGACCTAAGTAGAGGTTCAAAATATAACCAGGTTAAGTTCATGTCAAAGAAGGAAGGCCTATATTTGAAAACTTGGAATTGCTATTAGTTAGTAAGGGGGAGGAAGTATGGGGAGAGGGGAAACCATGAAGAAAAAAAAGAATGCAGTAAAGGGACTACTTCATATTTTTATTTGTATCCTTAGTGCCTCGATAGATAGTGACTGCCACATAGTAACTGCATAGCAAATACTGTTAAACCAATCAAAGAAAAATTTTCTGCCTTATGTGGCACCCTATTTTCTGCTCTATAATTTCCTTTATTCTTACAACCATGACATTAGTGGATCTTAGTGTTGCTGTGGAGGGTACAGATGGTTGGCCAGAAATTAATCCTTTTTGCTCTCTCAGCTGAATCTGTCCCAAGACCTTTCTATCTTCTCCCTATAGAGGAGAAATCTTTTTTCTAGTTAGTATCCTCTCTTCTCAAGTCTTCTTCTCTGTGGAGATTTAATAAGTCACATTCTGTTACAATAATTAGCTCATTTTTTTAGCCAGAATTAATATAATGGTACTTCAGTTCTACACTGTCTTCTTCTCTGCTGTTTTATATAAGATGCAGACAATTAATTAGCATGATAATTACACCAGCTCAAACTCTCCCAACTCTGCCCAAGTTAGGAAAATTCCCAACATTCAGATAGAGGTTTATGTTTCTGCCCTAATTTAAATTTATATTTATTTCTAATCAAACCTTGTTTTTTTTTTTATGGAAAAATAATCAGGATACTGAAAGTAGGTACAAAAAAGGAGCATAACATAGTGTAATATATTGTACAGGCATAAAGAAATTAATTTGGGAAAATAAAATCTTTGGGGAGAACTTTTTTCAGTTTTTGAAATATCTACTTGCAATCAATAGCTCAGCCTGAAACTTCTATTTCAAGATGTCTACAGGGAGTCATTGGCCCTCCTTGATGTCTTCATTTCCTGATAAATCTTAGATTTTCTTTTATTTTCTCTTCTTAATCTTTTTTCTGCCTCTAGCTCTTGTATCACTAAATATTTCCAGATCAGGTCATTAAGTCTTGAGTAGGACTGGGACATTGTATTCCCAGTGATGCTCCTGCTTAGATTTTAAAGTGCCCTTTCTTGCCTTGTATTACATGTGTCCAAGTGATATGTATCACGGGTCTATGTATCATAGACTCTATATGTCCCTTAAGAATGGACATGATTCAAGTTTGACTTTTGGTTCAAAGACATATATTAAATTACTTACAGGGCTGATTAGAGAATTCTTGTATCTCTGAATTACAAATCTACATCAGTAAAATTTTCCATATGCCAATTATCATACAAACTTTCAGTGATTTGCACGATTTATCCACAAAATGTCCAAATGAGTTAGGCACAATATCTATTTTATAAATGTGACATGCCAGGGTATGTCATTCCATTACCCAAGATAAGAAGAAAATATAATGGCAGACATTTTTCATAGAGATTAGCAAAGCATTAGTTTGGTCAAATCAAATTCTAAAGATCAAAGTTCTAAAAATTGTCAATGGTTATTATTGTTGGTTGGTGGAGTTTTAAAAGAAAAGATACTCTTCCTATCTGTGCTGTAATGAGCACATAGCACCCAGGACACCCCAGAATCAGCCGGCGTCAGGATGAGCAAAAGTTCTCAATCTTTATTCTTGGTCCCCAGAGGCAGAACTGAACAGGATGGAAGCAGATTTTCCTTAACCACCTTCTCCCTCATCTACCACCAAGAGTGTGTCCCTGGCTAGTCTTACTCCACCCCCTAGCCTCTCCTACAGTCCTCTATACACCAATCATTGAGCCAGTATGGATAGTGGAAAGGACCATTTTCCAAGCATATGCCCATAGAGTATCGTCCATTCAGAAGTTAGCCTCAAGCACTCAGCAGTCCTGACCTCAGTGCATTGAATTCAATAGTTTCAGCCCTCTACACTGTGCAGAATGCAAAGATTATAAAGCTTTTCTACATACTTTGATAAGAAGTCATGGGTAGCTCTATACCTGTTTCTAAATCAGAATTCAGACTAATGAGCTCAAATATGAGCTAAAATATACCATTCAGGTGTGAAATATTCATGGCAATAGGTGAGACTTCAGTCATTTACAAGAATTAATTTTGTATTCTCCACCTTGAAGTGAGCATGATTAATGCCAATCTTAAAGACCATGAACAGCTTGAGCAAGGACCTCGGGACTTCCCCTCACAGGACCTGAACCACTAAGGGAGGAAACGGGAACAGGCAGATTAATCAGTTTATTTATCTAGTTTCCAGCACTAGATATGAGAATGGAATTTCTAATTTTTTTTTTCACTAGTAACGGTAATAGGCCATTACACATTGATTTATGTTAGTTACTACTTTCACAGGTATCACCTTCCATTACTAATTATTCTCATTTACTTCTTATAATTATGTCATCTGGTGGCATAAAAGTAACCCAGATATTCTCAAGACATTTTATAAGCCCGGGAAGGCCCTCAATAAACTCTTTCTAGAGTTTAGAGTTTCTGTCTTTTTAGTACCATCCCAACTAAGTGTCGGAGAGAGAATCATCATAAAGATGGCCATTAAGAGATAGAAGTTTTATCTCTTTAGCAATTCATGAAATTGTCTACTAATGTTCATGTAATATGGGTCAATAAAAGCAATGCCCATAATGAGGTAATTAAATTGGGAGTTAATAGACCATGAGATAGTCTATGCTGTAATAAATTGAAGTTTTAAAGAAATTAGTATACCTCTTGCGGATTATAGAATTGGAAAAAAAGTACATGGAAAGTAATGAAAAACTCTTGTGTTATAATGCATGACAAAAAGCATATCAGAGAAACTTGGGAAGACTAGTATGAACTAGTGCAGAGTAAAGGGAGAAGAAAGAAGACATATAATAAATAAGAGCATTGTAAAAACAAAATTTTAAATGATAAGGATTTTGATCAATTTATTGACCAACCTTCATTCCAAAGTACCAATAATAAAGCAACATGCAGAATGAGAAATATTTTTGGACATGCTAATAGAGAAATTAATATTGATTCTGCATATTTTTATATGGGCTTTCCTTCCAATGAGGTGGTGGTGGTGATAATTAAAAAGGAGAGAAAATACATTTTTGTGAATTGAAAAAAACATTTTAAATGTGATACATGGAAAAATATTTAAATATTTTCAGATTGTAATGTTCAAAATAATAATGATGGTGATTAAATAGGTCATGGCATGCTATTCATTTGTGGCATATAAATAATATTTTGGGATGCTCATTGCTAAATGAATTGTAATGATGGACCACATATAGCAATATCTCCTAAAAGTTTCTTTTTGTGTTAATGCTAATGATATTTATGAAGGAATTAATGTTAATAACATTTCTAAAGGTATTAAATTCCCATATTACCTTAAGTAACAAACCATGTAATCTAAATTCAATACTTATTATGACCCTATGACTCTATTCTAAAGTAAAACTTCTCAGAATAACCAACCTTGTAGAATCATTCAATCAAAACCAGTATTTATTAAATGCAAACACTGTGGTACATCATACAAAGATGATATAGTCTCTGACATGAAGGAACATATATTCTACCTGTTGTAAAAACCATTGGTTAATCCAAAATCTTGGTAAAATAATCTTTAAAAGTCAAGTTGAAGAACAGTAACTGTTCTTTATCAGAAGATCAAATTTCTTCCTGGGAAATCTGAAGCATTGACATCTGAAGTTCATATATTCGTCTTTGTTCCACTCTTTCTCCCTTCTTTCTTTTCTCCTTTCTTTCCTCCTTCCCTCCCTCCCTCTTTCCTTAGAATATGTGCTCAGTAGAATTGTATCATTGTATCAGTACATTGTGTCAATAGTTTAGTTACTTTTCTTAATTATTATAAATTGATATCTAGAACCTTTGTACCAATTCATCATTCCACCGATGATATCTTAGTAGTGAACTTGTCTTCCCATAACTCCTCCAACATCTTTGTGTTTCCTTTTTTAAAAAATCATCATTTCTAATTTGCAGGATATCAAATAAAATCTCAGGATTGTTTTAATGCAAATTTCTCTATTAGTGATTTGGAACATGTTTTCATTTGGTCATGCAGTTTGCCATTTTTTCAAAAAGTGATTATTCATACCAGATGACCACCTGTCTGAGAAAAGAGCATTTTCATATGTATATGATTAGAATTGGGCTCAGTCTTGACTTCTTAGTATGTTTTTCCATCACTCTCTCTTTTTAAGCATTATCTCCTTTCCTGTCTTTGGGGCAAGGAAATTTCTTTGTTTTCTATCTTATCTGACTAACAGTCCCCTTTGATGGATTATCATTTATGCTCTATCCCCTAACTATGAGTGTGATGCAAGAAATTGTCCTGGGCTTTTATTTATTTACCTTTTCATTTGGCAATCTGGTGACCCCAGGGTTTCAATGACCACCTCCAGGTAAAGGTTTCCTGAATCTTTATATTTAACCTTAAGATTTCTCTCCCAAACTTCAGTCTGGGATCACCAACTAAGTGAACACCTCAAAGTTGTATACCCCAAGTAGATAGAATTTATCATCTTTTTCTAACAAGGAAAATACCATTCTTCTAATTGCCTATGTTTTTAGCCTCCTGAATTACTCAGGACTTTTTCCTTTCTTCTCATTTCCCATTTCTAGTTATTTGCCAATTTTAAAATTTATGTCCACAATGTATGTCAAATCAATTCCTTTCTCTTTACTCAAATGACCACCACCAACACCAGGCCTTGTACTTTTCCCTTGGATCTCTGTAATAGTTTGCTACTTGGCAGTTGGGGATAGAGCAGTCAAGTACTTGACCCTGAATTCAAATCCAGTCTTAGGGACTAGCTGTGTGACCCTGAACAAATGATTAAACATTGTCTGCTTCAGTTTCCTAAATTACAAAATAAGAATAATAATATCACTTATCTCACAAAATTATTATAGTGAGAAATAAATGAAATATTTGTAAAGAACTTAGTAAATTGCCTGGAACATATTAGGGGCGTAATAAATGTTTATTTCTTTCCTTCCAAGTCTTCTTTCATTATTTCCAAATTTTTACATTTTCAGGAGGCAAATTTGCCACAGCTTGAGTTCCAGAAGGAAAACATTACTTTATTTCAATGAATCTTATGGTTTTAGAAAAGTCACTTCTTTACCCTGAGCCTCAATTGTTGGCTTGTAAAGTGAGACTCCTATAATGCCTACTCTGGTAATAGCTCTTCCCCCTGCCCCTTTATTTCTCTATATATGTAATATTTACAGCATTTTTATTCATATTCCACATATTTCTCTCATGGGCTAAGACAAAATTCAAAGACATTATTTCCATGCTCAAAACCTCAGGCTTTGATGGAATGGAATAATGGAAGGAAATATGTTTAGACAATTCTTTAAGTTGAAATATGGCACATCCAACTGGCTAAAACCTGTAACAAGGTAATTTAACAGGCTTCTGGATGGGGTAGGGAAGAGTAGGCTAAAACTGAGAAGTTAATTTTCTGCCAAGTTAATTTTTTGCACACACTTTGGTCACAGAGTGCTGGAGCTCAAGAAAAGGTTATGGAAATATGAAAGACTGTTTTTAGTGAATCCAACAATAAAGGAGTGAAGTGACAGCTAATTACAGTAATGGATGCACACAGGGGAGCAGCTGAAGCATACTACATGATTTATATGTGCAATGGGAGAAGTGTTCCCGCAACTCATTGTATTGGGATAATATATTATAATTTTTAACTATTAAAATAGGAAAACCATGAAAGAAGAAGAATGAGGAATTGAAGTCATCTTAATGAATCTTTGTTAATAGAACTGTTACATAAATACATTTGCCTGAATCAGAACAGAACCTTTGAAAGTCTCCTGTGAAATATCTTAATATATTATTATTAAAGAAACAAATACACATACATTTGTTTAGCAAACTTGGCAACAGGATTTTAGGTCAGTAGATAAGAATCCATGTTGGGCATTTTAAAAAAATCTATACATGTGTATGTGTTATGTTTGTACTTTTTTTTTTTTTTTTTTTGCATGGAAATTCCCTTCACTAATACAGGTAAACAATACTTGAAAATTAATGGTGTTAAAAGTTGCTTATGGATCCTGAGAAGGTAACTTTTGTATATGATAAACAAAGCTATTATTTGTCCAAGCCAGAATTGGAATTTAGGTGCTCCTGAATCCAAACGCAACTACTTCAGAATGCCTCTCAAAAACCTGTGATTTCATTGGCCCAGGAAACTCCAGCTGGAGCAAATTCTACTAGTCAATGGAGACTATAGTTTATAGTTTTACAGAGTTGCCTGGTGCTATAAGAAGTTAATTGATTTAATCAGGGGTTTCACAGTATGTATCAGAAAAAATATTTGAAAAAAAGGATAATTTTGATTACATTCAATTAAAAAGGTTTTGCAGAAACAAAATCAATGCAGCAAATGTTAGAAAGGAAGCAGAAAGTTGGGAAATGATTTTTATAACCAGTGTTTCTGATTATGGCCTCATTTCTAAAACATATCGAGAACTAAATCAAATGTATAAGAATACAAGTCATTTCCCAATTGATAAATGGCCAAAGGATATGAACATATAATTTTCAGATGAAGAAATTAAAGCCATTTATACTCATAGGAAAAAAATGCTTTAAATAATGGTTGATTAGAGAATTGCAAATTAAGACAATTCTGAGAAAACACTTCATAATTCTCAAATTGGCTAAAATGGCAGGAAAAGATACACAGAGAAGACAAAACACAACTATAATTTGATTTCTAGCCAGGGCAATTGTCTTATAATTGAAAAAGTTAGATCATACATGTTCTATAATTGCTATTCCTCACATACAATCATTCAATCTCTCAATTCTGATTGTCACTCTGCCTGGAAGGCTCTCCTTCCTCTCTGACACCAATCTCAAGTCTCATCTAAAGTCCTGCCTTCTACAAGAAGCCTTTTCCAGGACTTCTTAATCGTAATGTCTTCCCTCTGAAATTTTTTCTAATTCATCTAGGAGTAAGCACTGGGTCCAGTGTCAAGAAGACTCTTCTTTCTGAGTTCAAATTTGGCCTCAGTTATTAGTTGTGTGAACCTGGGCAAGTACCTTAACTGTTTGTCATAGTTTCCTCATCTGCAAAATGTGTTGGAGAAGGAAATGGCAAACCACTCCAGTATCTTTGCAATGAGAACCCTAATGGGGTCCAAAGAGTCAAACACAACAAAAAAATGACTGAATAATAACATCCAGCATAGAATTCTGTTTGTACCTAGTTGTTTCCATGTTACTTCATTTACTGGATAATTTGTTCCTTGAGAATAGGAACTCGTGGTTTGTTTTGACTTTTTTATCACTAGCACTTAGCACAGTGTCTGGCATAGAGTAAATGCTTTTCATATATGTTTGTTGAATTGATTATTTAAGTATTTTAATATTCAATAAATAAGTAAACCAAGTGAAGCCAAGATAGAAATGGTGAGAAAGAATTCATCTGCTTTAAAATGGACTTGTCTCTGCTGTGATGAATTATTTCCCAGGGCACTAAAGGAAGTTGGAGATGAGATTCCAAAGGCACTGCTGATGAAGTTTTGAGGAATGATGATGAATGGGAAAGATGCTCAAAGACTGATGATCAGTACTTGTTTCAATTTTCATAAAAGGGGAAATAATTTCAGAAACTATTTCTTGGATGCTTTGTGGATGTTTAGAAAAATGATACCATAATATTTAAAGCTTCTACTAAGAATTATTCATGTCAAATGAAAGCTTTTTTTTAAAAAAAAAAGTTTATTATACTAATACACAGGAAAATACTACAGATAGTGATCAATAATTCTAGTCAACCTAAAGAAAGGCTGCTGTTGAAAGGCTGTAGGTCTCTGTGCTCAACTGTCTTATCTACCTTTTTTTTTTCTCACTATACTCAAATTTCCAAATGAAATAAAGCTAGGAGAGAGAGCTAATCTAAGAAGTGACAGAATCAATGATTTAGACAGATTGGAATATTACACAAAAACTAACAAGATCAAAGTGGGTTAGATAGATTCAAAAACTAGACTAATGTCAATAATATCACATTTATCAGGGCCAAATATAAAGTATTATGTCTGGGAGTCAAAACTCATTTGTACAAATAGTTGGTTGGGCAATAATTTATGCAAAAAATGTTCCTGGGAAAATGTTTATTAAACACCTACTTTTGCCAAGGACTATGCTAAATTCTTTGCAAATATTATCTCATTTGATCCTCACAAACACCCTGGGAGATAGGCACTAATATTATCTCTATTTATGTTGAAAAAACTGAGTTAAGTAGGAACTGTCTAAGTCACAAGTGTCTGAATCCAGATTTGAACTCTTGTCTTCCTGACTCTAGGCTCAGCACTTTATCTACAAAATCATCCCACTGCCTCATGGAATGAAAGATTTAAAATCTTGTAGTTTTAGATAGTCCCTGAGCTCAATAGAAAGTAGAGATAACTAGCCTTTGAGGGGAAATGTTATCTCTATTTTCCAATATTTGAAGAACTGATATAGAGATCATACTTGTCCTATGTTCTTTCAGGAGAAAGAACAAAACTACAATATGTTTAATAAGCATTTCTTAAGCACCTAGTATGTACAGAGCATTGTGTTAGCTTCTATGGAAATATAAACTTGATCCCTGACCTAAAAAAGCTTATGGTCTGTCTGGGAGATAAGACTTGAACACCGATAGAAATAATCAATCAAAATACATCATGGTTAGGGTAGTTAGATGATGCAGTGAATAGAGCACAGGACTTAAGTTCAAATCTTGCCTCACTTAACACTTACTAGTTTTGTGACCCTGGGCAAGTCACTTAACCCCAATTGCCTTTCAAATAAAGACAAAAATGCATCATGTTTCATTGCCACCTGAATTTACTATTAATGAATGTATTAATCAATTACTGTATGCAAAGCTCTAGAGATTCAAGAACAAAAAAAAAAGAAATCCATATTTTCAAGGAACTTATATTTTATCAGAGTTACATAAACACAGATTTTATTTCAACATAACTAAATTTTCTAAAGTTGAGCTACTCAATAATGGTATATAATGATTCTTTGTGAAATCATGAGGTTCGTGTCATTGAATGTATTCAAGCAAAGACTAGATGACCATCTGTCAGAGATGCTACAGAAGGGATTCTCTGAATTGGGTGGAAATTTGGACTAAAAGATACCTACTCTTCTAAATTGGATTGTAAGTGACTTAAGCACAGGGAATTTTCTTGCTGCTTTGTTACTCTAGGAGTATATTGTTCTTCGCTCGTTTTTCATTGATGTCTGACTCTTCATGATCCCATTTGTGTTTCTTTTGGCAATGATACTATAGTTTTTTGTCATTTCCTTTTCTAACTAATTTTATAGATAAGGAAATTGAGGCAAATAGGGTTTAAGGGCCTTGCCTTGCATCACAAATCTAGTAACTATCTGAGGCTGGATTTGAACTCAGGCAGAAGAATCTTCTTGACTTCAAGCTTGGTATTCTAGCACTGCATCACCTAGTTGTCCTTTAATAGCATATACCAATGTATCTTGCAGAAAGCATTTGTTTAATATCCTATTGTATACATATCTATGTATAATGTCAACAACTCTGCCTTAATTATATTTTAATATTCATGTTTAAATGTCTAAAATTACTAGTTATTTTACTTTTATTTCTCTGCATTTAAAAAGCTTCAGTACAAAGTCTTTCTTACATTCTTATATTTCTTCTTTTTCTTTCCTAGATTTTGCATTCCTTTGACTTGTACATAACAATAATAAATTAATAAATCAAATGTTTATTGAATTATATTGACATTATAAAAGAGCTAATAAATAACTAAGATCTATGAAAGATCAAGCCACTCGAGAGTCAGTTGTTTGAAAGTGACAGGTGGGAAGCTGATCTAATACTCCTTTTATTCCCCACTCCAATTCAGACAACAAGCAGATTTTTAAAAATGGCGTCTGTCCCAGTTCAAACAATTTCCTTGTGAATTTCTTTCCTTTATTTAATCCAATTCCCAGTCAGTCCCATGTCCCTGAGCCAATACTAATATTCCCAATTATATCTTCCACATATACAAGGAAATACATGTTCAAGATATGCTCAGCTGTTTCCTTTTTTCCTCAGAATGCAAACAAGCAAAAGATAGAAAGTCTGTCTATCCCATAATTGCTAATTCTTCTTGGTTCCAGATTTCACTATACTCCTAATGGCTGTTTTCTCAATTCTCATCATTCTTGGCCTCTGTAATGTACTCTTTTCTCATGGATAAGTTTTCTTTTTTAAGTTTTCATGATACCTTTTTTTCCTTATTCTTTTCCTATCTGACTGACTATTCCTTCATCATCTCCTTTGTTGAGTTTGCATTCAGCTCACACCCACAAATAGTGGGTGTCTCCTCAAAGTTCTACCCTGAGGTTCCTTTTCTTCTCCTTTTATACTATTTCACTTTGGGAATCTCATCAGTGCCCATGGGTCCAATAATCTCTATGCAGATTATTTCCAGTTCTCCATATGCAGCCTAAATTTTTCTCTAATTACCTTCGGACACCTCAAGTTAGATGTCATATAGGTATCCCAACTCAGTATGTCTAAAAAATTGTTTTCCCCCCAAACAGTCATCTTGCCTATCCTCAAAAAATATTTCCTTAAAAACCTATATAAATAAAAATATTTGGAGCAACTCTCTTCTAAGGGCAAAAAAAAAAAAGGAAGTTAAGGAATGGCTGAATAAATTGTGGCATGTAATTGTCATAGAATATTATTGTTCTATGGGAAATGATGAGCAGGATGCTCTCAGAAAATAACCTGGAAACTCATCCAGAATAATAGGAATGATCTAGGATGACCAGCCGTAAATGACTTTGCTATTCTCAGCAGTACGATGATCCACAACTGTAATGGGCTGAGGCTTGACTTGATGCACTAAGGTCCCGAGCACGTGAGGCTAAATAGTAATTGGACCATACTCTATTAATATATACGCTTGGAGAAAGAATGGCCCCCACCCACTCTTTGTGCAAGTCCTGATGTGTTGTATAGGAAATGACGTTTTTGGTGGGTGGAGGCAGGGGAGTGGAAAAGGAAGGGGAAGGAGAGACTGCTGGCTGGTGTCTTGTCACAGCTGCTTGCATTGCCATTGCCATGGCCCTTCACCTCCAATCCCCCTCTGCTAGCTGGCTTCCTGTCACAGCTGCCCATATTGCTATTGTAATCCTTCTTACCCATATTGCTATTGCAATTCCTCCTCACCTCTACTGAGAATAAGATTGAAGATTTTTCCCTTAACCTGAATTCCTGATTCCGGCTGATTTTAAATATATGGTCATCACATTTGGCGCCCAAGCGTGGGAACCAAGGACCCTACTTTCACTGAAGAAGTCTCCAGTGACCAAGAACTTAGGTGAGTATAATAGACTAAACTAGTAACCTTTTTTGGCTGAAATGGGACAGATCCTAGCTAAAGATTCTCCATCCCCCAGCCCAACCCTCCCATCCCCAGCCCCACCCGGGAGTGGCGCTATGGAAAGCCTGCTTAAGCTGATAGAAGATCAAGTGCTACTTATAACTTGGGAACAGACAGCTAGACTTCTGGGTACATTAAAACGCACCTCCCCTTGGTTCTTAGAGGAAGAGCAAATCTTTCCAGATAATTGGACTTTGATTGGACAACAGCTCTCCACATATTACAATGAAAACAGTCCTCATTCAATTTCCATCTAGGCATTCTATTTATACAATATAATACAGTTAGCCTTAAGATACCATATAAGTTATAGAAGAAAAGGAAAAGGCTCTAGGAATAGCCAATGGGGAAGCCTGAGATAAAGGAGGAAGACAAAGAACAGATTAATGACCATATCCCCACAGGGCATGGAGACTTTCTTGAGGCTCAAGTGTGTGGTGAATCTGAGGCAGCTTCAGCCCCACCTAAGGAGCAGGTAATTGACTCCCCTTCATCAACTCCGGGATAGAGGGAGGAGGGGTAGTGCGGGAGGGGGCAGTGACAGCACCAGCACCTCCCTCCCAGCATCCAGCTGCTCCTATGACTAGATTGCAAAAGGGACTAATTAAGGCCAAAGCAGAAGGGAGAAATGTATTGGAATTTCAACACCACATTTTTCCTGTAATTCAACAGTTATTTCAAAAATTATTTTCAGGTCAAGAAAGTAGAAAATATGCTCCTTTTGATATAGAAATCCTCAAAGACCTGAAAAAGGCTTGCACTCTTTCTGGGGTAACATCAGCTTATGTTAAGATGTTATTACAGAATTTGGCTTTTGAAATCTTGACCCCTAATGACTGGAAATCTATAGCAAGGATATGCCTAGAACCTGGACAAAACTACTTGTGGCTTTCTGAATATAGTATAAGTGGAGTTCATGCTGCAGTCACCTGTGACCTACTAACAGGTGTAGGTCCTTATGCAGACATCACAGTACAGATTAATTATTCTATAGCAACACATGAGCAAATTGCTGCTAATGCTATCAAAGCATGGGCTTCTCTCCACAATAAAGATGACAAGGGTGGGGTCTTCACAAAAATAACACAAGGGCCAAATGAACCCTTTGCTGACTTTGTGGGATGTTTGCAGACAGCTATCACAAGAACAAATGGGAAAATGCAATAGCAGAGATTTTGATAAGGCAATTTGCTAAGGAAAATGCTAATGAGGTTTGCAGAAGAATCATACTAGGACTGCGCAAGGATGCTCCTTTAGAGGAGCTCACAAGACGCTGTGCCACAGTGGGCACAAATGCCTTTTATAGCCAGGCTGTGATGCAGATTTCCCAAAATCCAAACATGGGAAGACAGAGTCCGTCCTGGCAAGGGACTTCCAGAGAGACTTGTAGATGCTTTCAGTGTGGAAAAGTAAGGCATCTGAAAGCTCAATGTTGGTATAGAGATAGAATGGGAAAACAGGGTGGGAGAACAAGATCCAATATCCCATGTCCAAAATGCAACAGAGGCTTCCATTGGGCCTCAGAATATAGACAGATTCAGGGAAACGGGATGAGGGGCCCAGCCCCAGGGCCCAAGGCAAAAAACACTTGGGGCATGATGGCAGCCAATGGTGCACCCAGAGAGTGCCTAGAAGTCCAGTACCCACACATGGCCAATCAGCCAGAAAGCCATATGATGGGAGAAGGGGATTACACAACCAGCCAGGAAGCAACCTGATGGGAGAAAGGAATTACAATTGGGGAGAATAGAGCTGTATGCAGCTGGGACAATTGAGATACCCCCTGGAGAGTTGAATCTGTTCCTCTCCAGCCTATGGATCCCTTACCTCCAGGCACAGTAGGCTTGACCATTTCACCTCCTTTTTATATGTACAAAACAGTGTCCATCCACATACTGATGTGGGAAACTGGGGAATATGTAGATAATATCCCAGTCACTAATACAGGTATATAATGTGTGACTTATCACCCAGGAGAAGTAGTAGCATCAGGTTTACTCATAGAATCCTAATAAGCAACCTGGTGATAGTCACCCAGATTCTGACTCCAGACCACAAAATCCAGGAATATACTAGACAGCAGCTATAACAGCTGATGGACCTATGCTCGTGATCTATATAAAGGGCCTACCATTAGAAGGATTGGTAGACACAGGTGCAGATCATTCAGTCATTAGAGGTACCAATTGGCCCAGTCACTAGCCAAAGATTAAAACAGACACCTACATGTCTGGAGTAGGAGGATCAATAGCAGCTGAAGTTAGTGCTACCCCTATGAGATGGACTTCTGAAAGCAAAACAGGAGTTTTTACTCCTTTTATAGTTGAAAAAATCCCCATCAATCTGTGAGGAAGAGACGTTTTACAGCAATTAGGGTTAAAAATGAGTACTTGGTTTTTTTTAAGGAGGGCTGCTGTTGAAGGCCTGCCAGCACTTTTAGCTGTTCCTATCCAATGGAAAACTGATACACCAGTGTGGATAGAACAGTGGCCCTTAGGTAGCGATAAAATTCAGGCCTTATTAGATATAGTACAGGAACAGCTTGAACAAGGGCACTTACAACCTTCTCTAAGTCCTTGGAATTCCCCAGTGTTTGTTGTAAAAAAGAAATCTGGAAAATGGAGGATGCTTACTGATTTAAGAAAAGTGAATGAACAGATGGAAACTATGGGAACTCTTCAGCCTGGACTTCCATCTCCTACTCAATTGCCTAGAGAGTGGCCTCTTGGGTCATAGATATTAAGGATTATTTCTATTCTATCCCTCTGGATAAGGAGGATATGAAAAGATTTGCCTTTTCAGTGCCCAGCGTTAACTTAGCTGAGCCTTATAAAAGATATGAATGGACAGTTTTGCCATAGGGAACGAAAAACAGCCACACTATGTGTCAAATGTATGTTGCTGCTGCTCTTGCTACAGTAAGAAAAGCATTTCCAAAAGTTATGCTATTACATTATATGGATGATATATTGGGATGTGCACCTGAGGAGCAAATGTTAGAAGCATGTCTATAAATATAGACCATAGAAACACTAAGGAACTACAAATTGCACATAGCTACAGAAAAAATCCAAAGGCATGCTCCTTTGATATGAAGTATATTCTAAGGTGCTTACAGTATAAAAGCTTTAAGAACAGAGAAGTTGAACACCTTAAATGACTTTCAGAAATTTATAGGAGATATCCAATGGATGCGACCAGTGTTAGGCTTGACAACCTATCAATTACAACCATTATATGACATTTTAAGGGGAGACAGGGCTTTAAACTCACCGTGCCAGCTTACAAAGAAGCTCAAGAGGCTTTGAGAAAAATTGAACTGGCTTTATCCAATGTGGTTGAAAGAGTCACTCAAAAACCGTTGGAAATATCAGTTTTTGCCACAGAAGAGGCACCCACAGCAGTCCTTCATCAAGGAGACAGTGTGATAGAGTGGGTGAACCTCCCGGCACAACCAGAACAAAGCCTTATTCCTTACCCAGTGCTTGTGGCTAGAATTTTATTAAAGGCCATTAAGCAAGTAGTACAATTATCTGGGACAAGACCTGATAAGATATACACCTTTTACACCAATACACAAATTAATGTGTGCTGTGAGACCATCCCAGAGTGGCAAATTTTATTAGCCATGGCTCCAAATTTTACACATGAGTCTCCACTAAAGATAACCAGACTTTTACACAATTGGCGATGGATTCTTGAAGAAAAAGTTTCTAAAGTTCCTCTTAAAGGACCA
Source organism: Antechinus flavipes (assembly GCF_016432865.1). Taxonomy (NCBI): domain Eukaryota; kingdom Metazoa; phylum Chordata; class Mammalia; order Dasyuromorphia; family Dasyuridae; genus Antechinus; species Antechinus flavipes. Next base: position 87,939,451 of record NC_067401.1, on the reverse strand, counting down.
ACTATCTTTACAGATGCATCCAAACACAATATTTGTGCTGTATACTCTCATGGCTTTACTATAAAGAGAATAGTCAGAACTCCTTTTCAGTCCACTCAGCAGAACGAATTATATGCGATCATGCTAGCTCTTACTTATTACCCAGGAGACATAAATATAATATCTGATTCAGCCTATTCAGTAGGTGACAAAGAATTGCCACAGCCCAAATAAAATTTGCAGCTTCTAATATATATCAGCTCTTTAAGGAACTTCAGGAGCAAGTGAGAAAGCATCCAGGAAAGATTTATATCTTGCATGTCCACTCACACAGTGGACTTCCAGGTCATATTTTTGATGGGAATTCAAAGGCAGATAGCCTTTTAACTATGTTAGCCAGTATGCCTCTATTTCAGGAGGCCCAGGAATCCCATTCTAAATACCATCAGACTGCTTGAGCTTTGCGCTTTGGGATAACAAAAGAGGAAGCTAGGAGCATAGTAAAAAGCTGTACAGCTTGCCTTCCTTTCCATGCTCCTACCACTGCCTCCAGGGAAGAACCCTTGTGGTTTGAGACCCAGTGAAATCTGGCAAATGGATGTGACCCATTATAAATCTTTCGGTCATCTGTCTTTTATCCATGTTGTGGTAGACACCTTTTCAGGATTCACTTTTGCAATACCAGCAGCAAAAGAGACAGCCCGAGTGGTCACTGAATTCCTCACACAAGCATTTGCCATTATGGGTGTGCCACAAGCAATAAAAACAGACAATGGTCCTGTATACACCTCCAAACATTTTGCACACTTTTGTGCACAGTATAAGATTTTACACACCACTGGCATACCCTTTAATCCTCAAGGATAGGCAATAGTAGAGAGGAGAAACAGAGACATTAAGATGCTGCTCCAAAAACAAAAGAAAGGAGAAGCCACAGGTAACCCTAGAGAACTTCTAAATCTAGCTCTTTATACAATTAACTTCTTGATTTTTGACAAAGATGCACTGGCTCCAGCAGACAGGTTTTATAACCCACCAGAAGAGCAGTGTCCAGTGCGAGCAGCTCCACTATCTTTAGATTATCACCAGGTGATGTGGAGAGACCCAGAAAGTGGTGATTGGAAGGGACCAGATAGGCTAACTGCTTGGGGGAGAGGATTTGCTTGTATCTCTACAGGTGGAGAAGGAATCAGATGGGTGCCAACGAGCTGTATTCGCCTTGTCCATAGCAGAGAAATGGAGCAGACCCTTGAAACGAAGGAGAAAACTCAAGAAATATCGGGTGGTTCTGTTGCTGATTGTGTTCACCATTGAAAGAGCGTGGCAGTTATGGCATTTGACTCATGAACATAGAAAATTGTTGGACTTCAAAACTCTCAGGAATCATTGAATTCTCTGAGACATGATAAGATTGTTGTAGGACTTGAAAATCCTCAGGAATCATTGGATTCTTTAAGACATAAGACTTGAAAGCCCTTAGGAATCATTGGATTTTCTGAGACATGATAAGACTTTTGCAGAACTTCAAAAACTTGGGGGGATCATTGGATTCCCTGATATGTGAAGCAATGGACAATAGATTGGTTTTGGACTATCTCTTGGTTGCTGAAGAAGGTGTATGTGTGATTGCTGTTTACATACTCTCCTTCTAGGACTTCTGGCAATCTTTTACAACACCATGTTGATTTATATTGTTTGTTACACTGTTACTTGTGTGTACAATTCATGTTTGTTACACCACATCGAGCCTGCACTGACTGTGGGGAGAGTCATCACTAATAGCCTCTGTGTTATTGTTATGTGCTTGTGTAATACCTCCCATGCTGATGGTTTTGTGCATAATAAGACCCTTCAGCCCAGAAACCTGCTAGCAACTCCCACTTCCCTTTGGTGCTTTTCATCTCCCTTCCTGAGATGTCAGAGAGGGCATGATTAATCTCCTTTTTAGTGCTTTCACCTTTCTTCCTGAGAAGTTAGGGGGGTCATGATCACCTCCTTTTCAATGCTTTCACCTCCTTTCCTGAGAAGTCAGGGAGGATGTGATCACTTCCCCTTGGGGGCTCTGACCTCCCTGAGGAGTCAGGGATGGCACGAACATCTGTGTTCTAAAACAAAAGAAAGTGGGAGATGTAATGGGCTGAGGATTGAATTGATGCACTGAGGTCTCAAGCACATGAGGCTAAATAGTAATTGGACCATACTCTATTAATATATATGCTTGGAGAAAGAATGGCCCCCACTCACTCTTTGTGCAAGTGCTGATGTGTTGTATAGGAAATGACGTTTTTGGTGGGTGGAGGCAAGGGAGTGGAAAGGGAAGCAGAAGGAGAGATTGCTGACTGGAGTCTTGACACAGCTGCTCATTGCTATCACGACAGCCCTTCACCTCCAATCCCCCTCTGCTAGCTGGCTTCCTGTTGCAGCTGCCCATATTGCTACCTCAATCCTTCTTGCCCATATTGCTATTGCAATCCCTCCTCACCTCTACTGAGAATAAAGATTGAAGATTTTTCCCTTAACTTGAATTTCTGATTCCGGCTGATTTTAAATATGTGGTCATCACACACAACTACTCTGAAGAACTTATGATCAAAAATCCTACTCATATCCAGAAAAGAAACTGATTGCGTCTGAATATGGATAGAATCATATTCTCTCTTTCTTTTTTGTTTAATTTTCTTTTTCTTTTTTTTTTTCTTTTTTTTTGTAGAGTGAGAGATCTGTGTTTTCTTTAACAACATGACTTTTATGGAAATGTTTTGCATAAAAATATTTTTTTTGACCCTGGTATATTCTCAAGCTATCATGCTCTCTATCCTTATCTCTACTGCCAAACTTCTAAAACAAAATCATCCATAATTGCCTTATCTTGTCCACTTGCTCTATAATAGCAAAAATCCCCCAAGTTTCTGCCCTTATTACTTTTATTTTCTGTATATTCTTCTCTGGCAGTCTCATGACTTACAAATTACTTATAAATGTATAACTTTAGAGAAGAGCTCTCTTCAGGTTCTGATTCTACATGACCAACTGCTTTCTGAATATTCTACCAAGATATACTGACACCTCAAATTTAAAATGGCCAGCCTTGCACTTACCTTTTTTTCCTTCAAACACTATTTAGTAATATAGTAATCATTAATATATAAAAATACCCAACTTTAACCACTTCCTCACCATGCTTTTCCGATGCTAACCATTATTTTCATCTTCCCTTTACTGAAACAAGGGACTTCCTCCCCATCTCCCAATCCTTCCATTATGTATTCATAAATGATCTTAGGCCTTAACTAGTTCAATTAGTTTTTATGCTATTTTTAGATTATCTCTATACCATGCCACTATGTACATACTTCTTTTATATACCCTCTAGTTTTCCCTTTACGTTAGCTTACATTAGAATATAACTTCCTTGAGGGAAAGCACTGTCTTTTTTGCTTGCATTTGTAATACTAAAACTTAGTACAATGGGATACGTAGTAAGTTCCTAATACATTTGCTATATTTATTTGCTTATATTAAGTATCTTTTTAAGATATCTGAAGTTCTTATTACATGATCTCATTTTGTTTTTACAACAACCCTGGGAGAAGGAGCTAGTCTCTCCGTTTTATAGATGTTAAAAATGAAGAAGGTAAAGATTAAGTGATTTACTCAAGGTCACACTTCCTAGAAAGATCTTAGGCAGTATTATCTCAAGGTATTCCTGACACCCAATTCAGCATTATATTCACTAAACCACCTAGTTGCCTCTAAGCAATTTTGTTGATATCATTATTTTATTGGCAACTCCGTCTTAAAACTTATCTTTGCCTTCTCTTTCTCTTTGCCCCTATCACAAATCCAAATTACTTTATAATTTTAATTACCAATGAAACTTGATTGCCAAGCTATTTAGAACATATATGATATATTAAAAAAAAAAAAAAACCTATGATATTGGCAATTGGTTCCATCACTTCTTGGCAAATAGGGGAAAAAGAATGGAAATGGTGTCAGATTTACATTATTAGGCTCACAGATCATTGCAGATGGCATTTGTAGTCATGGAATTAAAAAAAAAAGTTTGCTCCTTGGAAGGAAAACTGTAGCAAACTGGACAACATACTAAAAAGCAAGGGCATCTTGCCTACAAAGGTCTGTACAGTCAAAACTATGGTAACAATGAATGATTCTGAGAGTTGGTTTACAAGGAAAATTGAACATTGCAGAATTGGTACTGGAGAAGACTTTTGAGAGTTCCTTAGACATCAAGGAGAGCAAAGAAGAAATTAATTCAGACTATTCACGGAAAAGTCAAATACTAAAGCTGAAGCTCAAATACTTTGCCCACATAATGAGAAGCTAGGACTTATTAGAAAAGATCCTGATATGGGGGAAATTTGAAGGCAAAAGGAAAAGGGATGGCAGAGGATGAGATGGATAAATAGGTAGTGACATGGAAATAGCATACGTAAACTTAGACTATGAGAGATAGTGGAGAATAAAATGGCTTGCTGTACTATGATCTATGGTATCATGAAGAACTGGACATAACTGAATAAATGAATAACAGCAAGAGACAGTTGATGGCATTAAAGAATGAGGAAGTAGAGAAAAATAAGGGAAAACATTTTTTTAAAAAATAAATGTATTAATAATTATGAGAATTAACTACAGCTAACCTAATTTTCCCTAGGAAAACAGCCCCATAAGACAAAAGCTAATTGCCTTACTTTATCCAAATGTTGAAATCATGACTATGTAAGAATGTAATAGACTTGTTATATTGGAATTTTTCCCATGAAAACATAGAGAAGAATGTTTATGTTTCTATTTAAATCTCTTTTAAATGGTATTATCTTCCATATAAAGTTGCTTTCAACACTGTGGAAATTATGCATGAGCTTGAGTCAATGCTGGAATGATTGTACAGAAATATTATACATGCAATTCACTTTTTAAAATAAGAATTCAGCCCCCTCATTTCATTTAGAATTCTGCAAACAACAATGACACTTTTGAGAAGCTAGGGTAATTTCTTAAATCAATATTGAAGTAGGGAAACACTAGTCTGTTATTTTCTTTTAACATATTTCCTGGGGATTATTAATTGTTCTCTCTTGTTTTCAGCTAAATTATTTCTGTGCTTTGTTGTGTTTTCAGTTTCATTCAGACATCTTGATGCCTTCACAAAGTAATGTCTATAAAATATCCCACAAACTTAAAAGTGTTATATAAAATGCTAAGTAGTATTATAATTTTTTGTTATCCTTACTGTTCTTATTTTTCTCAAATGTGTTAGAATTCAGAAAATGGTCCAGCAACAAATTGATATCTCACTGTTGATCTTTTATGTATAATATTTGGTAGATGCTGTGCAGATAGATAAAGAAATTTATTTTTATATTTGGACAAAAATGTTAGAATATAAGTTCATGTTATGAAGATTCATTTTAAGCATTTCTAGTATGTTTATGGAGACACATAAGATGATAGGAATTATTATTATTAATAGCATAATCTCATTCTCATCTTTTCTTGAAGGAGTTTATATAAAAAGGGCAAGTCAGTCTCCTGCTATTTTCATTTTACATTTAATGGTCTGTATATCATTACATGAGTAGGTTAAAGTAATTTTTTTTTAAATAAAGGCATTAGGATATAAAGTCATCTTCTGTAAGGCTCAATGAAAGTATTTTCAGAAAAACTCCAATAAGTATGCATGGCAATGAGTATGTTTCCACACAATCTGTATTTTTTCTGCTATATTTCTTCTACTGTATTGCTCTCCATTTCGACTTTTTGTTGTTTCCTTGGGATTTTTACTTTGGGATTATTACTATTTGATATGTTAAAATCTGTCAAAATATTTTTTCTTAAAATTTTATGGACCAATTTTATCTCTTTGTTAAGCGATGGTTTTGTTATAATAGTTTGGTTCCAATACTATTTATTGTTTAGTTACGTGATCCCATTTGAGGTTTTCTTGGCAAAGATACCATAGTGGTTTGGCATTTACTTCTCCAGTTCACTTTATAGATAAGGAACCTGAGGCAAACACATGGTTTGTGTTTGTAAATAAATGATTTGCTCAGGGTCATAGTCCTAGTAAGTGGCAGAGCATACATTTGAACTCAAGAAGATGAGTCTTTCTGACTCTAGGTCCAACACTGTATACATTGTGTCATCTAACTGCCCTACTTTCACTACAGTTTGGCTGTAATCTCAAGAAAACTCTGAGGTCTGTATTTGTAGTATGGATATTTATCATGTTAATTTGTAAAAAATAATACTAAGCTTCTTTTGTATAATGCTATTCACCAAGTCATGTCTTAAGTACATATTTGATACGTCTTAAATTTTTGCAGTGTTTACTGATGATGGGAGCAGAATTTGTACCATATTTTATATGTTACATTAATCAATAAATCTAGGAACATTAAGAATAACCCTTCTATAACATCTGGTGATACTAAACTGGTCCTGAATTGCCATTATAAATCATTTTATTTCTACAAGCAAATATGTGTGGATCAATATTTCTTTATCAACATATCACTGGTTGAATTTATGTGGATGAAGGGCCTTTTGAATTCACTCTCTTAACTGTCATTTTGTTTGTTTTATTCAAAGATAAGTCATTAGGTTTTATTAGACAAATCCTAAGACATGAATCTATTATCAGCCTTTTTATCGTTTGGTGAAATGATGTCTGCTTGGTTCTGCAGTAATTCTGTAAGTTTTTTTTTTTTTTTTTTACATTTTTATCATGTACTTAAAGAGTGTCTATCGATTTTTTGTGTCTTTTTGGATAAGGAAATTTTCATCTTTCCACAGTTACCTTAAGTGTTGAGTCTAGCAAACAAACATTTCTAAGCATTTATAATATGTCATTAATATTTTATGAGTTTTTGTTTGGTACTTTCCCAGTATATTATGGTCCATTTTATAGTTATAAGAGTATGTTTTAAGAGAGATATTATTGAGTTCCAGTTAAGATGGCGGAGAGGAGGCACACAGTTGTGTAGCTCCATGCTTTCTCTCACTATCCATTTCATTACAAGCCTCTGAATTAATGCTTGACTGAAAAAAAACCCACAAATAGTTACCAAGAGAAGCCATCCTTGAGATTTGCCAAGAAAGGTCTGTCTTTACTGGAGGGCTGGGACGGTTTTAGATCGGGCGCAGGCTGAGGGCAGCGGCAGTGAGAGCACGGGAGCAGACCGGAGAGGGGGTGGGGAGTGATCGCAGCCGTCTCTGCGGGGAGAGCTTCGCTACAGGACTGGATACTTTGCTCCGGCAGCAAGTCAGCAGCCCAGCAGAGAAGCTAAAAACACCGGGGGTGAAGAATACAACCCCAAACAGCTGGAGTCTCTCGGGACCTGGCCGCCCCCCTCTTCCCCCCCACCCCCCACAGTGACTCAGCACGCTCTGGGATCTCAGAGCACAGGCACAGCACAGTCGGGCTAGTGCCTCACTGCTGCCCCCCGCAGTCTGGAGAGGAAGCTCGGTAACACACCCAGCCCCTCCCCCAAAGAAAGACTTCAGTTTTTTCTGTTTTTCTTTGCTAGTTTGTCTTTGATTATTAGACAGAATGAGCAAGAAACTGAAGAGGACTTTAACCCTTGACAGCTTCTATACAGATAGAGAGCAGACTCTAAATCCTGAGGAGACTAAAAACAGACAATCCCCAGGTGAATCCCCAAAGGAGGAGATCATCTGTTCCTCAGCACAGATGAACCTCATAGAAGTAATTAAAAAGGCTCTCACAAGGGAGCTAGAAGAAAAATGGGGAAAGCAGAGTGAGGCTTGGCAAAAGGAGAGGAAAGCTTGGGAAAAGGAGAGGGAGGCTTGGCAAAAGAGCCTGGAGAAGTCAGTTAAAGAGAGAGTGGATAAAGAAGTAAAATCCTTGAAAAATAGGATTGGTGAACTGGAAAACAAAATTGGTGAAATGGAAAAAAATTCCACAGAACAAAAGAACTCAATGGGACAATTAGAAAAAGACTTTAAAAAAGTGAGTGAAGAAAATACTTCACTGAAAATCAGAATTGAACAATTGGAATTGAATGACTCGAGAAGACAAGAAGAATCAGTCAAGCAAATCCAAAAAAATCAAACAATGGAAAAGAATGTGAAATACCTTCTGGGGAAGACAACAGACCTGGAAAACAGATCCAGGAGAGACAACCTGAGAATCATCGGACTCCCAGAAAAGTATAATGAAAAAAAGAGCCTGGACATTATTTTCCAGGAAATTATCAAAGAGAACTGCCCAGAAGTCATAGGAATAAAGGAAAAAATAAACATTGAAAGGATTCATCGATCACCCACTGAAAGGGATCCTACAATCAAAACACCAAGGAATATAGTGGCCAAATGCCAGAATCCTCAGACGAAGGAAAAAATATTGCAAGCGGCTAGAAAAACCCAATTCAAGTATCAAAGAGCCACAATAAGGATCACCCAGGATCTGGCAGCATCCACATTAAAAGATCGAAGGGCCTGGAATATGATATTCTGAAAGGCTAAGGAACTTGGTATGCAACCAAAAATAACTTACCCAGCGAGAATGAGCATCTTTTTCCAGGGAAGAAGATGGACATTCAACGAAGTAAGCAAATTTCATCTATTTCTGATGAAAAAGCCAGAACTTAACAAAAAGTTTGATCTACAAATATAGAACTCAAGAGAAATCTAAAAAGGTAAAGATTAATCTTGGGAACTATATTTCGACTATATAGATGTATAAAGAATACATGTATACCTTGTTCTAGAAATTGATGTGGAAAGGACATTGTACCAGAAAAAGGGTAAAGTGGGGGTAGTACATCTCATGAAGAGGCATAGGAAACCTATTATATCTGAGAGAAAGAATGGAGGGGGATGAATATAGTGGGTATCTTACTGCCTTCAGAATTGGCTTTAAGTGAAAAATCTTAAGACATATTCAATCTATGGTGAAACTTCTCCCACCTCATTGAAAAGTGAGAAGGGAAAAGTGAAAAGGGAAGGAATAAGCTAAGCGGAAGGGAATACGGAAACTGGGAGGGAAAGAGGTAAGATAGGAGGAGGAACTCTAAGGCTGGGGGAGGGCTACTAAAAAGGGAGAGCTGTGAGAAGCAAGTGGTGCTCACAAGCTTAATAACTGGGAAGGGGGGAAAGGGGAAAGAAGGGAGAAAAGCATAAACCGGGGTTAACAAGATGGCAAGTAATACAGAATTGGTCATTCTAACCATAAATGTGAACGGGGTAAACTCCCCCATAAAGAGGAAGCGGTTAGCAGAATGGATTAAAAGCCAGAATCCTACAATATGTTGTTTACAGGAAACACACCTGAAGCGGGGAGATACATGCAGGTTAAAGGTAAAAGGTTGGAGCAAAATCTACTATGCTTCAGGTGAAGTCAAAAAAGCAGGGGTAGCCATCCTGATCTCAGATCAAACTAAAGCAAAAATTGATCTAATTAAAAGAGATAAGGAAGGGCACTATATCTTGCTAAAGAGTAGCATGGATAATGAAGCACTATCTATATTAAACATATATGCACCAAGTGGTGTAGCATCTAAATTCTTAAAGAGAAATTAAGAGACCTGCAAGAAGAAATAGACAGTAAAACTATAATAGTGGGAAATCTTAACCTTGCACTCTCAGAATTAGATAAATCAAACCACAAAATAAATAAGAAAGAAGTCAAAGAGGTAAATAGAATACTAGAAAAGTTAGATATGATAGATCTCTGGAGAAAATGTAATGGAGACAGAAAGGAATACACTTTCTTTTCAGTAGTTCATGGAACCTATACAAAAATTGACCGTATATTAGGACATAAAAACCTCAAACTCAAATGCAGTAAGGTAGAAATAGTAAATGCATCCTTTTCAGACCACGATGCAATGAAAATTACATTCAACAAAAAACCAGGGGGAAGTAGACCAAAAAATAATTGGAAACTAAATAATCTCATACTAAAGAATGATTGGGTGAAACAGCAAATCATAGACATAATTAATAACTTCACCCAAGAAAACAATAATAATGAGACATCATACCAAAATGTATGGGATGCAGCCAAAGCGGTAATAAGGGGAAATTTCATATCTCTAGAGGCCTATTTGTATAAAATAGAGAAAGAGAAGGTCAATGAATTGGATTTGCAACTAAAAATGCTAGAAAAGGAACAAATTAAAAACCCCAAGTCAAGCACTAAACTTGAAATTCTAAAAATAAAAGGAGAGATCAATAAAATTGAAAGTAAAAAAACTATTGAATTAATTAATAAAACTAAGAGTTGGTTCTATGAAAAAACCAACAAAATAGACAAACCCTTAGTAAATCTGATTATAAAAAGGAAAGAGGAAAATCAAATTGTTAGTCTTAAAAATGAAAAGGGAGAACTCACCACTAACGAAGAGGAAATTAGAACAATAATTAGGAGTTACTTTGCCCAACTTTATGCCAATAAATTCGACAACTTAAATGAAATAGAAAAATACCTCCAAAAATATAGCTTGCCCAAACTAACAGAGGAAGAAGTAAATATCCTAAACAGTCCCATCTCAGAAAAAGAAATAGAACAAACTATCAATCAACTCCCTAAGAAAAAATCCCCAGGACCAGATGGATTTACATGTGAATTCTACCAAACATTTAAAGAACAATTAACTCCAATGCTAAATAAACTATTTGAAAAAATAGGGATTGAAGGAATCCTACCAAACTCCTTTTATGACACAGACATGGTACTGATACCTAAACCAGGTAGGCTGAAAACAGAGAAAGAAAATTATAGACCAATCTCCCTAATGAATATTGATGCTAAAATCTTAAATAAAATATTAGCAAAAAGATTACAGAAAATCGTCACCAGGATAATACACTATGACCAAGTAGGATTTATACCAGGAATGCAGGGCTGGTTCAATATTAGGAAAACTATTAGCATAATTGACTATATCAATAACCAAACAAACAAAAACCATATGATCATCTCAATAGATGCAGAAAAAGCATTTGATAAAATCCAACATCCATTCCTAATAAAAACACTTGAGAGCATAGGAATAAATGGACTTTTCCTTAAAATAGTCAGGAGCATATATTTAAAACCATCAGTAAGCATCATATGCAATGGGGAAAAACTGGAACCTTTCCCAGTAAGATCTGGAGTGAAGCAAGGTTGCCCACTATCACCATTATTATTTAATATCATATTAGAAACACTAGCCTCGGCAATAAGAGTCGAGAAAGATATCAAAGGAATTAGAGTAGGCAATGAGGAAACCAAACTATCACTCTTTGCAGATGATATGATGGTATACCTAGAGAACCCCAGAGATTCTACTAAAAAGCTATTGGAAATAATTCATAATTTTAGCAAAGTAGCTGGCTACAAAATAAATCCCCATAAATCCTCAGCATTTTTATACATCACCAACAAAACCCAACAGCAAGAGATACAAAGAGAAATTCCATTCAGAATAACTGTTGATACCATAAAATATTTGGGAATCTATCTACCAAGGGAAAGTCAGGAATTATATGAGCAAAATTATAAAAAAGTCTCCACACAAATAAAGTCAGACTTAAATAATTGGAAAAATATTAAGTGCTCTTGGATCGGCCGAGCGAACATAATAAAGATGACAATACTCCCTAAACTAATCTATTTATTTAGTGCTATACTAATCAGACTTCCAAGAAAATATTTTATTGATCTAGAAAAAATAACAACAAAATTCATATGGAACAATAAAAAGTTGAGAATCTCAAGGGAATTAATGAAAAAAAAAATCAAATGAAGGTGGCCTAGCTGTACCTGATCTAAAATTATATTATAAAGCAGCAGTCACCAAAACCATTTGGTATTGGCTAAGAAATAGATTAGTGGATCAGTGGAAAAGGCTAGGTTCACAAGACAGAATAGTCAACTATAGCAATCTAGTGTTTGACAAACCCAAAGCCCCTAACTTCTGGGAAAAGAATTCATTATTTGATAAAAACTGCTGGGATAATTGGAAATTAGTATGGCAGAAATTAGGCATGGACCCACACTTAACACCATATACCAAGATAAGATCAAAATGGGTCCATGACCTAGGCATAAAGAACGAGATTATAAATAAATTAGAGGAACATAGAATAGTTTATCTCTCAGACTTGTGGAGGAGAAAGAAATTTGTGACCCAAGATGAACTAGAGACCATTACTGATCACAAAATAGAAAATTTTGATTACATCAAATTAAAAAGCCTTTGTACAAACAAAACTAATGCAAACAAGATTAGAAGGGAAGCAACAAACTGGGAAAACATCTTCACAGTTAAAGGTTCTGATAAAGGCCTCATTTCCAAAATATATAGAGAACTGACTCAAATTTATAAGAAATCAAGCCATTCTCCAATTGATAAATGGTCAAAGGATATGAACAGACAATTTTCAGAGGATGAAATTGAAACTATTACCACCTATATGAAAGAGTGTTCCAAATCATTATTGATTAGAGAAATGCAAATTAAGACAACTCTGAGATACCACTACACACCTGTCAGATTGGCTAAGATGACAGGAAAAAATAATGATAATGTTGGAGGGGATGCGGGAAAACTGGGACACTAATGCATTGTTGGTGGAGTTGTGAACGAATCCAAGCATTCTGGAGAGCAATCTGGAATTATGCCCAAAAAATTATCAAATTGTGCATACCCTTTGATCCAGCAGTGTTTCTATTGGGCTTATATCCCAAAGAAATACTAAAGAAGGGAAAGGGACCTGTATGTGCCAAAATGTTTGTAGCAGCCCTGTTTGTAGTGGCTAGAAACTGGAAAATGAATGGATGCCCATCAATTGGAGAATGGCTGGGTAAATTGTGGTATATGAATGTTATGGAATATTATTGTTCTATAAGAAATGACCATCAAGATGAATACAGAGAGGACTGGCGAGACTTACATGAACTGATGCTAAGTGAAATGAGCAGAACCAGGAGATCATTATACACTTCGACAACGATATTGTATGAGGACATATTTTGATGGAAGTGGATTTCTTTGACAAAGAGACCTAACTGAGTTTCAATTGATAAATGACGGACAAAAGCAGCTACACCCAAAGAAAGAACACTGGGAAACGAATGTGAACTATCTGCATTTTTGTTTTTCTTCCCGGGTTATTTATACCTTCTGAATCCAATTCTCCCTATGCAACAAGAGAAGTGTTCGGTTCTGCAAACATATATTGTATCTAGGATATACTGCAACATATCCAACATATAAAGGACTGCTTGCCATCTAGGGGAGGGGGTGGAGGGAGGGAGGGGAAAAAAATTGGAACAGAAACAAGTGCAAAGGATAATGTTGTAAAAAAAAAAATTACCCTGGCATGGATTCTGTCAATATAAAGTAATTATTAAATAAAAAATAAAAAAAGAGATATTATTCAGATAACAGTTGCCTTAAATGTATTCTCACCATTGAGCTCTGATTGTAAGATGGTAGTTTCTTGACATACACAATCATAAAACTATGATTTTTTTCTTTTTTATCCTTGACAGATTTTTTTTCTTGTATGGACAGGACAAAGATATCTTTAATTATTGTTTTTATTCATTGATTATTTGAGTTCTGGATTCAAGTTCAAAGCCTTCAGTGTCTATCTTTCCTTGTAGTACAATAAGACATTAATACATTAAAAAATCTAAATGACATTTGATATAAATGATAAAGGATTTTACTAGACATAAATGCTGTTAACCATATTTTTTGGTGGAATCTTTTAACTTGGTGTCAACCCATGCTTCAAATGATTGATAAGTGTTCTTACATAATTTTTTTAACTTGGATATTATCTACACTTAGTTTTAAGAGAGATGATGCATGGATTTAAGACTAGGCAGACGCGTAAGTAGTTTAAACTGTCTGAAAGATGGTACTTTCTTAATCTCAGTTCTTAACATTACTGTATTGGTGGTATGATTAAAATAGAAATTAGTTTTCTATGCAAAAAGCAAATACTCTAATAAGTTCACTATGCTGAAACTAATATTAGTTAGATATAGCCAACATCCACTGAAAGAACATTTGAGTCTATTTTAGATATTTATAATATGAGACATGGAGGTAGAAAGGCTTATAATAATCAATAATAGCATTATAAATACTAAGGTTTTTAAAAATAGCCTGTTTGGTTATTACTAAGTTGATAATATATTGATCACATGGCTTGAACTTTTTGATCCCCTTCACTACTCTTTAGTTGAGATTTTCTTTCTCGTGTATGTTTATAGTTTTTTTTTTTGGGGGGGGGGGTAGGGGAAGCAGCGGGGATGATGGGACAGAAATAGAAGCCATGAACATAGTGTATAAAGCAGAGCTGTCCAATATGGGCAGTAGGCTGTATCTGGACATTCTCAATGTTGCCTGGATCAAGTTAAAATGTAATTGGGAAAATATTTAACAAAACAAATAATTCAATAGAACATATATTATAAATAGTATATGGTTTCAAAATCAACATGCATTCCTCAGGGATCCTTATATATGGATTAGTATCTCCATTTCTGTTTGAATTTTCCAGTTAGTATGGACACATAATTGACATATGGAGGGATTACTAGTGTTCTCATATTTTGGAGAAATGTGGTGCTTTCTGTTTAAAAAAAAAGGCTAATTTTGTGCCTGAGATAAAACTGGAAAAGTAGTTTGTCGGTAACCCATGATTCACAATAAAATGTCTGAGCCAATAAATATGCATCTTATCTGACAACTTGTCGCTTTCTAATTTTGCAGGGAAACTAGGATTTAGTACCCTCTTGTGATATAACTATTCTGTTGTTCTTTGCATTCATGATGTACAAGCTTTCTGTTTCTTGTTTGAATCAGTTTGTAATTTTCATTATATTTTATTTTTCATGTCTATCTCAACAATACAAAATCTGCCATATTCTGTTTCTTTGTGGTGTTGCTCTTGCCCTTAATTTTCTTACTTCTTAAGACACCATAATCAAGATTTTGTTGATTGAAAAGTTTATTTTGTTATTTCTTATATTATCTATTTCTTAAGCAGCTATAAACTTGGGACTTTTGTTTTCAATTGCTGATTAATCAAATCTAGAATTTCCTATATGTTTTTGTTTTCCAGATCCCTTTCTCTTTCTCTTGTATTTATTAACTAGATTGATGAAATTTTACAATGCTTTCTTGGAGATCTCTAATAGATTTTTCAGCTTATTTTTTCCTATGGATGCTTTTCTCCCATCTAATTTTTTGAGAATATTCCTTAATAGTTTTACTTCTCCCATATGATTCTTACTGTGGCAATGATTAATTCCATATAATCTTTATACTCTGAAATACTTATATACTTTCTTTCAAATATTGTAGAAAAATGGACTTGAATCATGATGACAATAATAGCAGCTTTTTAAAATTACTTCTGCAAAGGTAGATTCATGCTATCAAACTAAAATGTGCTCTTTATAAATTCCAGTCCAAGAATGCCCATTTCTTTTTCAAAGTAATTCAAGAGAGTTTTTGTCATCTATTTGCAATTTTGTGTACTTTCTGGAGTTAGCTCAAGACAATATTTTCAATGATCTTGGAGTCATCACCTTTCCTCTTAAATTATAGTAGGTACCTTAATTACATTATTTTAGCTAATATAGGTTTAAGGATGAAACTTTAAAAAAGAATGATAGTCCTGAATTGATAGGTAATATAGTGTTATGTGATGGGGGGGGGAAGGGGAGGGGTCATTGACAAAAACTTGTTTGGAATTAGCAAGATCTGATTTCAATTTCAATATGATATAATAATGAAAGTATTCATATCTTCAGCTAATATTATGTATGCTAGTGATTTGCACTGAAGCATTTCCAGAATATGGGATATTGGTTATTTCTGATTTGTTACAAATCTCTATTTTTCCTATGGAAGTTGAACTTGGAGGTATTTTTTTTTTCATGTCAAACACATAATTTTGGTAATTTTGAGTGTGGTCAGCTCTTAAACCTATGCTTCTCCTTTTATTTCTTAGATTTATTAGAGACAGTTATATAACATTAGCTGGGGTTACTAACTCAATCGGTGATATCATGAAAGTTCAAATGACCTGCATTTCCTAACAAGCCTTCACAAAAATGGCAGCTGTCCCAGAGCACATAGAATCCTAGATATGCATTACCCTTACAGGCAGCCTATTCTTTTACCATTGCCTCCATTTTTATAACCTGGACATAAGTTTGATGTTTTAGAAGGATGTTATTATTACTGTTATTATCCCAAAGTAATGTTTTTTAGGAGTGAAAGCACATTTTCAAAACCATATAGAGAAGGACAGACATTTCAGCTGAGTTCTAGGATCAGTGAATAAATGACAGACAGGATGTGCCTTCCTGGTTATGTGATCCTGTGCAAGTCATGTAACCCAAGGTTTAATTTCCTCATCTGCAAAATGAAGCTAATAATATCTGGGCTATGGGATTTCTATAAGCATTACTTTATAAAGTGGAAAACTATACAAATGCAATGTATTATAAAATAACCACTTCATACTCATTTCTCCCCTTTTACTTCTCAACTGTGTTTTCCAAACTGCAGGTTACTTTGTCCTTTTAAAAAAAATTGATTTCATGAAATAAAAGGAGGAATCAAAGCCATTTTAAGATTCAACAGCTTTTTTTACTCCTCAATTTAATTAATAGGCTTCATATTGAACCTATAGGGTCTTTTTGACACATGGGGTTAGATGTGGAACATTAGTCATTTTGTATCCATACATTTTCCTAGTAAATCGTTTTCATCAGTAATATTATCCATGTTTTGGTAGATATTCTTCAGAAATCAGTGTGGATTGTGGGTTATTTTCCTCTTTTTCTTATCCCAAAGAAAGGCCTGGAAAGTAGAAGCTGGGGTGTAAATGACAAGGGGATAGAGAGAAGAGAAAAAAGCAATTTCCACTCTCATTGGGACCAATAAATAGTAAGATTTTTAAAAGGACTTTTAAAATATTTATTTAAAGCAAATAGAAAAAACACTTCCATGTGCACAGCAAACCGTGAAAGGATTCAAAATGTGATAATAAATTTTCATTTCAAGAAAGCCTATATAATAAATACTAAACATTGTGTTCAGAACTGTCCATCTTTTCTTTATTTCCTAGTACTTTTTCTTTTGCTTTCTGCTGTGCACAAAAAAAGACTTTTATAGTAAGAATTAGGAGGGAGAACTTTACCAGAGGACCCCTCATACTGTAGATTATGATTGATTAACAAGCAATTTTGGGACCAAAAGTTACTCTCCTTCAGAAGTTTATGCTTTCTTTTTCTCCTTTTATAGAAAGTTGTGAATTGTGTGTTTGAAAATAGTGAATTTTTCTCAGGATAGTGGGACTTAATGGTTGCTTTTTTAGGCATTTCAATTTTAGATACATCTTTTAGAAAAAAATGACATTTCTGTTGTAATATTGTTACCGTCATGTTTGAAAAAGGGGTTGGATGTGTTATGTATCAAGACTGGGATTTAAAAGCTAAGACAAGTGAGAATTAAAATGTAGCCATTGTCAGAGACTCCCTTGACATGAATAGTCCAAGCATACACTGGCAGATTTTATATTAATTTTTTATTAACAATTTACAGGACCTTTAATTTTAAGCATATGTTCCTTTCCCTACCAAATAAGATATTCCTTTTAAAGAAAAGAATAAAAATATAATAAAGTGGTTAAAAATCAATTTAGTCTGACAGTTCAACATAGTTGTTCCATACTCTTGTTTAAAAAAATAAAGGGAGGGAGATACATTTTCTCATCCCTTCTCCAAGGCCAATATTGGTCATTTTAGCTATCCAGAACTGTATTTAATTTTTATCTTAATTTACATTGTTTTATTTAACATATATTTATTATTCTTGTTTTGCTTCCTTCACTTTGTATCAAGTCATATAAATCTTCCTATATTGCTTTATATTCACCATAGTCATTGATTTCTATGGTACAGTAATATTCCATTATATTCCTATACCATGTTTATTCATTTCCTAACCAATACACATTTACTTTTTTCATGTTTTATTTATTTTGCTTTTTTGCTACCACAAATATTTTGTTATATATAAATGTTTCTTTTAAGGACAAGGATCTTTGGATCAAAGACCATTTTAGTCACTTTCAAAACATTATTTCTGATTATTTTCTAAGTATAGCCAGATCAATTCCTAGGTCTTCAACTGTTAGAGGAGCTGTAGTGCCTGTCTTCAAAAAAACTTTAGATGATTATTAGGGATAATGTAGAAATAATTTCTATTTGGATATAGACTAGACAATATGATCTTGAGATCCTTTCTGATTCAGATTCTGTGTCTGTGAGAGATTTGCAAGACTTGTGTACTACTCTTGCTCTTTCCCAGTGAGTGGTATGGCCTATGGCAAATCACCAACTGGCCTTAGGTTTTTCATTTATGAAGAAAGAACACTGGACTAAATAATTACCAAAAGCCAATTCAGCTCTAAAAATATTGTTTTTAATTACATGCCTTACTAACAAAATTTAAATTGACCTCTCCTCAATTTGTTCTTGTCTTATGAGAAAATACTGTATTCATTTTCTTAGAATCTGATTATCAATAAACATATTGACTTCTTTTCTATTCCCAAAATATTATTTTTTTTAAAAAAACATACTTTTAGATTGTTTTCTTCAGAAAGTTTAAAACTATAGCTTTAAAAAAAAATCAGGAGAATTTCACTTTTCTTCCCTGCTCTTTTTGCAGGCTTACACCCACCTAATCCTGTGGCTTGGATACTGTTGTTCCATTCTCTTTCTAGCTCATATACCAGCTGGAGCTTTTTGTTTAGTTTTGTTAGCAATGCATTTTTCATCTCATCTATGGTGTTCTCAGGACCCCAAGAACCTTCACAAATTAAGACGCCCATGTGGAAAAATGTGACGGTGATTCTCATTCTTCTCATATGACCTGCAGTGGTTGTGACTTTAGTGGGAGCTCCCCAACCAAAAAGAAGGTATAGGGGGCTGGTTTTGAAGGCCTATTCTTTTCAATTTATAACCCAAAGCACAGGTGAACCTGAGCTCAGACAATTAAAGAAAAAAGCTTTTCTATATCCATGTAATAATGAGCATTCCAATGGCACTTTAAAATTTGCAAAACATTTTACATATGTTATTTCACGTGAGTTTCTTAATATGAAACAGGTAGTTTAATAATTTAATAATAATACTATAGATATTGTTACCATGGAAACTAAAATTTAGAGAGGTTAAGAGATTTGCCCATAGTCACATCAAGTAAGTATTACTGGTAGGATTTGATGCTAGCACTGGATTCATACTATCATGCTCCCATCTTTCTATCTCTCTATTTAGTTCATTTATGTCTTAACTACATTTAATCCTATGACTTCATCTCAGAAGTATCCTGAAACGTAAAAGAATCTAGAGTTGCTACAAAGGCAACTCCTTAATATTCTCATGAGATTTACTTTAACACCAAGGATGCCTCTAACCGATACTAGCTTCAAGATTTGGATTCTTCCTAAGGAGAAAGAGGAGGGACATGGTGTTCTAAGGCCCTTTTCACTGGACTTGCACTATTCACATAACTAACAGTTACAGAGGGTAAAATCTAGTGCTTTTCTTTCCCCCATGTTTTGGCTTACTCTCTATGGACCATGCCTCTTTTTTCTCACCAAGAAGTCAGAACTCAGGAACTCTGTTACATCTCTATCCTCACTCCTGATGAGAGAGATTCTAAAATTCTTTTTTTCTTCAAAAGGTTGATGTTATTGAGACAATCCTTTCCTTTTTCTCTCTACTATGCTGGGTCCTGGAATTCTTAAATTTGGGGTGCTAAAGATGTGTTTCTCAGATATGCTCATATCTTTCTAGAAGACTGGTTTTCTGAAATTGTGGTGCAGTCATTATTTTCATGCTCTATGAATGAAAGTACAAGTAAACTTCAGATGATTCTACTTCAAAGCTGCCACTTGAAATTGAAGAGGGGGTTAGAGGTTGGAAGAAATCAAATGTAAGCATGTGCCTAGGCTCCTCAGTGATCTCAATGAAGCTTTGTGGGATTCTAGTCAGTTCTTCAAAAAAAGCAAAAGAGAAAAGGAAATCAATGACATTTTTAAGGGATTAATTGATTTACAATAGCCTAGGCCAATGAATTCATTAATGTCACCTCTTCCCCCTTTCCCTCCCCAAAGGAAGCTCATTATACTATATCTCATTGCATTGATCATGAAACTATCTCGATCAATTCCAGTTTGAGCCCAAACGTCTAAAAACAGAGTAGTTATCAAAGGTTAAGCAAACTAAATTTTCTTTCCAAAGAATATTAGAGAATTTGGAGTTTGATTAGAAAATCTGAGTTTCATTGGTTATTTACTATATGATCTTGGCCCAATTAAACTTTCTGGGACTCTTTCAGTTCTTGGTCCTCCCCCTGCCTCCCCATCTCTTACTAATTGACAAGAAAAACAAAACCTGTTAGAAGTATGTATAGTCAGGCAAACAAATTCTCATATTAGGGTGTGTTTTTTAAAAAAGAGAAAAAAATACTTTAACTTTAATTTTTACTCTGAGTCCATCAGCTCTCTGTGTGAAGGTAGATAGCATGGTCATTTTAAGTCCTTTGGAACTATGTTATTAATTGACAATGAAGGACTCTGTGTTTACGGTATATGGTAGCTATAGGAGGGGGAACAGTAGAGCATATATGATGTGGGACTTGGAGTCAGGAAAACCTGGATGAAGATGTGTGATCATGAGGTTGTTACTTAATCTTATTGAGTTGTTTCTTTATTTCTGAGATAGAAACAGTAGTTATTACCTAACAGGATTGTTTTGAAACATGTAAAGAGTTTGTAAACTTAAAAGTCCCATAAAAAGGTCACATCATTATCATCAATTTATTATTAGTGAGCTGTCTAAGGACATTTAGTTTATCTACTAGACAGAAGCAACATCAAAGTAGAAGAAAGAATAAAGATGAGACAACACTGTGAACAATTTCAACAATGCTCCATTACATTGTAGAGAAGTTACAATGAGTTTTAGTGAAAGAAATGATCCACCCTGATAAAATCATGAACCCCTGAAGCAAATATAGTATGAAACATTATATTTACATAACATTTTCCTTATAATAATCTTTGGTTACTACTAAAATAATAATTAAATGAAAGAGTTAATAATAAAAGCATTATTCTGTCTTATTCTATAGAAAAAGACTTGCCAATAAAGAGAATTTAAACACAGGTCCAATGTTCTCTCCATTAAACCAAACTTCCTCTTACCTAAGCACAAGAAACACATAAGTGTCCAATCACTAGCCTTTGAACACATTAAGCATGTTATAGAAGGAAGGAAAAGATGAGAACTGGGGGATAAGTGTTCCAATAACTGATCCTAAGATTTACTTAATGTGACATTGTTTTTCTTTTTCTCACAATAACTTGGGAGACACAAAGAGATATAATTTTTTTTTCCTCAGTGGGTCATTTTTTTCCCAGTTGGAGAAAACTAAATCTTAGGAAGGCTAAGTTTCTGGTCAAAGATCATACTAAGTAGTTTATACCAAACACAGGATCTCTGACTCCAGAAATCCTGACTCATTAAATACACTTACAATTTTAAGTGACATGAATTTTTAAACATTTAGCTAAAATATAAAATGGGCTTTGAAGTTTACATTGTGATTAACTCTGGAAGCCTATATAATGAAAGTCTCATGTTTTCTAATTCAGGACTTTTTTAATCTTCCCCACTCATGTCCCTTTTTTGCCTGAGAAATTTTTACCTGACCTTCACAGTTATGTGATCCCATGTGTGGTCACAAACTTTAAAAACTTTGTTCTATTTAAACCGTATTTAAGTATCTCAAAAATATCAGTGGAATTTTCAGCTATTAAAGTTTAAAATTGTATTAAGACTTTTGGGAAACTTCATATAATGATGACAAAATTACCTGGCTGATGACAAGACAATGGTTTTTTTTACATTTAGTGTGGCTTACCTTTAGATTAAGCTTACTGAAATTATATGATATTCAAGGTCACTTTAGAAAACTCATTGCCAAAAATTAGAAAGTAGAAAAAAAAACCCTGCTAATTCATTTTGATATTTATTAGAGAATAAACTGAATTATTATAAACAGTAAAATAATGAAACAAAAATCATGAATCACAAATGTGTGCTTTTCTTCATTTTCATAAAATGCTTGATCTCATTTGGAAAAGCTGAATTTGATTAATTTAAATTAAGCACCAACCTGCTTTGCTGTGTTCCAACTGTATGTAGCTTCCGAAAGGCACATTGGGAGAAAATTTTTTTTACAATGATTCTGCCTATGAAGGTTTCACATGAAATGAACAGTCACAATTATCACTAAAATAGCATTTAAAAATACAAAAAAAGAAAACATTATTTGATTTTTTTCCCCAAGCCACAGTAGATGATTTGGGATAAATAGCTTTTAGACACTGAATATTTTTGAGTGATATTATGTGGAAAATTTACCTGCCCTAGTGATCTCCAGTCCAAGCTGGCACTACCAATGTAAATGTGCTGTTTATCAACGATCCAGAAGGATGATTGGAGCCGACCTTTGTTGTAAGCATTCATGTCAATATATGTCACTTCTGCACCTAGAAGTTCAAAGACATAATATTAACAATCTCTATTTAAGGATCCACAATGAATGATATAAAATGAAATTTCAGAGGGGGAAAAATAATGTATCCCTACAACTATTAGACATGTTTGAAGAAAAACTCTAAATGTCTATATGGAAATTTCATTACTTATAAAGGACATGTTAATTTTATATTTATTTATTTAAAAAATTTAAAATAATGTTTTTTATTTTCAAAACATATGCACAGATAATTTGGCCCTTGCATAGCTTTGTGTTTCAGTTTTTTTTCCTCCTTCCCCCTCCACCCTCTCCTAGATGACAATTCAATATATGTTAAACATGTTATGGTATATGTTAAATCCAATATCTAAAAGCATATTTATATAATTTTCTTGTTGCACAAAAGAAATCAGATAAAAAATAAAGTAAAGGAGTAAGAAAACACAATGCAAGTGAACAACAACAGAAAGAGTGAGAATGTTATGTTGTGATCCACATTCAGTTCCTACAGTCTTCTCTCTGAGTGTAGATCGCTCTCTTCATCATAAGATCATTGGAACTGGCATCAATCATTTCATTGTTAGAGTCACATTCATCAGAATTGATCATCATGTAATATTGATGTTGCCAGAACACATTAATTTTATTGGTCATTATTTACCCTCCATATATTTGATCATCTTGCGTCCATTTGGTAACATCTCTGCCTTGCCATTTCTCTTAGCATGGAGTAAAGTACATTATTTAATATAAAAGTACATTTTAAAATCAATTTTAGGATTTCTCTGTTGATTTTCTACATGAATCAGTTGCATATTTATTTGTGATATTTGTATGTGAAGGAAAAGAAAACCAAAATCCTTAGTGTTTGCATTTCAGTCTTAAATATAAAATATCATAGTAATTGTATTAAGTCTGAAATGTTAAATTAAAAATTTTGTAGGCTTGATATAAAATTTTAAATAGTAAGTTTTGTTAAAAAAAAACTGACTTTGTCCTTTTAGAAAATGCCTTTAATATCAATGTAGTTAGACGGTTCTCTCACAGAGCATCTTTGAAGGTTAAGAGATTTGTTTAATAAACAAACATTTAACATTCATTTTCAAAAGATTTATTTGAGAAAATTCACTTTTTAGTTTTCTTATTTTAAATGTCTCCCAAATTTAAGTAGAAAAAAGTATAGTGCAGTATTTTGAGGCATATATATCACATGGCCTCTTGAGAGATTTTTACTTCCTTGATACATGACATATTTGTCCACAAGTATCTGTGAATATAATAACATCACATAGTCAATATCCATCAGAAAACTGGTAGATTACAGGTGCTGAAACATTTTTTGATCTGATCACCATTTATTTAACTGATAGATGAATTTCTCAGTCAAGCTTTTTGACCATCAAAAAATATGAGTATGAGTAATAGTTTAAAAGCTATTATTTTAAGTCTTATTACACAGCAAAGAATCCCAAGAGAGCATGCTATTTGGCACAAAAATGTCAACATGGGAAGAATAGATTAAGCTATTACTTAAAGATGAAAAAAAATAGCTGTAGTTTTTGATAGTCAACCTAACAGAATCTCAGCAATGGGTAATTACAAAGTCTCAAGATTAGAGGGGACATCAGTGGCCATCTGGTCCAGCTACAACCTGAAAAATCTTTTTTCCATCACATTTGACAAATGGTCATCTTTTCTTGAAGACCTTCAAAGAAAGGTCTAATATCCAAGAGGAATCTATTATTTTGAGATACTTCTAATAGTAAAGTTTTCCTTATTAAAAGCTTGAATTTATCTATCTGCATCTTCTACCAATGTACCTCCTTATTGAAGCTAAATATTTCCCATTTCTTCAACTAATGAATCAATTGACAAAAATTTATTAAATGCCTATTATTTTGTATGCACTAGAAATGCAAAGGCAAAAATGGAGTCCTTTTTCTTGAGGAGTTAAATTTTTTTTTTTTTTGGGTAGAATATGTAGTCATGTCAACTAATATTTACTAGGCATCTATTGTTTGCCAAGTGCTGTGTTTATAAAAGCCAATATAAGAACATAAAAAAATACAAATACTAGCTAATTTGGTGGAGAATCATTCATATCTGGATAAGTTAGGAAAAGCCTAACATATGACATGATACTTGAGCTGAGCTTTGAAGGAAACTAGAGATTGTAAGAGTCAGAATATGATAAGGGACAGTTTGTATCATGATAGTAGATGGAGAGAAAAATGGAGAATCTTCTGTGAGGAATAACAAGAAAGTCAGTTTGCATCAAAGAGTATGTGAAAAGAAATAATTAGGATTAAAACTAAAATATTAGGAATAAAAAAGGTAGTCTGGGACCAGGTTGTAAAGAACCTTTAAATACCAAACGTGGGAAGCCACTAAATTTTCACAGGCAAGCTAATGTCAAAACTGGATCTATTAGGAATATCACTGTGGCAGCTTAATGAAGGACATCTTAGAGAAAAAAGAGACTAGGCAGTGTGTAACTAGAATACTACTCACGGTGAGATGGGGAAGAGGGTCTGAAAACCAATTTATTCCTTCACAGCATTATCTTATGATCTTTTGCAATCTTGATTACCTGCCTCAGTATTCTTTTTATCTTATCAATGTCCTTCCTAAAATGTGGTCCTAGAACTGAACACAGTTCTCTTGTTGTGTTCTAATTAGGGCAGTGCACACTAGAATTGTCACCTCCATAGTTTTGAACACAGGCAGCTAGGTAATAGAGTGAATAGAGTGCTGGGCCTGACCTGAGTTCAAATGTAGACTCAGGAAGACCCATCTTCTTGAGTTTTGATCTAGTTTAAGATACTTATTAGTTAGGTAACTCTGAACAAGTCACGTAAACCCAACTGCTACAGTTTGCTCATCTGTAAAATGACCTAAAGAAGGAAATGGCAAACTATTCTAGTATCTGCCCCCCAATAGGTAAGTGGGGGTTATAAAGAGTCAGACACTTCTAAAACAATTGAACAAAAACAAATAAGAAATGATGAGTAGGATGGTCTTTACAAAATAGAGGCAAAGGCTATATAAATTTGGAAAGAAGTTATTGAATAATACTTTCTGTTTCCTTAGTTTCTAGATTAGTTAGTTTCCCTTAGTTCCTAGATTTTTCTTCTAGTGGATATTATGTGGTATAGTGCACATATTAATAAGTCATTGACTTTAATCCCATGCATAGAAATAAAATCAGTGGGATTAATGGATTTTCTTTTAAAATAACATAACTCCAGTCAAAGGAGGGTATCTCAAGGATGATTTAAAGAACCTAGAAAAGAGTTGTTAGTTAAAAAGAGATGTCTAATGAGATATGTAAGACATTTTTGAAACAAAAACCAAAGGGAGAAATTATAGCTAAATGGAGACGTTTAAGTCCTTATCACTTTAATGACCCAATCCCATCTCACATGAATGAATAATTCAAGAGAGTCAATACTCTCAGAACAAATTCTTTCTTTAATGTAATAGTTCATTTTTTCTTGAATTACACTGTAAAAAAATTTCAATATTTAAAAATATTTTTAAGTTCCAAATTTTCTCATTTCTTTCCCTCTGATTGAAAAGACAAGCAAATTTGATTATCAGGTTATACATGTGCAGTTATGTTAAATATGTTGAAAAAGATGCAGACAAAAAAAAAACCAAGAAAAATAAAGTAGGCAAAAAAAGTATGCTTTGATCTGCATTCAGACCCCGTCAGTTCTTTCTCTGGAAAAAGAAAGTATTTGTTATCATAAGTCCTTCAGATTTGTCTTAGATGATTATATTACTGAGAATAGTTGTTATTGACAGTTGACCATCATGCAGTACTGCTATTACTGTATACAATGTTCCCTTGGCTGTCTTCATTTCTCTTTGCATCAGCTCATCTAAGTCTTTCCAAGTTTTTCTGAGAGCATCCTGCTCATCACTTCATATAGTTAAATAGTATTCCATCATAATCATATACACTAAGGTCTTCAGCCATTCTCAATTGATGGATATCCTCTTAATTTACAATTCTTTGCCACCACTAATAGAGCTACTATACATTTCTTTTTTCTACATGCGAGTCCTTTTCCTTTCTGTTTTTTGTCTCTTTGAAAGACAGGAGAGGAATTGCTTGATCAAAGAGTATACATGGTTTTATAGAACTCTGGGCATAGTTCCAGAGTGCTCTACGAAATGACTAGATCAGTATACAACTTCATTAACAGTGCATTAGTGTCTCAATTTTCCTATATCCCCTCCACCATTTTAGATTTCTCTTTTCTGTCATATTAGCCAATCTAATAGATGTAGTATGGTAGTTCAGAGCTATTTTAATTTGTATTTCTCTATTCAATAGTGTTTTAGAGCATTTTTTCATATGAAAATAAATAGCTTTAATTTCTTTGAAAACCGCATCTGCATATTGTTTGACTATTTATTAATCAAAGAACAATCAGAACAAATTCTTAGTAAATAGAAATAGATGACCCAGTATGACCTTTTCTGAAATACAGCTAAAAATTTCAAAATGTCTTAGTCTGAAGAAGTGACTATTTATGGAATTTCAATGACTAATGACAAAAACAAAAAAAGCAGTAAAAAACTTCAGATCTCTGATCAGCTCAATAATAAATTGTTATTGTAGATGACTGGTGGTGAGACATTGACGATTCTTTTTTGTCAGAGAGGAGGAAGACTGCAAGTACTGCTTTCATACAGGTCAATGTTTTTTTAAAAATGATAATATTTTCTCCATTCTTCATCTTTCAGCCATAATAATTATCCTCTTTCTAAAACAAGTAGCCCCCTCACACATTCTCTTCTCTGAATTTATTTTCCTATCTGCTCATCCCTGCGCTTTCTTCTTATGTGCTTACAGTGCTACTGTTTATCCTATAATAACCACTTTTTTTTGACCTGGGCACTATTTACCATATCCAATATATACATATGGAGCATGTAAGTTTCCTAGTTGATAGGTTCAGCCCTTTTTTTGGGTGGACCAGAACTTGTGATTTTATTGGTAAAAGGAGCTTCTAAGGAGGAAAGTAGGTAAATTAGTACCTGTTTTCCAACATAGAGTGTTGGAGAATTTCCTGAATCACTGAGAGATCAATCCCAGGGTCACATCCATTGTACATAAGAAATGGGGTTTGGATCCAAGTCTTCTTAACCTCAAGTACAGTACTCTTATCCACTATCTTCCCAATGAGCTTAGAATTTCAGGATATTTCCTCTACTTATCTTTCTATAGATTTGTAATACACTTTCTTTAAATACTAATGTTGAACTACAAATAACTCCTAAGAAAAGAGATAAATAGTGCTTCCCTCAGTTTCAGGTTTGGCAAGTAACTATGGCAATTATTGATCTAGCAGTGTCAGAAATAATGATTTGTTCTACTTTTCAAATTATATTACTCAAAAATTTATGCCATTCTCCCACATCTTCTGACCCTTGAACATCTCAAAGGATGGTATGTATGACTCAGATATTAATGGTATTTAAGCCTTTTTATATCTGGAAAGAGCAAAAGTTTAGTTGTACAGCGGAAAAAGAGAAGTAAATATGTGTATACACATATGGATGTGTGTGTGTCTGTGTATGTGTGAATATCTATATCTATATATATATATCATTTATGAGAAGAGAAGGAAAGCTTGTATGGTTTTAGAATAGGAAGCCAGTGAAAATCTTCAGAAAAAACAATCGTTATTTAGGAAAAGGTTAATTAAAATTTAATTAATAAAAATACAATTATATGTAAAATTAGCACAAAGTAAGAGCAAATTATTATCTACTTTTTATTTTTAATATTTCTAACTCAGCAGCTAGTTAACAGAAGTTCTAATCAGTGAGATCCACAAACTAATATTTCAATATGATTAATCAATATTTATGCAGATAAATCTGGATTCCTCCTTAGATGTTGTGCTTTTCTTTTTAAATAACAGGATGTGACCAGAAGAAATTAGTTAAGGAAAAGTATGATAGATATAAATGAAGATGAATATCAGATGATGGAACTTTATGAACCTCAAGGCAGATTTAAAAAGAGAGAGGGAATTCTAGCTTTCAGAGAGACCATATCAAAAATAAAGGGGATCTGGCCTATGAATTTTGGTTGTAGCAAAATAGCTACTGCTATTCTTGAGAGCCTGCTGGTGCCCCATTTTCTATTCAGCAAACAATCAGGCTGGCCTGAATAGGCACTCTCTTATACCACCCACACAAGCTCAGTACATAAGACATAGGCTTTGTCTAGTACAGAAGTGAAGTCCAGTTGACTTGGTGGCTATCAGGTGAGAGATGCAAATTATTTAGACTAGGCACTTGCACGACTGAAAACCAATTTGTATATTAGCATGTTTTAGAACTGATCTTCAGTTCCTCATAATATCTCACATTTATATAGCATTTTAAAGTTTCCAATGTTTGTTCATAATCATGATTATAAGAATGCAATATTGTACAATAAAGTGAACAATAGATTCATAGTCAAAGTCTGGGTTCAAATCTCAGTTCTCCAGTTTCTTAGTGTGATGACTTTGGGGAATACAACTGAACCTCACGGGAGTCTCTAAAACTGTGTCTTCATTTACAATTCACATAAGGACAAGGATTTCTTTTTGTCTTCAAATCCCCAGCACAGTAAGTGGCATAGAGTGGATATTTTACAAATTATTGTTGATGGGTCTATAGTAGGGGAACAATATATGTGAACCTGAAAGGGTTCTGGAAGGATCACATGATAAAGTGCATATAGAATGTTTTTAAAAACCATAAATATTAAATAAATGTAAGCTGCTAATTGTCATTATCACTCATTTCATTTTCTTAACTTTTTTTGATAAAGTTTGGATAGAAAGGTCACTGAGATGGAAGCCTTGCCTGGAAAAAAACAAGTTATTTATGTATTTATTACCTCCTTCCAATCTAATTCCTAAATTTAGCTTTCAGCCTGTATTATTGTTTGGCATATATTGAGAATTTTATACTCATTGAATCCAAATTAAAATTCGACATCAGCAGACAAAATTTTGATACATAATAGCTAGCATTACAATTTGCAAAGAGCTTTACAAATATCTCATTTGATCATAAAAAATATTTTAAAGTAGGTGTTATAATTTTGATCCCTGCTTTACAGTTGGGAAAACTGAGGCAGACAATGTTTAAGTAATTTGCCCAGAATCATTTAGCTAGCAACCATCTGGGGCTGAATTTTGACTACATTTTTCCAGATTCAGTTATCTATCCCTCATTGATTATATGATGAAGTACCTACTTTTATATGCTTTTTCAGTGCAGCCATATAATTTGATCCATCCATAAACATCAAATGACAACTATGAGATTTTGATAAGGCCTTTCTATTATTTTAATAGTCATATTTAGTTCAATTTAAGAATTATGATAAAATGATTTAAGTCTAGGTAGAATCATATTGAACTTAAACTGTCTACATAAAAAAGGCCATATTTTATGTCAATGGTTCTTGACATTATTGTAATGGTGACATGATTTCAATAGACAACCATCTTCTATGTGGATATCAAATACATTAGTGTTTTCATTATTTTTTACACACACACATTTGTATACACACATATGAAGTAAGTGTGTGTATGTATATGTGTATAGTTGCTTTATATGACCAAACCACAATTGTGAAATTAAATCAAAGGACTTCTGATTATCAGTGAAAGTACAATAAATATAAGCTCCTTAGGTAAATTATTCAGTAATGATGGAAATAATAAATTGTTCTTGATAGTCCAGCAATTTTCTGCTCCTTACCAAATTGTTGTTGATTGTTTTTTTTTTTTTAAATCATGATATGATCCATGAATGCTTTGTATGACACAAATAAATAATTGACTTCTATTTTGAGGGCTCATTAATCTTTGCATTCCTCAATAATAAATATATAATGCTGCTTGTTAAAATATATGTATTATATATATATATATATATATGTATATATATATATATATATATATATATATATATACATACATACACATTAGGCTTGTATCAGAGAGAAAACTGGAATGGTACTTTATTAGTAAATTCTATAGACTAGAATTCTTAAATCAGTAATTATATGTCCTATTCAGAACTGATACTTTCCAGATTTTACAAAAATAATTAAGAATATCAGTTATTTCCCTTTGTTTATCCATTCTCTCATGTCTTGTATTAATAGTACATGGATATCCTATCCTATATTTAATTTGTTAGACTTTCATTTTGTAGGAATTCTTTAGATCAGGAAATTTTCTCCTCCAGGGATTCTTTGTCTACTCTCTTTTTCCAATGAATTTTTTTAATTCTCCACACTGTTTTGATAACTGGAATCACTTTAAGCTTCTGATTTTTTATTTTGCTGATTAGGAATATATAGAATTATTTGTTTTCTTCTTATCTCTTCATTATATTTTGAGCCTCAGAGTAGGAACTCCCTTTTGCCTTTCCTCTGTATCCCCAGAACTAAGCACATAGTAAGCTCTTAATAAATACTTACTGATTGATTAATAGAAAAATATGGATAAATTTCAAGGATAAATTGTGATTTTTCATTAGTGGGCAGACTCTTTACTTTAAGGAGGTCATGGGTACATTGAAGTATTTAAGTTTCAAAGGTTATTTTCTCACTCTCCAAAGTCATAAGTTCCTCTCCAACACAGATTAGACGACACCATGATGAAAGAAACCATCATTTAAATCAGTGGTTCTCAAAGCATGATCTAGAAAATTCTTGGGGTTGTTGAAACTCTTTCAGAGGATCTACTACTTCAATGTTAGTTTTTATTTTTATTATGATAAGTATCTATAAACATGGCCCTCACAAATAAAAATCCTTTGGACAGCTTCTCACTGATCTTAATCAGTGGCTTTCATCGTCCTATTAGTATCTACTTATACTGATAGCTTTTGTTTAATTCCGCTTTCATATTCATGTCTTCTTCTGTTCTGTTCTGTTTAGCTATTTCTGAGGGCTGATTTTTACATCCAAAAAAAAAATTTTTGTGCCTCTTTCTGTTTTTGACCCTCCTCATGATCTCAAGCTTGCTTTATTTGTACTTCTTTCATTTCCTGGGAGTTATTTTCTTTACTCAAATGAAAGTTAAGCATTTAAAGAGAAATTCAAAAGAAGTAAGACTGCATAACTCCTTAGTCTTTTATAGGGAGTCTTTTGTTCTACAATAGAAAAGCATTTTTGAATAAACTAAAAGGGTTTTCATAAATTGTTCCATCATAAAGGTATTCAATTCCACTTAATAGTGGAACTATGGGAAAATTACAGTGCTTCTAAAAATGTGAGAATTCACTATGGGAGGCATTAGGTAACATATTAGTATGTGTGTTCTGATGCTTATTCTCTTTTTCACAAATTCTTTTTTTCCAATGCTTGAGTTAGAGAAATTTAATCACAGCTTGTGAAATCTGTTCTTAACTGAAATTTGTCAGATTTTAGCTCACCGCTTGTTTCACCTTCAAATGACAGCCTAAAACCCACAGAAAAGAAAACTTTCAGGAGGGAGATCACTTTATATTCATCCATATCTAAGCAGCAGACAGGTAAATCAATGATTTCAGTGGCATGGGCACATCTTCTACAGATGCATGACACAAACCTTCATTCTGAGAGACTCTTGTTTATTTCTTCTCATAAATCCTCATTGCACATGGACAACCCTCTATGGAGAATTTATGAAAAATCTGTTTTTTTCCCTTGCTTTTGTGTTTCCACAGTAGTGATGGATACTTCTGAGTATCTATCTGTTCTCTTCAATTAAACTACACCAGTTTACTGCCTTGGCTAGACATATAATCCCTGGATGGGGTCTGTGACACTACTCACATTAATCATTTTCAGTAACAAGCTGCTGCTTGTTTTCATCTACCATGTCTATAAAAATATCTCATAGTTATATAGCACTTTAGTACTTTTCTCATTGCAACCTTGTGAAACTGGTGATATAAACATTAATCTCTCTACTTTATTAATGAAGAAACCAAAGCATAAAATTTTTAAAATCTAATTCAAATCCTTGTTCTGCTGATAGATTTTCAAATATGTGAAGATGGCTCTCATATCGCTCAAATTTCTCTTCTCCAATTTATCATTCCCAGTTTCTTCAATTGATTCTTATATGAAATGTACATAGAATGAATAATTGTCCTTCTCTGGAAATGTTCTCTCTCATGTTTGAATCTCTACAGTGATTATGATTGTGCTTTTTACATGATCAATTAATCCAAACCACTCTGGAAGGAAAGAAATTGAAATAACAAATATTAATATAACAGGACTGGGCATTCAGGGTTGATTGTTGGAATTTTGTTTCTGCTTTATAGCGTTCCATTGATGCAACATGGCATAACAGATATATAGCAAGAACTTGGATTCAGGATCACTTGATTTCAAGTATTGCCCCTCACAACTATTTACTGAGTGACCTTGGTCAAGTATTTAAATTATCAGTGAATCCAGTCAAATATTTAAGTCTTTAAGTTGCTGATGCACACTGGTCAAAGAAATTACTCACTAAGAGTTCTCAACCATAACAAGGTCAAAAGTCTGGTTGGAGTCAAAATGACCCCAAGACATTTAGCCATGTTATCTTTATAAGGTGAGAACATCTCAATTAATGTAAATTAATTAGTAAATCAATGACCTTAAATTAAATGGGAAAAATCCTTGAAAACCTTTGCATGAAATACGTGACACAAGAAGTCTATTTGGATTGTTTGAAGGGTATGATCATGTACTGTGGAACTTAAGTAAAACTAGGGAATTAGTTCAGAATTAGAGAAAAATTTTGAACATTCAAAGAGGGGAGAATGCATTTTATATATACTTTTATGAAAATATCAACTCAGGGCTAGAGTAAGGCAAGAACAATGTTCTAGACCGTGGACTCTGTCTTGATATTCTCCCATACACCTAATTAAGAAGAGGAATGCTAGAGGTTTGGAAGATTTCCCATCACTATCCTACATCAGAAACCAATCAAGAGCTGGGCAGTAAAGCTCTGTCATATCTAAAAAGAATATGTCGAGGACTCCAATACTATGACTGCTAAGAGTTATGAGTTACCCTTTTGGCAAAAGTAGTTCTCACTGTCTACAAGTGATCCCACTTTCCTCTAGATTCTTTATGTATGTGAGAATGTTGCAGACTTTTAGAAGGATGTTTTATATCACTTCTTATCCCTTTGGAAAATGTCTTTACTAATTAACTCATTAAGTTTTCCTTACTAGTTGATTTCAACTCATAACAAGGGAAGGAAATACTTTGATGGGGGTAATATGAAAACAGAAAAGACACATTCTATCTCCTCCATGTTAACTTCATTTAGAAAATGTAAACCCATGATCTGAAGACCTGACTTGTCTGAGTGACTGGGAAGTAGGAAAATTAGTAGTTCTGGAACATGAGACATGGTGAATGTTCTTGTATCTGTTCAGAAAATAACTTCATGTTTTATATCTATAAGTGGAAAAACTTAGTTAACTTTCTGCTGAGCTTTTTTATTGAAGTTACTAACTGTACTGATAGAGAGGAAAGAAAGAAACACCATTGGGAGAGAAGAGACAGGACCTGAGCTCAAACATGTCTTGAGACAAACTAAATATGGGAATAGTCAATACTTTCACAAAAATTCTTCATAGTTAAGTCAACAAGAATTAATTTATTAGACATCAACTCTGTGCCCGGCAATGGACTAAATCCTGGGCATGCAAAAAAGACAAGAAATAAAAATAAAACAAAACAAAAACCTAATTTTTGCTTTCAATGAGCTAATAGTCTAATTGGGCAGATACTATGTAAGTAACCAACCAAACAAGATGCTTTTTATGTTGCATAATCTTTTTTTTTTAATGTTGTCCCACACATTATGATTATAGGATTTTTCTCACCAGCAAATGATGGGAGTAATCTAAGACTGAGAATTGATAGGATAAGATCTTTAATAAGACAAGAGGGCAAAGGACAGATAGCTTATTATTAAGCTGATTCATTGGGGTTCAAGATGGGAAAGAGAGTATAGCCAATCCAAGGGTCATGATGATCTTTGGAGGAAATCCTGATAAGTTTCTTAACATATAATTTGAAAAACATTGTAATAGATGCTATTTTTAAAAAAAAAAACAACAAGAGAGTATTCTCTACTCTTTTCAAACTCCAAAATTTCATGGTAGATAAGTCAATAAATGCTTGTTATATACCTGATACAAATATAAGAAGAGAATAGTAAATTACCATATATTATTTGAAGCTACAGGGGTTTAAATTGTTTGTCCAAAGTCCAAAGTGAGTAACAAATCTGGAATTAAAACCTAGTTCTCATTGTTCTAAATTCCAAAAGGATGTATTATCTCTCTTTGCCTCTCTTTCTAAAATGGAAATAATTTTGAGCCTAATGCTTTTTTCCACTGTGCAATCCACGTATTTTACTGTCTTCTGCAATTTTCCAAATGGCTTTTTTTCTCTATCACCTTAAACTTAGCATGGCAAAATAAAAAATTCATCTTTTTTACAATGTTCCCTGTGCCCTAACTACCCAAGTCTTTTTTGGCAGTACCATATTCTCATTTGTCAGCTGAACTGGAAACTTTATTATCTTGGGGAAACTTCTCTCTATTTCTGACCCTGACTGATTCTCAGACTTGCTGCTTTCATCTATGCATCATCTTTCACACTGAGCTTTATTCTTCCTATCCTTATTTGTCTTCTTTCATTTCCATGCCCTCCTCCTTGAGGGAAGCTTAAATGAAATAGTGTAACTTCATCACAAGCTGTTCAGTGACTTTATAACAGCCATGCTTGAAAGACATATCTTGATTATTAATGGCCTGTGGATTGTTTGAAAGGAAACTTAATGACCTATGAATAAAACTGATGTTTTTACATCATACATAAATTATATAAATGGTAATTTTCTTTATGTTAGGAATTAGTAGATTTCTCACATGAATACACAGACTTCAATACCTGCATATCCAAAGGGTTAGAGATAAAATGCTGTGGACAAGTCTAGGAAAGTGGGACTATGCTAGAAAAAAGAAGGCTGTGAAAAAAAGACTCTTCTGTTTAACAGGAGTGATAAGGAATTGATTCTTAGTGGGATTAAAAGGAAGAAATTATGTAAGGACTAGGTAGTAGAAATGAAAGCAGGAAGAAAAGCATCTGATTATCAAATATACTTGTTTACCCTTCAGAAATTTCTTTGAGCACAGACTGTCTAACATTACTTTTTTTTTAATATTTTAATCTTGTCTGGCTATTCATGGCCCATCTTTGAGTCCAGCTCACTTTAATAAACATCATAATATGAGGCAGACTGGAAATCAACAATAGTGAAACAATCCCAGTCCTCAACAGGTTGTATTTTATGAGGGAGATAACATGCACATATAAAGCCTTAGGAAAAAGGGTTACAAGATCATTTCTTAGGAAATGGGGAGAATCACTGGTAGTGGAATTATGATTCCTATAGAATCAATTAATAAACATTTTTAAATTACTACTTTATGTCAGGCACCATATATGTTAAGCAGTAGGGATGCAAAAGATACAAAAGTTCTAAGAATGGGTACTAAGAGGCCAGTATCACTAGACTGAAGAATGAATGTAGTGGGAGTAAGTTTAAGAAGACTGGAAAAGTAAGAAGGGGCTAAGTTATAAAAGGCTTCAAATGTTCAAAAGAACATTTTGTATTGGAGTCTGGAGGCAACTAAGTGTTACAAGAGCCAGAAGTGAAAGGAGGATGCACTTGGAGAGTGGAAGGTTCATGGAGGGGAGGGGATTAGTCAGTGAAGAAGCAAGGAGATGGGGAATACCTTGACTGGTATGTAAAGTGAATGAAGGGGTGCCATACAGAATGTCTGGGAAGACAGATTGGACTTTAAATGACAAATGAGTGTATATTTGCTGTCATAGGTGACAGTGAGTCCCTGGTAGGGAGAGGGTAGTGATAATTATTTCAACTAATGGTACAATAGCAGTTAGGTGAAACCATTGAGTGCTGGGCCTAAAGTCAGGAAAACGAGTTCAAATCCTGTCTTAAACATTTATTAGTTGTGTGATTCTCTATTTGCTTCAGTTTCCTTATCTATAAAATGGGTTTAATAGCATCAGCTATTTCTCAAAGTTGTAAGAATCAAATGGCATGTTTGTAAAATGCTTAATACAGTGCTCGGCACACATTAAGGACTATATAAATAGGTTATGATGATGATGATGATGATGTTTTCTTTGATCCAATTAATGACCTTAGGTATAAAAATAGCTTTATAAAATAAACTATAAATAATAAAACATAGTAAACTATATAAAATAGTTTCCCATGAGATCTTCTCTACAAGGATATAGATGCTTTATAAAACTACATTCAGCAGTACTTTTGCTGGCTTTTATTATATATGGTGACATGGTTACATAAATAACATAGAACCAATTTTTGGGGAGCTCTGAATATTAGCATATTGGGATTAGATAGGCTGATTGTTACTTTAGAGAAAACTAGGTTTTAGAGTTTTTGGGTTGTCCTTTTAAAATCACAAACACCCTAAATCTTGAAGCTTCCAAATTCATATTCAATTCAGATAGCTAAAAGCCAAAGATCATTGCAGTAACATCTGGACATGACATTATTATTTGGTACTAAGCTGCCACTTCTAACTAGCAAGTGACCCTTTTCAAATCTCATTGGAAAAAGGTACAAAGAAGTGACTTTCCAGACTTGACAGCTAACATGTGGGCATGGAGAAAACAAGAGAGAAGACTATTTGCTCAAATATGTCTGCATGTTAATTTATGGCAGGTGTACCATTTGAAGTTACCACTTGTGAAGCTGGTGGCAGGAGTGAAAAGGTAAGGTCATGCAGGGGAGTTTCAAAGCTGTCAGCTGCTTATGAGCCTGCTCACCCTGCTGTTCTCATGTCTCCCTCTGCCTTTGGGTTTGTCCCACTCATCCAGAAGTGGCTCCTGTCTTACATAAAACCTTTAGAGTGACCTACTCTTAGAAGCTTATGCAATATTATAATTAATAACCACAGTTACTTATATTCTAGCTCTTTGGAGTGGCAATATGGAGAGGCTATTGTCATTATCTTCCCTCTCCAAACTTCCATTTTCTGCCAGAATAAAAGGTTTGAGATCTGGAAAGAGGAAGTTGTTGTTCAATCATATCTGACTCTCCATGATTCTTTCTTCTCCAGCTCTTTTTACATTTGAGGAAACTGAGGTAATCAGGGTTAAGTGATTTGCTCAGAATTACACAGCTTGT
Source organism: Antechinus flavipes (assembly GCF_016432865.1). Classification (NCBI taxonomy): domain Eukaryota; kingdom Metazoa; phylum Chordata; class Mammalia; order Dasyuromorphia; family Dasyuridae; genus Antechinus; species Antechinus flavipes. Next base: position 87,901,557 of record NC_067401.1, on the reverse strand, counting down.
AAGTATCTGATGAGTCTTCCTGACTCCAGACCTGACACTCTAACCACTGAACAACCTACCTGATCCAGGAGAGAAAAAGATCTGAGTTCAAATATAGCCCGAGACACTTACTCACAGTGACCCTGAGCAAGATATTTAATTTCTATCTAATTCAATTTTCTCATCTACAAAATGAAGAAAATAATGTTTGTAAAATGTTTTGCAAATTTTAAAGAAAAATATAAACATTAGTTATGATGGTGGCTTTAAGATCAAAGAGATGACTTCCAATTTGAAGATAAACAGGCTCTTTTTTTTTTTTTAATCTTCTGAACTTTATAGAATGTCTAGCCTGAGAGTCATTAGCTCAATCAATATAATGTCTACTAGGTACCAGGCATTGTGTTAAAACTCTGGACATACCAAGAAAGGCAAAAACCAGAGCCTACACTCAAAGCTTGCCATCTAAAGGAGGAGTCAACATATAAAATTTTGTACAAACAAGCTATATTTGAGATCATCAATAGAGGGAAGAGATCAAGAAAAGTTTTCTTCAAATATGGGATTTTAATTGGTACTTAAAGGAAGCCATGGAAGAACATGATTCTGACTAAATCTGGCTTGGCTTCAAATCTGAAAGATAGGAATTCATTTACTTCCTATCCCCTACTTCAAGGCAGGGGAGCAGATCATAAAGAAGCTGACTTCTCAATTAGAACAGGCATCTTCAGATAGTAGGGAGGTGAAAAGTGACATTAAAATGTCCCTGGGTGAGCATCCCAATATTCCCTAGATGCTAAATATGACTGATAACAGATATCCATGTCACTGATACTTAGAGAATTACAAAGAACATAGATAAGAGACACAATTGATATTTAAACTACAAATATACTTTGTACTCTTTTCCCAATTATATCAAAGACTAAAGACATAGTGGTCTATACATAGTAGAAGGTTAATGTTTACTGAAATGAATTAAAATATGCCAGAGATTGGTGGGTTTTTAAAAGAACTGATAACATGTGAATGAATGAGAAAACAAAACAAGCATGACTTCTGGTTAAGATAGTTGCCTCAATAGGAAGCAGACCAACTAACTCCCACATATCTTCTCCAGTAAAACCTGGAGATTTATGCCAGTTTAAATAATGATCAAAAACTCAATGAAAAACTATAGTGATTTCTTCTACTCCAAAATTGGACAAAAGTCAGCCAGAAACCTGAGAACAATAGGAAAAGTGGCCCATAAGCACAGTTCAGGATCAGCTTTACAGTGTAACCAGATTCCCAGGCTCAAATGTAGTCTACAAAGCTATGTGTCCAGGAGCAGCAAAAGTAGAGGGTTCTCAAGAAAAAAGTCTAAGGGTAATCAGAAGATCCTAGAAAGAGGAAGCTAAAATTGCCAAGGAGCAGTAGCAGCAGTCCAATAAGTAGCATTCTGATTTGAAACTTCCCCCCACTCCTGATGCAGGGGTTCTAAGTTTCCTAGTAACCTATTCTGAAATGAGTCTTGAAGATTCTGTACCCTGAATCTTAAAGACTGAGGGGAGGCCTAATCCTGAGAGGTGGTGGTCCATTTAGGAACCGAAATGACAAAGAATAAGACCTAGCTGGGACAACCACACCAAAACAAAGCAAAGGGTAAAGTATGAATGTGACACAAAGCAAATAAATATATAAATTTAAAAAATTGACCTGTATTAAAAATTACTGCAAATCTAAAGATCTCCTGAGAATAGATCTCAGAAACTCAAAGAAGAGATGGATTTTTCACAATAAATGATAAATGAAAATTATGCACATCTTTTAGAACCAGAGGGAAAAGTAAAGATAGAAAGAATTGCTGATCAATTATTAAAAGGAATCTAAAAAAGAAAAGTCCCTGGAATGTCATAATCAAAATCAGAACTTCCTTATCAAAGGAAAAATAAAATAAGTATCCAGAAGGAAGCTATTCAAATACCAAGGGATCACATGCACACAACCTGGCAATTTCCATTATACATAAGAAGAGATCTTTGAATACAATATTCAGAAAAGCTGGATATAATCCTGCAGAGATATAAATGGCTCTTTAATGGAAGAGAAGATTTTCAACCATTTCTGATGAAAAGATAAGAAATAAACAGGAATTTTAAAACAAAAATAAAATATACAACTCTCCTATTTTCAAAACATGGAAAGGTAAATTTATATGAGGAACTAGAAATAGTTATATGATGATCTAGTTTTCACATTCTAATAGATTAAGAAGAAACAAGTGTTTATTCAGAAAATTAATGTCTCCAAAGAGTATCAAATGACTTAAATAAGAAATACATATGCCTGGGGGATGGATTGGTTCTGCTCTGAGGATTTGAGGAAGAAAATGACAAAGGAGGAAGTAGGGAATAGAAGCAGTAAGGTGATGCAATAGGTAGAGTCTTGGAGTCAGGAAGACTCATCTTTTTAAGTTCAGATTTGATCTCAGATACTTACTAGCTGTGTGACCTTGTAAAAGTCCCACGTAACCCTGTTTGCCTCAGTTTTCTCATCTGTAAAATGAGCTGGAGAAGGAAATGACAAACTACTCCAGTATTTTTGCCAAGAAAATCCCAAATAGGGTCATGAATAGTCAGACATAACAAAACAAAACAAAACAACAACAACAACAACAACAACAACAACAACAACAAACAACTAAACATTATGGAATGGAACTTGGGATATATGAGAAGGATAAAAAAAATATAGGAATAGTAGAGTTGGCAGCAGTTGAATTTCGCTTATCTTACAAAGATATAGGTAGATGTATAAACAATGTTTTAGTACAGAAATATATTAAATTCAATAGAGGGGAAAAATGATAGGGAGGGATGAAGGTTAAACAGGCAAGCAAATTAGGGGAGAAACCAGCAAAACAACCTTCCTGAACTAGAAGGAGAGAGTGGCAGAGGAAAAGAAAACTAAAATCTAAGAGGTGTGATTTAGACACTTGTGGAATGCATAAACAAATTGTGCTATATAAATGGAATGGAATGGAATATTATTGTGCCATAAGAAGTGATGAAAGAAACTATATAAAAAATCCAGGTGCTATGAAATGATACAAAATGATAGAAGCAGAATCAGGAGAATAGTTTATCTAAGCACAGCCACAATGTAAAGAAAAATAACTTTTTAAGACTTAAGAATTATACTCAATGTAATAATAAATATGTCTCCAAAGGACTTATGATGAAATGTACTATCCATTTCTCAACAGAAATGTTGCTCATAAGGCACAGTGACAAATTTTTAGACATGGCCAATATATGGATCACTCTTCTTTACTACCCTTATTCTTGACAAAGTTTTTTCTTTTCTTTCTCTTGTAATTTAGATGAGATTATGAAGGGGGTGGGGAGTCAGAAAGAGTCTAGTTAATAATGAAGATTTTAAAGAAGAGGGCCATTGAATCACATTTTTAAACACATGGAAGAGAATTAAATAAGTTCAGAAGAAAGCACATATAAGCAGTACAACTGTGAAAGTTAATATACTGAATTCATTATCTGCTTTTAAAAAACTGAATAATATTCAGTTCTACTTTTTAAAAAATTGTAAGTCAGAGAATGACATACACAGAGAATCTTATTTTTGTGCTGCATAGGTATGGAAAAGCTATTTTTTGATATATAAGTTCTTAGCATTCAATTTAATCAAATAAAAAGATGGAAAATATGTTAATTATACTTTTCCCATGTGTTACCTATCAATTTGAGAAAGATATCAATGCCTTTCTCTAAGTCACTGATAAAAATTTGAAACACAAAATTAAATATGTCTGGTCATATTGGACAAAAGAGACTTTTTCAAATTAAAATTAATGCATTAATTAATATTTCTTTGGTATAATTATTCAACCAACTGGGAATGTGTTTAACTATAATATAATGCATCCTATATTTCTTAATCTTATCCACAAACATATGATGACTTATTTTTCATTTGCCTTGCTCAAATCTAAATATATCTCTAGAATTCCCTGGCCTACCTGACTAAAATCATGTTTAAAAACAAACTATCTATCTATCTATCTATATAGCCTGAACCCAGATGTTCCTGACTCCAAGATAGGCCCTCTATCTAATGTATCATAATGATCCTCAACAACATAATTAGTGATATTAGTAGTAATAAGAATAACTCATACTTCTAAAATAATTTAAAGATTACAATGCATTGTCCTTATAATCTAGCACAATGCAATAAGTATCATTACTTCCAATTCACATATGAGGAAACTGAAGTTTTATGGTGCCAGAGTTAATAAATGACTGAAGTAATACTTGCTGAATCAGTTCCCACACATTAGCCATTAGCAAAGAATTCACCAAGAAGCATTCATTAAATGTCAACTATGGACTAGGCACTTAAGCTTAAGTCACAAGGACTGCTTTTTGCCTTTTTTTGCAAACCCAGTGTTAGCAAAGTGTCTGGCACACAGTAGGTACTTACAGTGAAATGGAAGGGACAAGCATGTGGGTATGTGTATCATAAACCTAAAGAGAAGATAGAATACATTGCAGTTGAAGATTGGGGGATACCAACCCAAGGACCCTAATAATACTTAATTCCTAGAGTAAATATCTCACTAAGTTAGACTGAAATTCTGCAGAACACTGAGCTAGATGATGTAGTAGTCTCTCATGTGCACAAATGAGCAATTCAGTTATGTTAGTTAACAAAGTAGCCAGATCATCATATTATAGACGTGAGCTCGTTAAGAAAACTGAAGACATATTAAATAACTTTCCCAATGTCACATAAGTAATAATGTAGTCATTGAAGAATTAGTATCCAGGCTTTCTTGATATATTTACCTTCTTCTGCACTGCTTATTAGTAAAACTTGTCTCTTGTTGTGCTCCTGGTATATATTGTCTTTAATATCTATTTACCTTGCTCTGGAGACACTATATCTGTCTTGATTCATCTACAAATTGACCTGACAATTGTCATACAAGTAAGAATTTCCTGCTTTTTCATTATAGTAATTTTAAAAGACTGTTCTGTCAAGGATGTTGAGGACTACTTATTATATGCCAAGAGCTGCACAGATTTCCCTAGCTTTAAAAAATAGATGTGTTCCTGATAAAGTGCATTCAAGTAGAAATATATTAAAATGACCTGAAGAGTCTTATGAAAGGAATGCTACATATATGGTAAAGTGAAGAATTCTTTTGTATGGGAAATTACTGACTCCTATTTTGTTTTGAGAAATCTTTTTTTTAAGTAAGATACCTGTTCAGAGCAGGTTGAGCACATGTACCATCTACTGGTGAATGCTGGCATCTTTCCTTTTCAAGGTTTGTTTTCCCTAACAAGAAAACTACAACTGTGACAAATGGTTTTTTAGTGGGTTTTAGTCACATACCTAAAACAAAGCCCTAAATGGGGAAAATCTGAAGCAGAGAAGCAATGGGGGCTGCCAAAGAAACAGCTTGTACTACAACAAATGGAAGGGATGTGTATTTTACACATACATCAGGTGACTGCAGACAATTTTTTGTATGAATAAAGATATCTTTGACAAAACTGGATTAAGGCAAAGAGGATCAAAGGTATATTTGCAATTTAGTATTCTACTCCAACCCCATATTGCTTTTCATTCACTTTGTATATATTTTGCATTAACTTATCTACGTATACACATATATGTGTATGTATATGTGTGTATATATAGATATACATGGAAGATATAGGTATCCAATAGCATAAAGTGTCAAACGCATAGCCACATGGTTATAATTCTGAGTATAGCTAGAAGCAGATCAAAATGTAATTGGGAACTATTTCACAAACTAAATAAAAATACAAGATAGATAATATTATCTTTTAAAACTAAGACACTATATGGCCCACAGGGATTCATGGCTCTATTTTTTATATACTTGATATCTCTTCAGTAGAAACATTAGCTATTTCCCCTCCCTAATTGTAAAGACAGTTCCAACATTCATTTCTATAAGATTTTGTGTAGAACATTTGTTCTTGAGAGCAGGGATTGATTCATGTTAATCTATGTGCCTATCTTGCACATAGGAGATTCTTAACAATTTGTTGTTGAATGAATAAATGAAGTTATGGCCAGAATGCAGAAAGCAATATATTTTTCTCTTTCTACTGAAAAAAAAATACAATGAATTTAAATTGTATTAGGGAAGATACAGGTTAAATACTGAGAGGAAATTTATAACTGAATTTTGACACATGACTCATTTCCAAAGAAAGTTGTAAGAGAAGACCACTATCTATGAATAATTAGGGCTTTTTTTGAATTTAATAAATTCAGCAAATACAAACTCAGAATGAACTTTAGGATGTGAAAGGACCTCAAAAGCTTTCTAGGCCAATGTATACCTAAATAAGAACTCCCTCCTAAAAATATAACCAATGATCATCTAATCACTGTTTGAAGACACCTGAGTGAGAGGAAATCTACTACTTCCCAAGGCAATCCATTCCACTTTCAGACAGCTTTAATTGTCTGATTTTTTTTCTCTAAGTTCACCTTTGAAAGTTCCATCCATTGCTTCTACTTCCATCCTCTAGGGTAGAATAAAGCTTTTTTTTTTCTTTCCCTTGATAGCCCTTCAAACATTTGCAACCCATACCCCCTTAATATTCTCCTCTCTAGGTAATCATGCCCTGTGCCTACAATTAATCATCATACAATATGACCTTGCTGTTTTTCACAATTCTTTCTTTCCTCTGAATGCTCTTCAATGTATCAATGTACATCCCAAAATATTGTGATAAAAAAGTGACTAGAACCATTCAGATATGTTCTGACCCAGGCAGAGCACAGTGGGACTTTAGTTCCCTAGTTCTAGATACTTTGCCTCTTAATGCAAGATAATTGGCTTTGGGAATCAGATAGAATTGTATATCAATTTCATCTCTGATATTAGCTGTGTGACCATGACTTCTCAGTAGCCCAGACAATTCTTTTAAGTATCAGTTGCAAATATATCAGAAAAATCACGGATCTGGAACTTCCACCATCCAAAAACAATAATATGAAATTTTTGGCCTGCAAATCACACCATTGACTTACATTGAGCTTGTAATCAACTTAAAGGACTAAGTCTTTCTCAGACAACTGCTATAGTGATATATTTACCCCACGTTATATTTGTTACATTATTTTCTTAATTCAAATACAAGATTTTATATTGAGCCCTATTCATTTTTATTTTGTTTTATTAGATTTATAACATTTTTTAAAAAAAATCTAAATTTCAGATGACAGCCATCTCTTCCTAGTTTTGTGTTATCTGAGGAGGTAATAAGTATATTTCTATCTAAATTTAAATAATCATTGCAAAATTTAACAAATAGCACATGATCAAGCGTAGATCTATAAAGAACTCTTCAAGAAATCTCCTTTCAAGTTGACATTGAACCTGTAATGAATACTCTAGGGATATGGCCATGCAACCAGTTCCAAAGCTACCTAATTACTGTCATCCATTTCTCTACCAATGCTTCTATAATGAAACATGATAATAAAAGCATGAGAGACTTTCTCAAATACTCTGCTAAATGGTCATTTTCAGATCATAGATTAAAAGCAGGTTGGGAACTTAAGTATTATGGAATCCAAATATTTCATTTTTCAGCTCAGAAAATCTGGGTTCACAGAAGCTAAGTAACAGGTCATAAGGATAGTGGCATAAGCAGGATTCAAATCCAGCTCTTGTCATTCCCAAATCCAGTATTTTTTTCTACTGTCCCACTCTCTATCATCCATGTTAGGAGACGAAAGAGAGTATCAAGAGAGATAAACATTGAACTGCTCCCCCTTTTCTTTTTGAGGGGGTCTTGAGGGAGGCAAAAGACAGAAGGAGCTAAAACAAAAAGTAGAGCGAGAGTCAAGTTGATATCTAAGATGCCATAATAAGAGATCATATTTATAGATTGATTAAGGTTTGTAATTTGCTTAACATTCTGTCATTTTGTATTTTTAAGAAACCTAGGAGAGTGGGAGAGTCAAGATGGTGAAAAATAGACAGATCTTTGTCTGAGCTCTTCCTGGCTTTCCTCACATAAACACCAGATTCAAGCCTCTAAACTGGTGAAGAACACACACATATATGTAATATAACAAATTTCCAGCAGAAGATATTGGAAGAACTTCAGAAAAGGTCTGTTTCATTTGGGCAGGATGGGGGAAGAGGCAGCCAAGGCACAGCACAGGGATCTGGGGTAGTGTGATGGGGTGTTTCCTCTCCCGAACCCACCCTTTGGGGGATCTGCTGGGAGGCTCTTAAACTATAGCAGAGTCAGCTACTCTGTTTTGGTTCAAAAGCCAGTGAATCACCAATCTAGCTGTGAGGCATCCAATGCAATTACACAAGGCAAATAGTGAGCCCCTGAACCCCAGAATAACAAGAGACTTGGACATGCCTACTCCTTATGGAGACAAAGAACAGACCTCAAGCCCTAAGGACACGAAAGGCAAAACATTTCCAAAGGGTGATATGAGTTGGTCCCCATCTCTTTATGAGATCTTAGAAGAATTCAAAAAAGATCTTGAAAGAGAGTTAGAAGCAAAATAGAGAAAGAAAAAGATATTTTGCAGGAGAGTTTGGAAAAGGAAACAGAAATTACCTGAAGAAGACTCTTTAAAAAGAGAGTTAGTGAAGTGGAAAAAGCATATAACTCCTTACAAAATAGATTTGATGAAATGGAAAAAAGAAACCAACTTGTTGATAAACAGTATTTGTAAAGTGGAAGAAAACTCAATGAACAAAACTCATTTAAAAGTTCAATTAGCAAATACAAAAGGAGATAAAAAGCTAACCAAAGAAAATAATTCACTAAAAATTAGAATTGAATAGTAAGTGAATGACTCAATGAGACATCAAGAATTACTCAAACAAAACAAAACAAAACAAAAAGTAGAAGAAAATGTAAAATACCTCATTGGGGAAAAAAAATTGATCTGGAAAATAGATCCAGGAGAGACAATCTAAGAATTATTGGACTACCTGAAAACCATGATAAAAAAAAAAAGTCTAGAGAAGATCTTTCAGGAAATCATGAAGGAAAACTTCTCTGAGGTCTTAGAACCAGAGAATAAATAAAATATCCATTGTATAGAGGGCCAGGAGCTAAGAATCTATCCCAGGTCTTAAATCTTATTGTAACTTGGCTCACCAACATCTCTTTTCTTTTTTAATAGCAGAGACATGCTTGATAATACTACAAATTGGGATTCTTGTGAGTGAAATAAAATGCAAACACTACTCAACAGACTAAAAATAAACCTTTGAACTTAGGACAGGAAAGAATGTCCACAAGTAAACTAAAAGCATTTGGGAGAAAGATACCTGAGATAATGGTATAATAAATTTTACATTGATACATATCTCAACTATTTACATCTCTAAGTAACCAAGAGGGGCTTAAAGGGCTAATCATTTACAATCATAATAGATTTTGTTAGGCCACAAAAATTTTAATAGAATGTACTTTGTATCAAACTATAAGCATTTAAGGTATATATGTTTGTGGTCCTGATCAATAAAAATCAAAGAGTTCTAACTGAATTCTTTCACCTGGCCTCTTGATTATCACATTCTTCATCTCACTACAGGAGCTGGACTCCAACAGTGGCAGCGAAACAGGGACGGAGCTTTACATGAATGGAACTTCACAAGTGGATGGAGCTTCTGTGGAAGGGTGCCCTTTATAGATATGTGCATATTCAGGTAAAGGGGGAAATTAAGTAAAATAGAAGTAAGGATAAAGTGTGTGTGTGGGGGGGAAAGTTGATCACCAACAGGCACTTTATCACTGGAAATAATTAAGCATTAGAAATAGTTCATCACCAGGCTGATATAAGAGGAAGATATCAAACACCAGATAAATACAGAACACAAGATATCAGATATCGTATAGCAAAATATATAATAAGATAAAATTTATAAGATTGATTTTCATCCAGCTAATACAGTGCAACACATTGAATTAGAATGGGACAAAATCAATCAGACAACAGGGATAGAGAATACTATCTGAAAGTATTGAAAAAATTAGTTAAGGATAAAGGATTATTAGCACAGGACAGATGCAAGAATTCTTGGAGTCTGTAGAAATATGCTGTCCCTGGTTTCCTCAAGAAGAAACAATTGATTTAGCAAAATGGGACATGTTAGGAAAAGACATGGCAGATTATCTAAAAGAAAAAGGACCAATTTCCATATTTTCTATTTGGATTATTTTAAAAATATGCCTTCAGCCATTAGAAACAGTTCCTTTACATAAAAATATCCTTAAAGTAGATGCTTCTACCAATACTCTGGAGGATAAAGAAATGAAAACAGTTGTGAAAAAAAATAATAAAAAGAAGGAAAAATCAGAATGTCTCTTCCTCCCCCTGGCTTCTTGTTCAGATCTCTCTCACAAATACAAAGCTGAAGAGAAGATAAAGTCCTCTGAACCCATAGTGCTAGTTGAGGAAGTGATTAAGAAAGCTAAAGAAAAAGATATCCCAATTGAAATGCAATTAGCCTTCCTGGTTGTAGAGGTTCCCAATAGTCTGAATCTAAATATAAGAGAATAGTAATCTCTAGATTTTAAGCTATTAAAGGAACTATGTCAGGCTGCAAACAACTATGGTTCCAATAGTCCATATATCCAACTGAGTCTGTTGGACTCAGTCTCACCAACCACTCCGAAACCTTTAGACTGATGTTCATTAGCAAAAAACACTCTAGATGGAGGAGACTACTTGATATGGAAGGCAGGATTTTTTGAGGAATGTCAAGAACAGGCTAGGATCAATGACCATGCAAGAGTCAGAATTTCTTTTGAAATGCTTACTGGAACAAGGGTATATAATCAGTTAAGGGATCAATTAAATTATGAACTTATAGTTTATGAACAGGTAATGAAAACAGCTAGAGCAGCATGGTTAAATACCAGGAAAACTTGATAGGGGTACATCATATACAAAAATTATGCAGAAATCAGATGAACCTTCTTCTGGTTTTGTAAATCGCTAAACAATGACTATTCAATGTTCTGTTAATGATGGGAAAGCAGCTCAAATTTTACTGAGGCAACTTGCTTTTGAGAATGTAAACAATGATTGCAAAAAAGCTCAAGCCAGGGGGAAAGCTAAAAATGACTTTAGTAGAGATGGATTCAAAGATGTCAGAATGTAGGAACTTCAACTTTTCAAGCAGCACCATGGCTACTGTATTAGATAGGGAAAAGTCATGATCTCAAAAATCCTTAAATTCTCGTAGATGCTTTAATTGTGGGCAATCTGGTCCCATAAAGAAAAACTGCACTATTGCAAAAGTTGAATCTCATCGTAATTCAGCAAATAAACCTTCGACTTTATGTCCAAAATGCAAAAAAGGAAAACACGGGGCATCAGTGTGCTACTCACAGTATAATAGGGAAGGTGAGCAGATACAAGGAAACTGTGCCCAACAAATAATAGGAGCTGTACTCTCACTTGTTCTGTCTCAGACGGTGCCCAGGAACAACACTGAATCAGACTTATTGACACTGCAGGATTTAATGCATGCTACCCAGGAAAATACTGGTCTAGACATATCTTCTTCAGTTTCACACCGAATTACTGGTGACATGGGAATAATGCTCTCTCCCTACAAGCCTGTAGGTCCACTTCCAGTGGGTACACAAGGGCTTATTATAGGACGTAGCTCACAGTCTTTGCTAGGGCTTATAGTTGTGCTTGGAGTAGTGGATGCTGATTCTCTAAGGGAAATACATAACCTTTGTTATGCTGCTCCTCAGTAGGATATCACAATTTAAAAAGGGGGAGAGGATAGCACAGTTATTAATAATAACTTGTAAAAAATAGGAAAAGAATATAAAAAATTCAGGGTGGTTAAGGTTTGGGGAGCACAGGAAAAGAGGCATTCTGGATGCAATCTATAACTGTCTCCAGGCCAATTTCAAAATTAGAACTAGAAGGGAAAACATTTGAAGGATTCGTGGACACAGGGGCTGAAAAATCAGTGATATCACTTAGGCCATAGACATGTCCTAAGATACAGGTATGCCTTTACAAGGCATAGGTGATGTACAAATGTCAGGACAAACTACCAAATGGTTAGTTTGGAGAAAAGAGAATAAAGGACAGTTTAAACCTTATATCCTTCTGCCACTTCCTATTAATTTATGAGGGAGAGATTTGTTCTAAGGAATGTGGTCATACAAAATTTGTATGTAAGAACCAAAGACTGTTACAACCAGGAAACCTATATGTTTTAATAGAATAGAGAATGATATTATGGAAAGTAATGATAACTTTGTTTAAGTCTGTCAAAAGCTGGTATATCAAAACAGAAAAGTTATGGAAAATGTGAGGGTGACAAGATGGTGATATATTTCTAAATTGTATGTTAATTACACAGATAATGATGAGAGTATTTCTAAAGCTAGTTATCCATCATGTCCTAAGAAAAATAGAAATTTATGGCAAGAAATAACTTTTTCTCCTGGAACAAATGTCTCATGACCACACAAAAGGCTTCTGATAACTTGTTTTCCTGGTCAGGATCTAATACAGAAGCTTCTATATATAGAAGGTTTGTAGAAGACATCATTTATTCCAGGGAAGGAATAGTTTATGAGAATTTATGGAGAATCATGGCAGGTATGGGAAATATTTTTACATCTCAGATTTGGGATTTTACAGACTTAATAGAATATTCTGAAGTATACTATACAGGCTTATTTAGAATATCCACAGATGTTTCTTACTATACCATTTTAAAAATGGCACTGGGATTCAAATCAGGAATGTGCCAGGAAAATTTATTGTAAAATGTTATAATTGTATTATAACTCAATGTGTTACTGCTGATTCACTTTCTATAGTTGTTTTAATTGAACATCCATCCTATATGATGGTACCAACCTCAATTAAGCATAATTAGCATAGGTCAGCAGGTGAACAAACTTGGGATATTGAAAAAAAGTTAGAAGACATTAGCAAAAGGAAGAATCAATTTGTTGGACTACTTACTATTGGAATTCTAGCAGCTATATCAATTATCACATCATTTGCTGTTTTAGCTCCAGCTCTTACAGAATCTGTTCAAACTGCTCATTTTGCAAATAAACTAGCAAAACATATATTACAACCTTTAATTGCAATGGGCTGAAGCTCGAGTTGATGCACTGGTCCCAAGCGTGGGAGGCTAAATAGTAATTGGACCATACTCTATTAATATATATGCTTGGAGAAAGAATGGCCCCCGCCCACTCTTTGTGCAAGTCCTGATGTGTTCTATAAGAAATGACAATTTTGGTGGAGGCAGAGGGGCAGAGAGAGAGGCAGAAGAGACTGCTGGCTGGCTTCTTGTTGCAGCTGCTCACATTGCTATTGCGATCCGCTTTCACTTCTGATCCCCCTTCACCTCCACAAAGAATAAAAATCGAAGATTTTCCCCTAACCTGAATTCCTGACTCAGGCTGATTTTAAATACGTGGTCATCACATTTAATGAAGAGAATAATCATAGATAATTACTTAAAACAAGAATAAAACTTAGTGGAACAATCATTAATTTGGTTAGGAAATCATGTAAATAATTTAGAATCTCGATTACAGCTAGCTTGTAATTATAGATAGGCTCATGTATGGGTAACTCCTTATATGTGGGACAATGAAACCACCAATGTGACATGGCCTCATATTAAAAACAGAATATATGGGGCCATACATGAGTCTAACCTCACTTGAGATATATCTCAGTTAACTGTGCTAGTGGAACACATAGAAAAGAACAGTATCCAAGGAATTGATCCTGATAGCATAGCTAACCAAATATTTGAATGGTTAAAAAAGATAAATCCTATAGATAATTTGACCTTTATGCTTTTTCATTTTGTTCCTCTTGCATGTTTTACTTTGCTACTCATTAGCTTAGCCCCTTGTGCTTTTAAGTATGTTCTGCGATCATTCTCATCTATGAGAACTGAAGTCCATAGACTTCATCTTTTAAATAAAAAAAATGGGATTTATAGAGGGCCAGGAGGTAAGGATCCATTCCAGGTCTTAAAGCTTATTGTAACTTGGCTCACCAACATCTCTTTTCTTTTTTAATAGCACACATATGCTTGGTATCACTATAAATTGGGATTCTAGTGAGTGAAACAAAATGCAAACACTACTCACCAGACTAAAGATAAACCTTTGAACTTAAGACAGGAAAAAATGTCCACAAGGAGACTAAAAGCATTTGGGAGAAAGATATCTGAGATGACAATATAATAAATTTTACACTGATGAGTATCTTAACTATTTACATCTCTAAGTAACCAAGATTCAGGTCTTAAGGAGTTTAATCATTTACATCATAGTAGATTTTGTTAGGCTATACGAATTTTCATAGATGTATTTTGTATCAAACCTATAAGCATTTAAAGTATATATATTCATGGTCCTGATCAATAAAAATTGAAGAGTTCTAAATGAATTCTTTCTCCTGGCCTCCTGATTATTACACTCTTCATTTCACTACAGGAGCTGCAACCCTGCATCATTGAAAGAATTAATTGATCCCCTCTTGCAAGAGACCCCAAAATGAAAACTCCAAGAAATATTGTAGCTAAATTTTGGAATTATCAGATAAAGGAGAAAATTTTGCAAGTAGCCACAAAGAAAAAAAAATCAAATATTGAGGAGCCACAATCAGCATTACCCAGGATCTAACAGTTTCCACTTTAAAAGATCAAAGGGCCTGGAATATGATATTCAGATGGGTGAAGGAACTTGGATTGCAGTCAAAAATCAACTATCCCACAAAACTGACCATTGTCTTTCAGGGGAAAAGATGGCCATTCAATGAAACAGGTGAATTTAATTTAATTCTGATGAAAGATCATAACTGAACAGAAAATCTGATCTTCTAATACAGAGCAAAGGAAAAGCATAAAAAGAAAAAGGAAAGGAAAAAAATGTTTCTTTTAAAAGTTAAAAAGTTTACATCTTTATCTGGGAAGATGATATTTTTAACTCTTGAGAAGTAGCTCTCTGTTATGGATATACTTAGAGGGTGTAGGTATAATTTGTTTTTTTTTTTGTAATGATATATAAAAAACAGAGGTAGAAAGGAGATTGTACTGGAAGAGGAAAATGAAGATAAAATGGGGTAAATTACATTTCATGAAGAGACAAAAAAGACCTATTACAATTGAGGGAAAGAAGGGACAGGGATGAGCATTATGTGAACCTTATTCTCATCGGATTTGGCTCAAAGAAAGAATATCAAACATATTTAGCTGCACAGAGAAATTTGTGTCACTCTATAGGGAAATAAGAGAAGAAAGCGTAAAGGGAGAGGGGCTATAAAAGGAAAAGGCTGTTTGAGGGAGATGGTAGTCAGAAACAAAACACTAGGGAGGAGGGAAAAGGAAAAAGGAAAGAGAAAAGTGCAATTTAGGGAAAATAAGATGATGGGAAATGCAAAGTTAGTAATTTTAACTGTGAATGTGAATGGGATGAACTCTCCCATAAAACAGAAGGGGATAGTAGGCTGGATTAAAAGCCAGAATCCTACAATATGTTCTTTACAAGAAACACATTTAAAATAGAGTGATACATATAGAGTAAAGATAAAAGGCTGAAGTGGAATCTATTATGACTCAGCTGAAGTTAAAAAAAAAAAAAGCAGTAGTGATCCTAATTTCAGATCAAGCAAAAGCAAAAATAGATTTAATTAAAAGAAATAAAGAAACTACATTTTGCTAAAGGGTAGATGATGAAGTAATATCAGTATTAAACATACATATATAAAGTTAAGAGAGTTGCAAGAAGCATTAGATAGCAAAATTATACTACTGGAGGATTTCAACCTTGCTTTCTCAGAACTAGACAAGTTGAACTACAAAATAAATAAGAAAAAAGTTAAGGAGGGAAATAGAATTTTAGAAAAGTTAGGTATAATATACCTTTAGAGAAAATTGAATGGAGACAGAAAAGAATATGCTTTTTTTTCAGCAGTACATGGAGCCTACACAAAAATTAACCATATGTTAGGACATAAAAATCTCAAAATCAAATGCAGAACCATCAATTAGAGAATGATTGGGTAAATTATGGTATATGAATGTTATGGAATATTATTGTTCTGTAAGAAATGACCAGCAGGATGAATACAGAGAGGCTTGGAGAGACTTACATGAACTGATGCTAAGTGAAATGAGCAGAACCAGGAGATCATTATATACTTCAACAACGATACTGTATGAGGATGTATTCTGATGGAAGTGCATTTCTTTGACAAAGAGAAGATCTAATTCAGTTCCAGTTGATCAATAATGGACAGAAGCAGCTATACTCAAAAAAAGAACACTGGGAAAGGAATGTAAACTGTTTGCATTTTTGATTTTCTTCTTAGGTTATTTTTACCTTCTGAATCCAATTCTTCTTGTACAACAAGAGAACTGTTTGGTTCTGCACACATATATTGTATTCTAGGATATACTATAACATATTTAACATGTATAAGACCACTTGCCATCTAGGGGAGGGGGTAAAGGGAGGGAAGGAAAAAGTTGGAACAGAAGTGAGTGCAAGGGATAATGGAAAAAATTACCCAGGCATAAATTGTGGTATATGAATGTTATAGAATATTATTGTTCTGTAAGAAATGACCAGCAGGATGAATACAGAGAGGGTTGGAGAGACTTACATGAACTGATGCTAAGTGAAATGAGAAGAACCAGGAGATCATTATTTTATATTTTTCTGTTTTTCTTTTTGCTTATTCTCTTTCTTCAAATAAAATAAATTTGGAAAGAAATGAGTGGGTGAAACAACAAATCATCGAGACAATTGATAATTTCATCCAAGAGAATGATAATAATCAGACAACATTTAACCAAGCCAAAGTTTATGGCATGCAGCCAAAGTAGTTTTTAGGGGAAGTTTTATATCTCTAGATAACTCACTTGCATAAAATAGAGAAAGAGAAGATCAATGAATTAAGCATACAACTAAAAATGCTAGAAAAAGAACAGATTAAAAAATTCTCAATCAAATAACGAATTTGAGATTCTGAAAATAAAAGAAGAGATTAATAAAATTGCAAGTAAGAAAACTATTGAACTAATAAATAAAACTAAGAGTAGGTTTTATGAAAAAAACAACAAAATAAACCTTTAATTAGATTAGAAAAAGGAAAGAAGAAAATCAAATTGTTAATATCAAAAATGAAAAAGGTGAACTTTCCACCAATAAAGAAGGAAGTAGAGGAATAATTAGAAGTTATTTTGCTCACTTATACACCAATAAATCTGATAATCTAAGCAAATAGATGGATACTTACAAAAATATAGATTGCCCAGATTCCTCAACAGAGGAAACAAATTACTTAAATAGTCCCAATTCAGGAAAAGAAATTTCAGAAGCTATTAATCACTTCCCTAAGGAAAAAAATCTCCAGGGTTAGATGGATTTACCTGTGAATTCTGGCAAACATTTAAAGAACAATTAATTCCAATGTTATGCAAACTATTTGGAAAAATAGGGAAAGAAGGAATCCTACCAAATTCCTTTTATGACACAAATATGATACTGGCATTTAAACCAGATAGTCAAAACAGAGAGAGAAAATTATAGATTAGTTTCCCTAATGAATATTGATGCAAAAATCTTAAATAAAATATTAGCAAAGAGATTACAGAAATTCATCCCTAGATTAATACACTATGACCAAGTAGGACTTATACTAGTAGGAATGCAGGCCTGATTCAATATTAGGAAAACTATTAGCATAATTAATAATATCAATAATTAAGCTAATAAAATCTTATGATTATCTTTATAGATACAGAAAAAGCATTTGACAAAATCCAACACCCATTCCTATTAAAACATCAGAGAATATAGAAATAAATGAAGTTTTCCTTAACATGATCAGTAACATTTATTTAAAACCATCAACAAGCATCATATAATGGAATAAACCAGAACCATTCTCAATAAGATCAGGGGTGAAACCAAGTTGCCCTTCTATCGCCATTACTATTCAATATTGTATTAGAAATGTTAGTTTTAGCAATAAGAGAAGAAAAAGAGATTAAAGGAATTAGAGTAGGTGATGAAGAAACCAAATTATCACATATAGTCAATGACTATAGTAATGTAGTGTTTGATAAGCTTGAAGACCCCAGCTTCTGGAATAAGAACTTTGACAAAAATTGCTGAGAAAATTAGAAATTAGTGGGGTAGAAACTAGGCACTGACCCACATCTAACAACCTATAGCAAGATAAGGTTGAAATGAGCTCATGATTTATACATAAAAAGTGATATTATAAGCAAATTAGAAAAACAAAGGATAGTCTACCTCACAGATCTGTGGAGAAGGAAGGAATTTGTGGCCAAAGAAGAACTAGAGTATATTATGGAATGTAAAATAGATAATTTTAATTATATCAAGTTAAAAATTTTTGTACAAATAGAACCAATATAGACAAAATTAGAAGGGAAGCAATAGACTAGGAAAAATTTCTATATTCAAGGGTTCTGTTAAAGTACTCATTTCTAAAATATATAGAGAATTGACTCAAATTTATAAGAATTCAAGCTATTCTCCAAATTGATAAATGGTCAAAGGATATGAATAGATGATTTCTAGATGAAGAAATTAAAACCATTTATAGTCATATGAAAAATGCTCTAAATCATTATTGATCAAAGAAATGCAAATTAAGACACCACTTATTCACCTCTCATATTGGATAAGATGATAGGAAAAGATACTGATGAATATTGGAGGGGGTCTGAGAAAACTGGGATACTAATACATTGTTGGTGGAGTTGTGAATTGATTCAGCCATTTGAGAGCAATATGGAACTATACCCAAAGAGCTATCAAACTTTGATCCAGCAACATCTCCACTAGGTCTATATCCCAAAGAGATTATTAAAAAAGGGAAAGGACACAGATGTGCAAAAATGTTTATAACAGCCCTTTTTATAGTGACAAGAAACTGGAAACAAAGTGGGTGCCCATTAGTTGGAAAATGGCTGAATAAGTTATATTATATGACTTTTATGGAATATTCTTGTTCTATAAGAAATGATCAGCAGATGATTTCAGAAAAGCCACCGATGTTAAGTGAAGTGAGTAGAACCAGGAGAACATTCTACACAGCAACAACAAGATTATGTGATAATCAATTCTGAAGGATGTGGCTCTTTTCAACAGTGAGGTGATTCAGGTCAGTTTCAATGGTTTTGTGATGAAGAGAACCATCTGCATCCAGAAAGAAGACTATAGGGACTGGATGTAGATTGCAATATAGTATTTTCACTTTTTGTTATTTGCTTGCTTTTTGTTTTCTTTATCATTTTTTCCTTTATGATCTGATTTTTCTTGTGCAGCATGATAATTGTGGAAATACATAGAGAAGAATTGTATATGTTTAACATATATTAGCTTACTTGCTGTCTAGGGGATAGGTGGAGGGGAAGGGAGAGAAACATTTAAAACACAAGGTTTTGCAAGGGTTGAAAATTATCTATGCATATGTTTTGAAAATAAAAACTTTAATAAAAATAAACTTATGAAGTAATTATTATTAATTCTTCTCCCTTTTAAAAAAGAAAACAGGCTTAGAGAGATGAAGTCATTTCTTCTTGGTCTCATAGATAATAAGTATATGACTAAGTATTTGAATTCAGGTTTTCTAAAGTTATAAAACTATAGCACTGCCCCATACTAGTCTTGTGATTTGTTTGCTGAAATCAGCTATTTTTTCTTTTTCCTTTCTTTCCATTTCTTCCCTCCTCCTCCTTCCTCCTTTCCTTCCCAGAATATGATAATGAAAATTTTATTTCTGCTTTTGGTTTATCTCTAATTTTTTAGTTAAAGTTTTTCTTTCTACTTTTTTTTAACCAAATCTTTTCAAATCCCACTTCCCTACATAATCTTAAAACCCTCCAGTAGTAGACTAGGATATGGATAAAATTGAGGACGCTTGAGTTAACTGCTTCCCCATGCTTACTCCTACATGCCAGTAAAGGCTGTTGGACTGAAGATGCTATGCTACAGACTTGTGGCATTTTGGGTTAACTTTGCCTATATTCAGATTGGTCTGGCACCCATTATAGGCCTTTTGGGCAAGATGACAATAAAAGCAGGGTTTTTTTTTGGGGGGGGAGTTTGTTGATGAACTACCAAGACCCCAGGAACCTCCTAAACAGCTGCTTTTAATTCCTTGCTTTTTCAACTTGCTTTTTAACTGCCTTGAGAAGTGCTTTTACCTGGAGGTTTGGTATATATTTTAAGCAAAGGGATTGACTACTTGATCCCCTAGGCTCTGAATGATCCATTATACCAGATTCCAAACTGGAACTGAGACCTCCCAAATTTTCAATTTAATTTCTTCTTCTTTCCACACTGCTATTAGAAAAAGAACCATGGAAGAGGTAACATTTAGGGTGAACTTTGAGTGGAGATTTAGAGTCCAAGCGGCAGAGAGGTAGAAAGGAGAACATTTGGGCTTTAAGAATAAGCTAGAAAAGGCAAGGAGAGGAAACAGAATATCATGCTTGGTGGGGGGTGACTTGCAGAAAGTAGGTCGGTTTAACTGGAAAACAGAATGTGGGGATGAGTAATGTGAAACAAGTATTAAAAGATTGGCTGAAGTCAAATTATGAAAGCCTTTAAATAACAGAGTTCACCTATTTTATCCAAAGGCATCAAGGAAGTATAGCAGTTTCCTGAAGAGGCAAGTAACATGCTTAGACCTGCTATATTAGAATTAGAAAGAATTCATTCTTTCTAGAAGATAGATTAGAAAGGAAAGTGAGTTTAGAGGTGCCAATTGGGAGGCTACTGAAGTAGTCTAGGAAATGTCATGAATGTGTGATGTAGTATGAGTTCAGTTTTTTAAATGCTTATGAGACATGCAGTTGTATTGTCTAAAAGGCACTCAGGAGAGGAATAAGGCTGGGTATAGAGATTTAGCAGAATTTGTATTAAAAGCATTGAATTCTGGAGGCACCTAGATAGCATAGTGAATAAAGTACCAGCCCTGAAGTCAGGAGGACCTGAGTTCAAATCCATCATTGGACATTTAATTCTTACTAGCTATGTGACCCTGGGCAAGTCACTTAACCCCAATTGCCTTTCAAAATAAAGACAAAAATGCCTCACTTTTCCCCCCAAAAAAATCAGGTTAAAAACACTGAACTAGTGCCAATTGTTGAGATTATTGAGAATGAATATAGGTCATAATGTTGTTCACACTGGCACAGCAAGCAGGTCCTAGCCAATCCATCAAAGTAGATCATGAAGAAATGGTTAGATTGGTGGATATGAGTCTCATAAAAACCCAGGAAGAGGATACCAAATGAAGTCAGGAATGAGGATCTGTACATTGTGGCAACTAGATGATATAGTGAATAGAACGCCAAGTCTGGGGTCAGAAAGAAGTGAGTTCAAATTTGGCCTCTTACACTTATTATCTATGTCATCTTGATCAAGTCACTTAACCTTTGTTTGCAACAGGTTCCTCATATATAAAATGAGGATATTACTAGCACCTACCCTAATGCTGTTGTGAAAATCAAAAGAGGTAATAAATATAAAGTACTTAATATAGACCCTGGCACATAATATTATAGAAATATTATCATCGTCACTTCCTATCCTGTATGCTTATGTGGGCTCATAATTTTCTGTCTTGCAAAATGTAAGCCCTTTGGAGGCAGGGACAGTTTTGTCTATGCTGTTTTATCATTCACAACATTTTACCCATAGTAGGAGCTTAAGAAATGTCTATTGAATTGAATACCCAAGAGCCTGGAGTTCATATAGAAGAAAAGAGTTTAGCTTGATCCCAAGAGCATCTGAACTCATTGCTTCTTTGAAGATGACAAGTTATCTGAAGCTCACAAAAACAAACTTATGCTTTTTAACACCTCAACATTCCCCTTAATTGCTTCTTTCCTCTGATTGGAGGGTGAGAGAACTGGGCACTAAATTCCTTTCAAAGCTACCTTTATGAGAGATTCATGACCTTCCAGGTAATTCCATTTTTCATTAGCAACTCTATTTGACTTTGATTCCAGGGAACATTGCATTAGATGCATTAGATACCCACCAGTGCCAGCCCTTCCTTTTGTGTGGCATCTTCCTTTATTAGATTACTAAAACCCTTGAAACATGGAACTCTCTCTCTTATTTGCACCCTCAGCACTTAGCACAATGCTTGGAACATAGTAAATGCTTAACAGTATGCTTACTGAAATGAATTAAATGTGCATTTCTTTGTATCTCCCTGGGTTTTTTATTCTAGGGGAGTTACTAAATAATAAGATCTGCTTGGCTGACCGGTAAGGTAGCAAAAAACAAAAACAAAACAAAAATAGCATCTAAACAAGAAAACTTATTTGGTTAAGAAGCCTATAGAAGCTTTGATTTTGAACATGAAAAGTAGTATATCAGACAATAACACAATTAATCCACAACTTATAAAATCCTTGGAATGTTTAGCTAACATGGAAATATCTCAGGAATCCAGACTTCCAGAAACAGGCATACACGTTCCAATTCCTGATAGGAAACACAGCCAAAATAGAAGTAGCCAGAGAAGTAGGCTAACTTTTCCCTACTCCTCTAAAATCCCTCCCCCAATCTGGATCTCTTTCAAATCTCCCCAAAAGGTTCAGCTTGAGCACATTTTCAATTTGGGATAATGTTTATAAATAAAATGCTTATTTTTATCTTAACTGGTTTGTCCATATGCAGTAGAATATAGAAAAACAGGGTCGTCAAGGACATTTTTTTTTGATAGCTAGGAAAAAAAAATGAGCTGACAGGCTTTGTTGTTCCATATATAATTCTACAGTTTAACATAATGATATACGTAAGCATAAATGCAAAGACAGCTTCATAAATGCCTAATCTATGTCCAACTTGGTATTTTGAAGTATACAGTATGAAAAGATAGATGGAGCATATATGAAATGTCTTCCAAGATTATCTCCAATTTATTTTAAAATCTTTATTTTTTTTTTGTCCATAGTTGTTTTTCCCATTAGATTATGAGTTCCTTGAGAGAAGGAATTTTTTCTTTCTTTTTTATCCGTAGCATTTTGCAGAGTACCTGAATACAAAAAACACTTAATACATGTCCACTGAGTTGAAGTAAAAAAATTAAAATAGAACCATATTTATTTTAGTGCCAAATTACCTATAACAAACTAGAAGAATTGTTTTTACTTCTACAGGGTGTCCCAAAAATCTCAGTACCATTTGAAACTTTGATTTTGAAATGATATTTTAAATTTTTATAACTTAAAATGTACTAAGATTTTGGGGACACCATGTATATATGTGAAAATGCATGCATACATATATGTGTATATGTATACATCTATATAGTTACATATGTATTTATTTTTATACATATTTACATATATATCCATATATTTGCAACAGTTTCTTATATATTCTGAAGGAAAAAAGAGATGTTAGATGAACAATTTCCTATATCTAAAAGGATAAATCAAAGTTCTTCAGTTTTAATTTAAATATTAACAACAGACAATCAGAAATTCATAATCATCCTAACATTTCAAATCAACATAATTTGAATTAGATAGCATAGGACAATGGAAAGCACAGTGCCTGGCACATAAGTCACTTAATAAGTGGGTTTTGATAGTACTGATACTTAGCACTTGTATAACTTTGGGCAAATTGCTTCATCTCTCTATGTCTCATTTTGCTCATCCATAAAATTAAGAGGTTCAACTAGACAATCTCTATGTTTCCTTCTAGTTAATATATTCTGTTTTCCTTAACATTAACATAAGAGATTCAAGTAAAATTTAGAGCTCTCATAAATATGACCTTACTACCAAAAATTGATCAAATAGTTTTATGGTCTTAATTATTATTTTCTTTTGGAGGGGATCTGTATTTCAAGTGGTATAAAAAACTCTTATTGAAGAACTCTCTCCATCCATGCAATTTATAATCTTGGCAAGCAGCTTGGGGGCAAAGAGAATTTAAATGACTTACTAGGATAAAACAGTTGGTATATTTCAGGCAGTCTTTGAATTCACATTTTCCTGATTAGGAGGCCTAAGTTTTCTATCCATTTGTAAGTTTTTTCCTTATTTCTAAGTTTTCCATCCATTTTTACCAATCCCTCCTAATATACATTAATCTCTGAGCCAGGTTTTATTATTTCTGATCATTCTTAGAATTCTACTCTATAACATCAAAGGTATATTATCTCTACATTGCTTTTAAAAATTTTGACTGTGTAGAAGTTGGAGTTATTTTTGAGGTTGAAAGTTCTATAACATTGATTTGTGGATATTAGGAAACATCAGGTTAGATTAACATCAAAGATGAACACAATTCATCTCTGAGAAAAATAAGTCTGAGCATATGTGCTACTTAAGCTGAGGTAGGGGAAAGGGAATTTCCCACTGTAATTATCTTCTGGAAATAGAAAACTGCAATATTTACCAGTACATGCACATACTAGAAAATTTATCCTAAGGAAACCCCCAAACCTACATAGCATTGTTTTTACAGATTAGAATTTCAGTCTCTTTGATTTGACCTTATGAATAATTAGATTGATTTCTCAACATTTTTTGTTGAAAAATTACATCAAAAGCAGACTGCTTAGTGCATAGGCCTTTATGGGATAAATTTATTAGGGAAAGAATGTCTTGCTTATGGAGATCTGAGACATTTTCTTGAGCATGTCAGATATGAGTTAAATTCTACCAATTCTTATCTTCTTATCAGAGATACATGAAAGATTGGGGGCCTGCTAGTGGTTTTCACTTCTTCATTATTTATAACTTCTTGTGTTTTCGGCAGTGAAGACCTTTAGGAACTTAATAAGACATTTCCTAAATGGAAATTATCATTCAGTCATTCCACTACAATAGCAAAAAGCTACTATAAAGGTGTTTTCATCAAGTGGAAACTCTTTGATGTGGTTACACCATCCACTCTGCTCCTGGCCTCAAATCCAAAACACTAGATCAATGGTCATCTGATAAAGAGACAAAGGCTTGACAAAGTCAACTCAATCCAATTCAACTAACCAAAGGGGAGTGGAAAAGGCTTCCTATAAGAGATTAGCCCTAGAGATGAGCCTTGAAAGAAGCTAGAGATTGAAACAGATGAAATAAAAGGAATGAGGATGTTCTAGGGGATAGGAGAAACCTATGTAAAAGCAAGGTGGTGAGAGAAACAGTCAATAAGTCAGTTTGGATGTAACGAAGTACATAAGGACAAAAGCCAAGAATCAGACTGTGAAAGAATGTATATGTATTCAGATCTATATTTATATTTAGTTATATACATCCAGGAGTTTATATTTTATTTTGTAATCAATAGGAAGTCAGTGAAATTCTTGAACAGGGCATTGAAATGGTCAGATTTGTACATTAAGCAGATTATTTTGTCATTTATGTGGAAGATTAATTGGAGAGGGACAACCTATAAACCAGAAGTCAATTCCTCATCTTCTCATCTTCAAAATGGAGTGTGTGTGTGTGTGTGTGTGTGTGTCTGTGTGTGTATGTGTTCCATGTAAATGTTCAGTGTTATAAAAATGATGATAAAGTCACAGACCAGTTTCAATCTGCTTTAGTAGAGAGTGAAGAGAAATTCCAGACAGGAATTCCTTACAGTAACCCAATCATAGATTATTTTTCACACAAAGAAAAGAGTTGTCCCCAAGATGTGACAAAATAAAGACAAATTACATTATACATTTCACTATTTTCTTCTAATTTAGAATCCATATTGTGGAAAGATGTGAAGTTAGCGGGGAAGGGGGAAAAGTATCTAACTAATTTGCCTTGGGTATAGAAGATTTATGGAAAGAAGAAGCTCAAGTTGTATATAGCTAACCAACTAACTAGGTATACTTAGCACTAGTTAGTGGGTCCACCTCCTATAGCCTGGTTCTGACCAACTAACAATATATGATCTAAGCAGGCCAGATGCAGCAGCCCTCATCCAGGGTTATGAAGTTTCTTTATTTAAAGGCCCACAAAACAAAGTTTTTGTTTTTACTATAGTCTGGCCCTCCAACAGTCTGAGGGACAGTGAACTGGCCCCCTATTTAAAAAGTTTGAGGACCCCTGAAAGGTCTACCTTCTTAATTATGAGTTGCAACACCATATGAGATTCCTTATAGGATTTGTATATTATTTTATAAACCTATATATCCAGAGTCATATAAAAATTTCTTGGGCAAAAAGAGGTCATGAGTAGAAAATATTTAGGAAGCCAGGTCTAGGGCAACTGATCTAATTCAATGTGCCTAGAAGCAGTGCTGTGTATATACTTTATATTTACCAAATTTCTGGAGTGTGTAACCAAGTCATAAAATTTTAAAACCCTAGTTTGATACATGGTAGACACATAGTCAATTCAATTCAGCAAATATTTATTACATTTTTCCCAATGTAAGTTTATCTTTCTAAGCACTAGGGATATCAAGATGGAAAACAGCAGAGTTCTTGTCCCCAAGTAGTTCACCAGCTCCAGTAAAATTTATTAAGTGAATCAGTATATGGATGAAAAATGGTCTGTGTGATTACCTCAAGATGTTATTACTCAATATCATTAATTAATTTCTTTCTTTAACCCTGAAGCAAGATACTTAGCATCCTTTGAAGTAAAACCAAATCAACATCAGGAAAGAAACTACAGGAGGCAGGATCAAACTTGAACACTTTTCTTTTTTGCTAACTGGAAGATCATTTAATGCCTCCATATTAGTTTCTCATTGGGAAAGCTTACCATACACAATCATCTCCAAAGAGAAATGTTCTAAGGATAAAGAGATTAAATCTGTAAGTCAGTGTCCTTGGAAAAATGAAAGGGACAAGGAGAGACACATATTAATATTACCATAACATTTCAAAAAAATCTTCTGTTTGGCTGTGTAAATATCCATAAGTAGAAAAATGTGCTCCAAAGCTTTTCCTGTCTTTGATCTCAAGAGGGGATTATTAAGAATCAAAAATAGCTTGAACTATGTTAGCCCTAGAAATGTTAGTTTTACAATTTTCTGAGAGGAAAAGAACTATGCAAATTTAAAAAAATCAACATTTATATAGCATCTCATATTTCCAAAACGTTAGCACCATCATTGATTCATTAGCATAATAATTTTATAATTCTCCAATTAGAATACCTCAAATACAGGAAAATTCCATTTCAGAACAAAATTGAAAAGAACATTTGTTAACATTTTTAGTATCACTTCTGGCACCTCTACGGTTGTGATCACTTGAGATAAAATTGCTCATTTGTTCTATTCTGATTTTTAGTTTAGCTATTTACATTATTATCTTTTCTTTGCCAAAGAAATAAAAATAGTATTATAAGGTTATAAAGTTTAGATTCAGAAATGAATCTTGATGAACATAAAAGAATTTTTTTAGTTCAAATTTTGTCTAACAATATAAAATCACAGCTAGGCCCACAAGGCTAGTGAATGCCCTTATTCCTTTCTCCCTACAAGGTCTCTCTATCATTCCTGATAGGATTGTGGCATCTATAAGAGGAAGATGGTAAGACTGGGTTCTTATACTATTGCTAAAACCCCAAGCCCAGTGTCATGGGGAAGATTTATGTTTAGTTTTGATTAAGCTCGTATCCCTCAAAGAGGAGTAATAGAAAACTATTGAATGTACAGTATGAATCAGACATACTGACAGGTATTTATTTCTTACACATAAAAGAAATGCTAACAAACCAAAACTCTGAACAATGTAATACATTGAAAAGAAGGATTCATGCTAATTACTCTTATGCCTGGTTAAGAGCTTGATATTTAAAACTAACTAACAATAAAGTAATTTGTAGGAATTCTGATTTTATAGTTTAACTTGACCCTGCACCAAGTAAATAACTTCTGGTATAAGTCTTCCATTAAAATGGGCTAAACTTGAGACAATCCAACTTGGTAGTCATCTTCTCCAAGAGTTCTGGAGTAGTTGTTGAACCAACCAAAATAAATAACAACAATTTGATTTTAGTAAGGTTAGTGAGAACACAGTAATAGAACATTGGCTATCAGATGAATCCGTGTGAGTTGGCTTAGATGAACTATAGAATTAGCAACTGTGATTGCTGAACCACACTCAATGATACTTGGAAGATTGTGGAAAACAGGAGAATTACCCTGGATTAGAGAAGGTGAATGCCATGGTTTTTAAAAAAAGAAAGAGAAAAAAACAAGAGTCTGCAAATTATAGGTCAGTGAACTTTCCTTTGATTTCTGAAAAAATTCCTAAAAAGGATCTTTGGCAAACATCTATGTCAGAAGTAGCAATTTTGAAGAGTCATTTATGAGTATGACTGATTAGGACATATTCTTTCTTGATTTTTGCCAGTTTTCTGGATTAACTTGGGATGTAAGACCTCCTATTCCTCCCTAGATAGCCACATTCCCTGAAGCACTTGATATTACTAGGCTTGCCCAAAATTTGTTCTATGATGCAGCAGCTTCTGGACCAGAAATACATAATCTTCTGCTCATAAGTGCTTTCTGACACCCCTAAGACACTATGACCTACTTATCTAGGTAATTAAACACCACTGAAATCTAGAGGGTCAACCTTGAACCTTTAATTACTGGTGAAATGGGTGACACAAATTATCAGGCTTAGTTTAAATAGACAAACAACTAAATCTCAGAAAAATTAAGGAAATAACTTAAAATCAATAAGTAGTGAGGCAGAAAATAAGACCTCTTGGTTTTTTAGTCCAATGCTTCATCAGACTCAGGCACTATTCTATATATGGGATACTGCTACAACCGAATGCATTCCTGAAAATAGTAAGCTAATTACTAGATACACACATGCTGCTAGATTCCCTTTATAATTACTGACTTTTTATCACTTTAAGGTGATGACCCTATGGAGGAAGGCCCATATGGATCGAGAATGGGTGTTCAATTTACATGGAGCAATGGTTAACAAGGGCATCTGGTTGAAGACAAAAGACATACCATTTCAACAAAAACCTGACACTTCCAAAGAATAACAGGTTGAACAGCCCACCAGATTTTTCAGCTTTTAACAAAGTACAGCACCAGATATCTTTCTGTGGACAGAATTTTTATGGCTGACTACAGATTAAAGACATCCAACACCTTGCACTCAGGTAGTCATCAATCTGAAAAGAAAGGTATGAAATAGGAGGAGCAATGATAGACAAACACAGCAGATTGAAAATCAAGGCACTGCTACAATTATGTAAGCAATCAACAAGTGCAGACTTAATGGAAGGTAGTTCAATTTAACATCCTATCTGGTAGACATTTTTGCAAAAATCATTTTAGTACCAAACATGGTCTGCAGTGTAACTTACACAGGCTCCAATATGCTATACTTTTATAGTGAGGAAATGAAAGCACCATCATGAACATCAAAACAGAAGGGGAAATCTTTAAAAGAAAAATAAACCCACCGCGTTATCTTCTCCCAAAAGTTGACAGAGACAAAGTCTAGTATAACTCTTCTTGTTGATTTTGTGTGTGTGTGTGTGTGTGTGTGTGTGTGTGTATGTGTGTGTTTATTACTAAGTAACCTGATGGTGGGAGGTCTAGAAAGCATTGCTGTGCATCACATTGAATGAAAGAATCAACAGTACAAAAGATATCTATAAATTAGGAGGCTAGGCTAAGTCTAGTAAGATGAACAATAGGAGGAAATATCAGTTCCTATAGTTGAATTCTTAGGAATTCAACAGCAAATATAAAGAGATATGGCTAGATTTTAATTTTATTTACAAAATTATTGGGGTTTAATGAATTGAACTCTCATGTGAGTTAATAATATGATAAAGTAGACATAAAACACTAATGTGATCTCAAGATAAATGGAAAAAAATATTGGATTTGCCTTCAGAGAATGAGTTCAAACTCTCCTCTCACTCAATAAACATTTATTAAGTGCTTACTATGTGCCAGGCACAAGGGATATAAAGAAAAACACAGCAAAAAATGTTTCTGCCCTCAGCGAGCTTACAAGAACACATAAAAAGAAGTTATAGGATAGTTGTGGAGAAGAGTTGGAGGGTGTCCCAAGTGGCAAAAGAATAAGATGAAGTCCAGAGGAGTGCAACCCAGTGAGAATTGATGAGGTAGATGGCTGTCTTGGACACCATTTTGAAAAAATGATCTAAGAGGAGCTTTCCACTGTCCACCTTTTTAATAAGAGAAAGGGAGGGATTCCAGAGGTAACTAGTACTGAAGAGGTATAAATTTGCAGGTTAATCCTATTAAGGGTTAAGCAAAGTCACATCTCTCTGGGCCTCACTTTCCCCACTTGCAAAACATGCTGACTGAGGAAATTAATCACCTTAGTCCCTTTATTTAGGATTCTAGTGTTCAAAAATAGCAAGATAACAGTATCATTGCAATTTTGTCTAGTCTAATCAAAAACAGATTATTGTCCTCTGTTCTGATATCACAAACTCTAATGGTTTTCTTATCACTTTCAGGGTCAACTACAAAGACCTCTGTTTGGTATTTAAAACTTTTTATAACCTGAACCTTTTCAGTCTTCTTACATATTAAAGACTTCCATATTCTTACAATCAGGCTAAACTGACCTATTTGCTGTTTCTCATATTCAATATTCTATCTCCTGCTGTCATGCTTTAGCACTGACTATCCCTCATGTCCAGAAAACTCTTCTTCCTCCTCTTAGATTCCTTGATATCTTTGAAGATGAAACTTTCTACTAAAAATTCTACTTTCTTCTGGAGAGTTTCCCAGTTTTCCCCAAGTGCTAGTGCCTTCTCCTCTGAAATATATTGTTTCTTCATATATATATATGTGTGTGTGTGTGTGTGTGTGTGTGTGTGCATATATAAACACATACACACATATATACATACATATATACACACATATAAACACACACATACATATATACACATATATACATAAACATATACATACACACACATACACACACACACACACACACATAGTTGTTTGCCTATTGTCTTCACATGTTAAACTCTGAGCTCAGGATAAGAATGATGCACTTGCTTTTTTCTTTGTATCTATAGTGCTTAACAAAGCATTTTAAAAAAATCAAGTGCTTGATAAATAATTTTTCACTGACATTTTAGGACAGTCATCAATGAGCTAGAAAGTGTCTGGCAGAAAGATTAAAAGGGTAAAGTCCTTAAGATAATGCTATAGAAGGAATGGTTGAAGGAACCAGAATTGTTTAGATTAAAGAAGCAATGTGTTCTGGGATTTCATGAAAATTCATGAATATCTTCAAATATCTGAAGGGCTGTCACATGGCAGCAAAATTATATTTTTTCTACTTGACATCAGAGGATAGAACTAAGCATACACATGGATGTTGGAAAGAAACAGAACTGGATTAAATGAAAGGGAAATCTTTCCAAATCAAATAATATTTGTAAGAAGAAAAAAAAAAAAGGACAGTGCTTGGCATATAGTAGGCACTACATAAATGCTTATTCCTTTGTATTCCCCTACCAAAGAAAACTGTCCAAAAAAGTGAAATGGTCTGCTCCACGAAGAAGATTCTCTCATGTTGTTGTTTAGTTTTGCATTTGATTCTTTGTGATTCCATTTAGGGTTTTCTTGGAAAAGATACTAGAGTGGTTTGCCATTTCCTTCTCTAGCTCATATTGCAGATGAAGAAACTGAGGTAACAGGCTTAAGTGACTTATTTAGGATCACACAGCTAGTAAGCATCTGAGGCTATATTTAAACTTATTAAGATGACTGCCTCTAAGCCTAGCACTCTATCCATGGCACTACATGTCTATTTAGAGGTCTGAAAAGTGAGGCTTGGCTGTCCCTTGTTGGGGATCTTGTAGAGGATGCTGGAGTCTTCAGAGTGCAGGATTGAGTTTGCCTACATCGTCTCTGAGATATATAATTGAGATTCTATAATTCTAAAACAAGAAATAAGAATGATTAAAGATAATGTAGGCAAAAGTATTTTGAAAGTTTTTTAAGTACTATCTATCTATATCTGTATCTCTATGTATGGCTGAAATATATGATTTTGACCACCTTCTCTATGTCCAAGAGCATGACAAATCTTTCTACTCTAAACCTGCAGAAAAGCTTCTGACTGGGCTGTGAAAACAATATATCATCAGTCCCTGCTTACCCTTGATCCTGGCTCTACCTTAGGATCATTCTAGAGGACAGAAGGAGAATGGTGTTGATGAGTTAGGAATATCAATTTCATCCAAAAAAAAAAAAGAAAGGAAAGAAAAACCTACATAGAAAAACATATCTAAAGACAGGGTGTTTTAAATGACCTTATAACAATCCTGCCGATCATATTATAGATTGCTCTGTAAATATGAGGAATAAAACATAAGGAATAATATCAACACATGTTTAATTCTTAAAGTATGTCTAAATAAAAATGTTGGGAAGTTTTGAAAACCTCTCTCTCTCCACACACACACACACACACACACACACACACACACACACAAAAGCACAGAAAACAAATCTACCAACTATCCTTTCAAAACAACATGCCACCTATAGATATGAAACCAATCTTAACTACCAAGGGACTGGAATTCTGGAGATATGAAATATGACAAAACAAATAGTTAAATGAGCAAAATAACATCGCAGATTACTGAAAAACAAAGACTGTGGAGAATTATGTGAGAGAAGTAGAGAGTGGGAGGACAACAAATATTTGAATCTAGCAGACTAAATCCTAACACATCAGCTGATAAAGAGATAATTTAATAATGTTGAGAATATATTACAGAAAAGAAGTCACCTACAAAATATGGATGGTCTCATATGCTTAATGATTAATCCCTCCTTTAAATAAATATATTACTAGCCACAAAGAAATTATAAGAAACATCCAAAACATGCATGGAAATAAATTCTTTGTTCTTATTAAATTGGATTCAATTCAATGAGCATTTATTAAATACCCAGTATATGCAAGGAGCTATTAGATGTTAGTGATAAAAAGACAAAAATGGAACAGTCTTTCTCAAGGAGAATAGATCCTACTATAACGAAAATTTATTGTATTAGAAGAGGAAGAAAGAGGGAAGCAGAATAGAGTTAATTGCATCATATCCCTGGCCCTATGCCAATAAAGTAGGAACAAGTCTAGGGTTTAGGGATTTCTGAATCACAGTCAATACTGGTGGCTTCTAGACCTCTCAGTCCTGTGACAGCAAAGACAATTTGGAATGTCAACAGAAAAGATCTGTGGAAGCAATGTGGGAGCACAGCACCTATTCCCAGTGCAGAACATTCCAGCACAGGCCCAGCCCCGCTTTCAGCAAAACATCCATAATATTGGTGGTTTCCAGACTTCTCAGCCCAGCAATAAGAGAAGAAAAAAAAATTGAAGAAATTAAAATAACCAATGAAGAATCTACTCTTTGTAGAAAATGTGATGGTATATTTAGAATATCAATTTTAAAAGTACTTGTACTAATTAATAACTTTAGCAAAGTTGTAGGATGGAAAATAAGTCCACATAAATTATTGGCATTTTTATATGTTACTAACAAAGCCTAGCAACAAGGAGAGGAAAAATATTTGTAACTCAAAATCTTATTAAAATAAATGTTCAAAACTATCTTTATATGTAATTTAGAAAAATAACGTTATTAAATAAAAATACTATTGAGTAAAAATAGCTTAACAATAAGGACTAAAAGAGTGACAGAAAAAAGTGAAATGAGATAATGTGAATTATAAATGAAATGAGAAAAAATTGGAGGGACAATAAACTTAGAACAAAAGATGGAAAATCTTACCAAGTAGTGGTCTCTTTGAAAGTTAGATTTACCAAATAGAACTTGAAGATTCCATGAAATAATTATAACAGCAAGAACAACAAAAGTCAGAACAAAACCAAAGGTTGAAAAAATAATACAAAATATTTGCTATCTAAAACAATTCATCTGGAAAACAGATTAAGGAAAGACAATTAGAAAACTTTCAGACTTATGGAAAACCACAAGAAAAAAAACAATATATGCATATCCCAATTGCTAGAAATCATTAAAAAAAACTGCCTTTGTTTACTAGAGCCAAAGGTTAAAGTAAAAATAGAAATAATTCACTATTTATCTCTTGAAAGAAGCTGGAAAATGGAACCTCCTAGGAACGTTATAGAAGAACTTAGAATTTTTAGATCAAAGAAAAAATATTATATTGGATTACTTTCCATCTAGGAGAGAGAGTGGGAGGGAGGCGAAGAGGGAAAATTAGAACACAAGGTTTTGCAAGAGTCAATGGTGAAAAATTATTCTTGCATATGTCTGAAAATAAAAAAAGAAAAAATATTGCAAGCAGCCAGAAGAGTTAAAGCACCAAGGTTATAGGAGATAAAATACACAATTTTGTTTATATAACATTTAAAAGTTCTAATTTGTACACACAAATACCCAATTAATGCAGTTAAAATTAAAACAAAAACATTTAAATAGGAGAAATTTCTGCAACCAATTTATCTGATAAAAGTCTCATATCAAAATAAAAACATGACCAATTCAAATCTATAAAAAACAAGAACCTAAATGGAAACGAGGCTAAAGAATATGAGCAGGCATTTCTCAAAGAAAAAAAAACCTATCAACAATCAAAAATACTTTAAAATAGTGTTTTGGTGATATTAAACTTTTACCATATATGATAGGACCAAGATTTTCCTTCTTTACCCACAGTAGGAATTAGTTTTCTCTTAAAAGCAGCAAAATTGTTCTTGCAAACTGATGCTAGCTCCTTTCATGCAGCTTTTTTGCTTCCAAGGCCATAAAAACAATCCCACCTTTGTGGTGTCAGGGCCCCTGAGACTTGATGAATATTTGAATATCAACACAGTCATTACACTCTCCACTCCTGACTAGACATGTTTCCATTTGGAGCAAGAAGGGCAAAAATAATGGTAAGCAAGTGCTACCTGTTCCTTATGCTTGCTGTGATGGGGAAGGTAAAAATTTTTTTTTAACTTTTCAAACACTTATGAATATTTCATTTTGTCTTATATTGAACCTAAACATTAATTCACAAAATGTTACTACAAAGTAACATTTTCAAGTTGACCTGGGTACGTCATTGTTGGTAAAACTGTAAACTAGTAGAATTATTCTAGAAAGCAGTCTAATATTAGCCTTGCAGTCATTAAATTGACCCTTTGACACAGCCATTCTGCTACTGGAGATTAGAGAAAGAAAGAAGAGACTTTTTTGAATAAAAATATTTATAACAAGGGCCAGCTAGATGAAGCACTGGATAAAGCATCAGCCTTGAAGTCAGGAAGATCTGAGTTCAAATCTGGTCTCAGACACTTAATACTTTCTAGCTGGGTGACCCTGGGCAAGTCACTTAACCTCAAATGTGTCAGCCATCATCAGCTCACCCCAACAGGGTCCCTGCAAAATCATGAAACCATAAAAACATCAGGTCAAGGTGTAGCATATGGAGGAGGAATCAATGTGCTCCATTTTCTATATTAGAACACAATGAAATATCTATTGAAACAAAAATATGTTTATATAATGAAATATTACCAATAATAGTAAGTGACAAAGGAGATTTGATTCCAGGTTCCTTCTCTAGAACTAGTGTTCATCACAATGTACTCAAACTCTTACAGCATAAATTTTAACTTAGATTCAGATAAATTATTGATTTAACTCTTCTTTTGAAAAATTGAGATGATATTATATCATTCTGAAAAACTTTAAAAGAAATAAAATTGGACAATTTCTCACTAATTTTAAACTATTATAAATCATAGTTTACTTATACTCTGAAGAGTACTACTCTTTCCAGATTTTGATGAGAAAACTTCAGGTTAATTTATTCTGAATCCTATATTGGAATTTGAGCTCTCCTGTAGCATACAATTTAACATAACAAACATCTCTCGGCTCTTTCCCATGACTGCCAACTTCT
Source organism: Antechinus flavipes (assembly GCF_016432865.1). Classification (NCBI taxonomy): domain Eukaryota; kingdom Metazoa; phylum Chordata; class Mammalia; order Dasyuromorphia; family Dasyuridae; genus Antechinus; species Antechinus flavipes. Next base: position 87,865,581 of record NC_067401.1, on the reverse strand, counting down.
ATTTGTCATTGTTAAAATCCTTTCTTTAGCCTGGTTAGGCCATTAAAGTTAACTAAAGGAATAGCCTTAATTTGCACTTAAATATTTTTCATCAGCTAAAAAAAAAAAAAAAAACATTTTTCCTGATTTCCCTATGTCTTCTTGCTCATGTGATTGAAGGAAAAAAGAAATAGCAGTTTGTTGAAACTATGAACATGAAAACACTATAACCAAGCTCTATCAGATGGCCATTACAATGTAAAAAGACTTTAAAACCACTTCCTTCTTATTTATATTTGACTTACATCCAAATACAATGATGATATAAGAGCTACCGCTGCTTCCATGATGTTTCTATACAATATTTAAGTAAGATTTAATTTCGTGAATAAGATAAATCACAAAATAAATTTAATTCCTTTCTATTTAATATTAAATCACCAAAGCATCAGGCCAAAAAGTAAATAAGATAAATTAATTATAATTATTTAAATGATTGCTTACATGTATCCGTTTCTAAAGACTGGTTCAATTTTATTAAATTAAAAACCATGAGTGACTTAATTAGGTTTCTATATTTAATCTATTTATGAAAGATAATAATTCCTTAAATGTGTCTTAATAAGAATTACCATTTTATTAAAAATCTGAGTGAGATTGTCTCTTCTGTCCCCATTAAGTTCAAGATATTCATATAAACTTGTGACAATCAAGCTCGTCTTCCTTTTCTAGAAAAAAGTAACAATAGCACCAAAATGATTGAGCCTTATGGCAAACAAATGGCTACAGTTCATGCTGAGAAGGTAAATCCATGTAAGTAGCAATAGCTCTTTTTTTTTTTAATTTGAAAGCAATGTTTTTTTTTTTTAATTTAATAATTACTTTATATTGACAGAATCCATGTCAGGGTAATTTTTTTACAACATTATCCCTTGCACTCGTTTCTGTTCCGATTTTTCCCCTCCCTCCCTCCACCTCCTTCCCTAGATGGCAAGCAGTTTTATATATGTTAGATATGTTGCAGTATATCCTAGATACAATATATGTTTGCAGAACTGAACAGTTCTCTTGTTGCACAGGGAGAATTGGATTCAGAAGGTAAAAATAACCCGGGAAGAAAAACAAAAATGCAGATAGTTCACATTTGTTTCCCAGTGTTCTTTCTTTGGGTGTAGCTGCTTCTGTCCGTCATTTATCAATTGAAACTCAGTTAGGTCTCTTTGTCAAAGAAATCCACTTCCATCAAAATATGTCCTCATACAATATCATTATCGAAGTGTATAATGATCTCCTGGTTCTGCTCATTTCACTTAGCATCAGTTCATGTAAGTCTCGCCAGTCCTCTCTGTATTCATCCTGCTGGTCATTTCTTACAGAACAATAATATTCCATAACATTCATATACCACAATTTACCCAGCCATTCTCCAATTGATGGGCATCCATTCATTTTCCAGTTTCTAGCCACTACAAACAGGGCTGAGTAGCAATAGTTCTTTACAAACATTAGGCTTTTTGTTTCTGAATAATATGCAAACAATTAATGAAACTTTTTTTTTGACTACACTCTGTTCTCTAACTTTGTTATTGTTTAAAGATCAACTTTAAATGAAACTTTAAATGAAGGTCAAACTTTAAAAGAAAATAGATGTGTCAGAATCACAGTATCACAATCTCAATTTTGGAGATACTGAGGACAAACTGAACTGAAACAGATTTTGGGAGAGCTTATCCAAACACTGTCCTCATTAAAAAGTAGTTGGCACCTATAATGGCTTCTCCCCATTCCCTCCCCACCCCACCTCACCCCCCAAAAAAAAAATCACATCCCCTTAGCCTGGGGATTTCAACGCTGGGGATGTGAACAAGATATAAGACATCTCGATCTATATTGCTGCTGCACAGTTTGTTTTTCAGTGATGTCTGATTTTCTGGGACCATCTAGGCTTTTTTTGGGCATAGATATTAGAGTGGTTTGCTTTTTCCTTTTCCAGCTCATTTTACAGATGAGGCAATTGATGCAAACAGAGTTAAAAGATTTGTCCAAAGTCACATAGCTAGAATGTATCTAAAGCCAGATTTGAACTCATGAAGATGAGTCTTCCTTATTCTGGGCCTGGCACTCTATTCACTTCACCACCTACCAGCCTATTCATAGCATGTCTAAAAATTTCATTCTTATAACTTTCATTGCCTTTTCTATATCATGTACTATTATATATGTATGTGTTTGCTTTCATAAACATTTAGTGGATATTTAGCATTTCCTTCAATTACAAATAACATTATTCTGAGAAAGGAAGGGTGTGTAAGCTTCACCAGATTGCTAAATGAGTCCATGACACAAAAAAAGATTAAGAACCCTATCCTTACACTCTGAATTTTGCAACTATCTAGATTCATAAAGGTGCAATATTTCTGATGAGAAAAACACAAGAGCATAGGTATGAATATAAGTAATATATATTAATATTAGTATACATGTATATGCAAAATTGAATCTCATTAGTATGATCTCTCTGGAGGACTTGCAGATTTAATATCAGCTCATTCCAGATAGTTGGAACATTAATGATTTTAATTAGACAAGGTCTCAGAGATCCTTAGCTTATTCTTTTCAAATGAGCATTTCAATTAAAACCTTTTTTTAACTTGATAGGTAAGAGGATAAATAGGATCTAGTCTCTATTCTCTTTATTATTAATACAGATAATAATAGAATGATAGAACTGAAGAGATAGAAGAATTGTTAGAACTGTCTAGTTCAACTCCTATTTTCCTGATAGGAAATCTAAGAGTCTAAGTAACTTGCCAAAGGTCATATAATCAGTAAGGCTCGTGGGTGAAATTTGAACCCAAGTTTTCCTGATTCTAAGAATAATTATCTGTCTATTATGCCAAGTTAAGATATTAATTTATTATCTCTAATTATATGATTAAGATATTCAGACTGTAATAATATTATTCTAATTTATATTGCCTGTCATTAATGAATGTTAATCAATTAAGATTAATAACTAATTAAGGAAATATTTCAACTAAAATAATATTTGATTATACATAATAACATTAAAAAGAATGACAATTAAGTTTCTTTTTTTTTTGGAAAGAACACTTAAAGTGAATAGGTTTTTCCAAAAGGAAATAAAAGTTAAAATTTTAAAGAATTTTGTATTGATGGAAGACATATTACATGAAACTTGAAATTAAAGTTGGTTTCTTTCTAGGACACTTAAAAATATAAAATTAAATCAACCATGATCTTACCCTTTACTTTTAAGTCTTCCAGTACTTTTGAATGAACTGTGGCATCACTCACTAATTTAATCTCAATATTTCGAGCAGCTAGTTGTAGCAACTTTTCAAAAAGACGCTGACCCTAGGAATAACATTAAAACAAGAGAAAGGAAATAGTCATTTTTTATCTTGATAAAAACATTGACATTTAATTTTAAAAAACCCTGAAATTAAGCTTTACAAAAAGATAAACAGAACAACCACACCAATGACTTATCACATCTTTATTATATTCTAGGCACTGTGGTAACTGCTGGGGTTACAATAAAAAGAAAAAGAAAAAATCTAACTCAAAGTCTAATGGGGGAGAGAATATGTGAATGAATAAATACTATAAGAGAGACAGTATAAATGCAAGGTTATGCGAAAGGGAAGGTTTCAGAAGCTGAGGGGAAATGAAAAAAACTTCCCTATAGAAAATGGGCTTTGCAATGAATCTTGAAAGAAGCCAAATAAATTAATGAAATGAAATGAAACATATCCACCTCTAAACTTCTAGAGATTTATATTGGCATCTGGATTTTTAACTATTTTAAAGAGAAATTTTCTTAAAATAAATATACTTCATAAAAGAAACCTAGTATGACATACAATTAACCTTGGACTCTGGAGGAAAGATTTCTCTTTTTTCCACTTATATACCCAACTGTTCTTCATATGCATTTGCATAGATTGTTGTTTGGGGGCAATGAAAGATTATGGACATGTAGGTGGTGCAGTGAACAGAGTAGCTGCCCTGGAATCAGAAGAAGCTGTGTTCAAACCTGGCAACAGATACTTACCAGCTCAGTTCCTCAAGTAGAAAATAAACTGGAGAAGGAAATAGCAAACCACTCTAGTACTTTGCCAAGAAAACCCCAAAGGGGGTCATGAAAAGTTGGACACAACTGAAATGATTCAACCATAACAAAAATGTGAGATTAAGTGATTTGCTCAGGATCAGACAAGCATCATGTGTCAGAGAGGAGATTTGAACTTGGGTCTTCCTGATTCTCAAACTGGCTTCCTATCCATTCATATCTATCTTGTATATGTGTATCTGTGAAGCAGTAATATATATATATATATATATATATATATATATATATATAACAAAAAAAAATTCAAGTGTTAAAATATTTTCTATCAATGATAAGAAAGGGGATTTTATGTATCACAGAGCTCAATATGGTGGTGAGTCTGCTTATAAGTATTATGTCCCTTTATCATGGAAAAACTGACTGACAATTTCCATCTTTAAGATAGTCGCTAATAAACTGCACTGCTTTGTGATCAGTCCTTTACCTATCTCTAATGCTAACTATCTCTAGTTAATTAGGAGACTCTTCTTTAGGTCTCCAAACTTTGCATGGTGTTTGTAAACTTTCTATGATGAAAAGTACAATCTAGTGCAGAGATCAATTGCTTTGAGGGGAGTAAAATCTTGTTTTATGACTGGAAAAAAACAAACAAAAAAATACCTGTAGCAAATATATATACACTAGCAAACAAAACAAATCATCTCATTGCCCATGTCCAGAACATGTCTCATTCTGTTAGGAATTGGATAACATGTTTCGTCATTATTTCTCCAGAATTGTGAGTGATAATTGTAGCTGATCAGAGTTTTTATGGGCTTTAAAAAGGTAACTGTATAAATTGTTTTCTTCATTCTAATAATTTCTGAATTAGTTTATGCAAGTTTGTAAAATGATGACATTGCTGATCAGACTTTATATGATGTAATGGTGTTAATTTTGATAGTGTGAACTTTGAAACTGCCTTACTATTCTCAGATACTTCCTACCTGTGTGATTTTTGGAAAGTCACTTAACTTTTCTCAGAACTAGCTTCTTCATCTGTGAAATGAGAATAATATCTCTAGCACTTGCCACATAGTTATTTTAGTTGCTGAAATTATGTGTTAATTGTTTTACAAAACTAAAAATGTCATGTAAATGATAGTTATTATTTTGGTTACTGATTTTTATTTATGTGGTAAATAAATTTAAGTCTGAAATCTAAAGGCTAAATATAAGTGCTCTGTACAGAGTGTCTGGTAGAAGCAGATAGGTGGCTTCAAATGGAAGGAGCAGTAGGTCTGGAGTCAAGGTCTGAGTTCAAGTCCAATGTCAAAAACTTCATAGCTGTGTGATCCTGGGCAGATAACTTACCTCTATTTGCCTCAGTAATTTCTCTGAAAAATTAGCTGAAGAAGGAAATGGAGAATCACGTTTGTATCTTTGCCAAGAAAACACCATGGACAACATTGGTCATAAAGAGTCATGAAGAGATAGGTATAATTGAAAAATAACAAAGTGGGTGTGTAGCAAATTCATTTAGTAGATATTAAGCCCTGCATAGTTCTTCAAGAACAAATTTAGAAAGTTATAAGACATTCAAAATGAAATGAATGGTGTTAATAGACATTCCAGAAGCCTAACTAGAGCATTTACTATTGCTGATTACATAATTACATTTTTTAAAAGATGCCTTTGTGTATATACTAATGATGTGAGAAAAGTAAAAATATACTTCCTTTTATCACAATCTGTCTGGATCTGTGTATCTTGGACTATGTTTGTTTAGCATAAGCCTGATAGCCTTTATTGTTAGCCCTATAAAAATAACACTTTGAGTATCAATGATGAGCGCCAGAGCCCTAAATACAGGCTACATAAGAGTTATATTGTTTCACATGAGCCAAATGCACGGTGTGATTATTAATTCAGAGCAACAAAGACACATTCTTTTAAAAATGCAAATGTACTAGAACTGGAATGCATGTAGCAAAATCCAAGCCTCTTCTTTGATTATGAGAATGGGCAAAATAAAAAGTAAACGCTGTTGAACAGTAATGTGGTCATAAATATCAGTGCTTGTCTTAGGGTTCTAAAGATTAGTCCTGTTCCTTTTAGTGAGGTGACCTAGATCAACCAAATTGAGGAAATCAGGTTATATGTAATATATTAGGGAGGCAGTTCAGTTTTACATATTCACAGTTTCATTTATTACAATTCAAAATTGGAATATTAAATTAGTTAATATAACTTATTAGACATGTTAATAGACATTAATATATAAAATACGAGATGCTGAGCATTTTAAAATTTCCTAGAAACATACAATGCCCTTTGAAAATGGTGGTTTTATTTTTAAAATGTGAGAAGACTTAATATTGCACTGATGAGGCATGTATTCTGTGCACATAGTAGGTGATTAATAAATATTTGCCATATAAAGTTAATATTTAGTCCAAACATATTTATGAAGTTTTCATTAACATCTATTAATATAATGTCTGAGTACCAATCACTCCTTGACAAGAAGATGAGTCTTCTTGGTTATCAGGTTATTCTAAACCCAAGATCGTGACTAGAGAGGACCTAAAACAAAGTTAGTGTGTGTTTAATTCAATTAGATGCAAATTTACTTAGAAGTCAGGGAAGAAAAACCAGAATGAGGGTAAGCAACAAGGAAAATAGGCAGCATTTTAGGGCCCTAAAACCCTCAAATGAGGTAATATGAGAAGACAGTAGACTGTGATCAGAAAAAGACATTTTAGAGATCAAAAATATTTTTTAGTGATGGTGAAATCTAAGGTATAACCATGCCCATAAGTAGCCCATAAGTGAGTTATACCAGAAAGGGAGATCATAAGACTTGAGAAAGCTGATGAACTGTGTAGACGGGTGTTAGTTCTTAAATATGAAAACTGAAGTCACCAAAGGTAACTGAAGTGGTTGGGTTGGAGAAAAAGGAAAATACTGAGCCAGGTGCCCAAATTAAAAGAGAATGAATTACTTATACTTTTGCTAATCAAAATAAAGGGATAAATATAGAAGTACTTAAGTTAAAAAAATGTCTCAAATATAGAATAGGGGAGATATAACCAGTGAAAAAGAAATCAATTAATATTGTTTATTTTCTTTTTAGTTTGATTATAAGATTAAACTCCTTTCTTTAGGAAAAGCTAGAACTAACATAGTCTCAAGTCTAGTTTATATATAGAGTTAGTGATTAAAAAGAATGAAAAGATTTTATCATTTACTAGCAGATCATTTAGAAGAAGAAAATAATCATAAAATTATAAGGTTTTCCAAAAAGACTAATTTCCCTTTCTAAGATAAAGAGGTGTTGACCAAAAGCTAAATTCCGCTTTCTGGCACCTGGAGAAATGTAAGCTAGAAGTTAAGTTCCTTTTCCCATTCTTAGTGGAAAGTTCCTTTTTACGTGTGTGTGTGTGTGTGTGTGTGTGTGTGTGTGTGTGTGTGTGTGTGTGTGTGTGTTTGGAGCTAGAGTCTAAGTTGAAAAATGGAATTTTATAAGGGAGATGGTGAGTAACTGATAACTATTCTTTCCTAGTATACTTTTTGTTTAGAAAAGGTACCACTTATGAGGAAAGGACTTCTGGATGAGTTTAAGAAAGCCTGGGAGAAGTGAATTAGTCAAGTTACCCATTTTGTACAATTGAATTATGCTCAAAACAAAATCTATTTTTTCATTCCTCTTTTTTGTTATTAAAAAACAGCTCTGTAAATCATTCCTTTGTCTCTGAGAAGTCAGGTGACTTAATTTGATATGTAAATGTTAGCTTTGAAAATTAAATCATGATGGCTTGGTAACTTTATCCTCAGTTTCCTTTTTATTTCAGATAATTAATTTTAACACCAGGCAATTGTGAAGTCCGGATTAACTCTCTGTTGACCTTAGGATCAGCCAGAGTCAGGATCAGCAAAAGTCCTTAGTCTTTAGGGGGAGAAGTAAAGGAGATGGATGAAACTGCTACAAGGTCTCCACCTACTGACCTCCCTTCTCCTCGTTCTCCTCCAAAGTGACTCTGGTTTGTCTTACTCCATCCTCTAATCCCTCCTACAATTATCTGTATACACCAAAAGATCGAGCCAGCACGGAATAGTGAGAAGGGCCATTTTTCCAAGCATAAGCTAATAGAGTATTGTCCAATAGGTAATTAACCTTAAGTTCTCAGTTATCTGATTCCAGTGCACCTATTCAGAGTTTCAGCCCTTTACAGGCAATGATTTGGTGGGGGTGTAGAGATGTGTGTATGCACTGGGTAAAATAATCTGTGAGTCTTAGAGAATCACAAAATTTAAGACGAGTTAATATTGAGATATGGCACAATGCTGAGCAATGCAATGCTACATTAGATTACACTAATAAAAGAATAGCATCTAGAATAAGGAAGATAATAATACTGCTGTCCTAGTATGGTTGCATCTACAGTAATGTGTTTTTCAATATTGAATACATCTTATAAAACATCAGCATCCAAAGAAAGAATTGATAAATAGAAGTATGTGTAGAATGATTTTACTTACTTACACACACACACACACACACACACACACACACAAACACACACACACACACTTGTGCCTAATCATCTCTAAGGTGGGGGGAAGGAAGAAAAATGTTACATGCTAACTATTATATATTTAAAAGCAATAGCAAGTTGTAAATAATAGATTTTCAGTTTCATGAATAAACATCTTCCCCCTATTCTACTCTGCTATTTATTTTGTTTTATTTAGTTACTTAATTTTATTTATTTATAGATGATTGTATTTCATTATATATTATTTAGCTAAATAAAACTCGATAAAAATATTGTTATTCTCAAATTCAGAATAAAATAAACATTTTTTTAAAAAAGATTAACTATAGTTCTCTGTAACTTCTGCTCATTGCTCCTGTTTGTGATTTCTGGAGCCAAATAAGCAAGTCTAATTCTCCTTCTACATTATAGTCTTTCAAATACATAATGAAAGCTGGCCTACCTAAGTCTTTTCTACATGAACAACCTTATTTCTCATACCTCCCAATCCCCAGGAAATCCTTGTATGATGTATTCTCTTCCTTGGTCTACCTGACTCCAAGGCTGGCATTCTATCCACTGTCACTTGGCTAAGTGCTCTTTGTCTCTGCCTGTCTCTGTCTATGACTCTGTCTCTGTCTCTCTCACAAACACACAATTGTATCTCTAACTACATACACATCTTATACAATTATTCATACATTTCATTCTCTGTTTGAATATGAGCTCCTTGAGGGCAAAGAATATATTTTTTCCCCCTGTCTTTGTATCCTTAGGGCTTAACTCAGTGCCTGGCACAAAGGAAGTGCTTAATAAATGCTTGTTGTTGACTGACTGATAACCATAGATCAGGGTAAATATCAAGCAGAGAAAAGCTCTCTGACTAAATTGTACAAAGAATCTATTAGACTGTTAGTGTTCAAGAGCTTTCTCACTTAATTGAAGTAGGAGATAGGAGGGTTAGGATTAATTGTGACCCACAGGGCTCTGGAAATAAGCCTTTACTGAAGGTATCCTCAAGGTGAATACTCACCTTCCCTTTGAATACCTGATATCAAGGTTTAGTTAGAAATCTACGGGCATAAACACTTTCACAGGTACAGTCCCCCTCATTGAGAAAATTCTACTGCATTAATTAAACCAGCAAAGCATTAAGTGATTGGTGCCAGCTGAGGGGTGCTCATGGAGAGGAGCACATATTACCAGTTAATTCATCAGTAAACAGATTTTGTCCCATTAAGGATTTTAATTATTCTGTGCAGTGCATTATGACTCCATTACCTAATGACAGTGCTCTACAATTATGTACCCCCATGGGGGAGATGAGCGCAGCCATCCCAGCAAGGAGCAGATGAAGAGATATTCATGCTCATGTGATTAGCATTTGGAGATCCCACTGTTTGAGGGTATGGGGTGTGGGGAAGCTTGGCTATGAACAAACTCATCTTGACAATAATGGGCCCTACACTGGCAACTCCTATAGGGTGAGAGATTATAAGTAGGAATGATGCATCGGTACAAAAGACATCAGATTGAACCCTATATGGATGCAAAGAAGCATATTTGGTCATGCTCCAATATCCAGTCTAGAATTTAATGCTGACAGAAGAACTTTCCTAAATTTTACAATCCAATAGCATTTCCTGTCTAAGAGCATGAAAAAGGGAATAGCCATGAAGCATAAGGTCCCCATTAGCTCAAAATAAAAAATTATTTGTAATATCTTAAAGATATTGAAGTTAGGAGATAAAGGGTGGGATATAGGAAAAAATAGGGTTAAATTTTGGACATGTTGATTTTGATATGCCTATGTAATGTTAGGGTGGAGAGCTGTAGGCAATCACTTAATTGACAAGCAAATATTTATCATGTTTTCTATTCCAGGAATAGTGTAGGAAACAAATTAAAAAAATACATATAAAGCAATGCTTACTCTCAAAATAGCTTACATTCTATTGGGTAAGACAAGTGCATACATGAGTATGTTGTGGGATAAACATTAAGAGAATAAATACAAAGTAGAGAAGATAATAGCAAGGAAGAATGTGACAATACAACAAGAAAACTACATAGTATGATAGTATTTAGAAGAGGGAAAGATCAATACAGATTGTGAGCATCAGGGAAGGCTCCATAGAGAAGGTGATATTTGAATGGAATTTTGGAATGAGAAGTAGAATTGATCAATTAATCCAACTTCTCTAGTATATTTGTTCATTGGAGACAAGGACATAGATATAGTAATGGTGACTCAATTAATCAATCAATAAATATTTATTGAGTGCCTATTATATGCCAGGAGATGTTCACAGACAATCATTGTTTATTTCTAGGCCTATTATTCTCTAGGAATAGTCATCCAGATTTGCAGCAGGGAAATTCTGTGTGTTACCTGGAAGCTCCCCAGAGTTTAGGAACTTTAGAAAACAGCTGCTAAGGCAATAAAATGAGGTTTGAAAAATGAGGGGAAATAGAGAAGCTAAATATAGAAGAGAAAAATCCATAGAAAAACAATTTAAAAGGGACCAATAATTAAATCTAAAAGATTTAAAATAATCTAAGCTGGTTAGAGAATTAGATAGTTCTCTATAAAAGAATTTAAATTGTTTCAGTTGGGTTAGCTTTCACTAATGGCAGTGTTTATGAATTTATATCAGGGTGATTCTTTTCCCTGGGGGGCAGAATTAAGCATCTTTTGCATATATTAAGAATTCTCACACCCTCTTGTGAGAAATGTAGGAATAGAATTAATATAATTTGACAGAGAAACTGAAACATATGGAAATAAAGGATGATTTTGATTGCTTGTATATATATAAATATATATATATATATTATCTACATATCTCTCTCTGTGTGTATATATATATACATATATACATATGTATATATAAGTGACTATCAGTAAAATATTCAAGAACTTAAAATAACAAAAAAGATCACATTCAAAGCAACAAAGTCTATTATTTATGTTTAATATGAAACATATATATTAATTTTAATAATTTTTGAGCAGATCTCATTAGTGTGGAAAATACTCTCCTTAAGTCAATGCAAAGAGTAAGCTCTGTAACTTACAAATGTTACAGAATTGCTGTTTACAAGATATCTAGTAACTGAGCCACTGTCACATAGTCCATGCAAAAAGGTCCTGATATTCCCTGCTCTTTTAGATTTTAAGGCTTGTCCTCAATTCAATACTGTATCACACTGTTTCTATCTTTTTTTTAAAATAAGGTAAAACAACTACATTCTGTTTGTTTTCATGGATTTGTCTTCTAAGTATTTTTTCATTCTTCACTGCTGTGATTTTTTTTTTACACAGACTATGTAAATATGTGGCTCTTAGTTTGCTTTCTCAGTTAAACATCTGTAAATGCTTTGCCTTTCTTATCTATCAGAAATCTCAGCCCTTCTAAAGAAATTTTCCTAAGAAAAAGAAAGTAACTGAATCAGGACTAGAATTTGTTATTATGGGATCTTGTCTATAACATCAAGGAATAAAATGTTCCCTCTAAGCAGGGAAGGGAATAGAACAAGCACACTGTCATAGAATACACAAATCCTAAGAATTTGTGAGTGGGTCCTTGGGCCGTCTGACTTTGTGACACTCATGATATTCTCTGTCTTCATGTGGCTGGATATGAGGTCAGAGAAGGTATTACTATTTAATGTCTTCTTCAAATTCTTCAAATCATCCACTTTCCATGCCAATGCTATTATAAAAATGGTGAGGAGGGAGAGGGAGAGGAGTAACTAGGTGGTACAATGGATAGAGCATTGATCCTGGAATCAGGAGCACCTGAGTTCAAATGTGACTTCAGACTTACAAGCCTTTTCTCAATGAGGGGTCTGCACCTGTGGAAGTGTTTGTGCCCCAAGATTTCTGGTTTAGCCTTGACATCAGGTGTTAAAAGAGAAGTATTTCCTTCCTCCCTTATCCCTGCCAACAACAAACCAATAGTTAGAAACTTACAGATTTTTTAAGCTTCTGTCTGCTAATTCACTGTAAGATGGAAAGGAATCCAAAACACCCTACATCTAGAATGCATCTAGTCATTTTGCAGAATAGGAAACAGAGCTTAAGTGATATGAACAGAATCACACAAGTTACTGAGTCAGAGGAACAGTCTGAATCCAGATCCTCTCACTCATGAAATTCATTCTTTCTATTGCCCCATATAATCAAGCTCTTCAAAAACAAAGAACAAACAAAAATACCCAATAAATCTTGGGCATTTGTAAAAATGAATAGGGTAGACAAGATAACTCCCAGTATAACTTCTAGTTCTAATAGCAATGACTCTATAAGAAGAAACTAGGGTCTCCGCAGTATCCCAAAGATATGTTAATTTTAAACAAACATATGCTTTAAGGATGGGATATTTCTAATTTAAAAAATCAGAATATGCTTCAGCATGTCCTACAATACCATTGAAATAAGAAGAGCATCCAGTACTCTTAAGTTGAAGTGCCAACTGGGTGTAATGACCTTAATTTCTTTTTATTTAAGACACATTAACTTATCTCTGTACTATCCTTCCAGTTTTAAGTGAACTGTTTCTTCAGTAATTCCTGGAGAGCTGAATGTTTCTTTTCCTTTTTATCAATTAGCATAGGATCCAAATGTTCCCTAGGAAACCATCCATATTGACTTTAGAGCATTCTTGTATTCCCTTTCCTCTAAGAGAATGTACCCTGCCCTGCCATAAAACCATGCTGTTGCCATGCTGCTCCCTATAAAACCTGTATTTAAGCATGGAAACTAATGAAACAGCCAAGTCTTTAGATGAAGGCAGATAAATTGCACAATGTGAGTTTGCATTTTGCTCCTGTTTCTGTTAATTTACAAAGGCATAAGATATATTGCACTCCACCACCTCCATCCATTTAGAAAAGGCAAAATAGAATGTGAACAATTTGTCAATAATATATTGCAGGCATAGTGTATATTATGATCTTTCAGGACCCCAAGGATCTAAATTAAGAACAAACAATGAAATTCATAGTTTCCTATCCTTATCAGAATTCTTTTCCCTGATTTACTTATATTCCCAACTTCATAAAAAACCTCTTGCTCATTAAAAATAACAATGATTATAGGAAAACCAAAGTACTTAAGTTATTTAAAGAAATCTGTCCCAACTATGCTTCTCTCCTATAAGGCAGAATGAAAGGCATGCAATTCTAAAGCCTAGTTTCTTGGTAAAATTGATCCTTGATATATTAAAGAAGCTTAACGAAATATTTATTCACTATATGATAAAGTCATCAAAATTGAACACCAAAAAGTTGTTAGAGCAGGGATTCTTAAACTTTTTGTATAATAGACTCCTTTAGCAGTTTGCTGAAGTCTTTGGGTCCCTTATCAGAACAATGACTTTAAATGCATAAAATAAAATACATAGGATCAGAAAGGAAACCATGTATGTTGAAATACAGTTTTCAATTTTTTAAATCAAATTAAAAACCAAGGTTAATGACCTCTGTGTTAAAGATCAAAGATTCCCTGTCACCTCCAGAAGAGCTACTACTAGCCTACACAGCTCCTTTGCTTTGTCTTTCAAAGGTCTTCAATTATCTTCTTATTGCTGATGACAATCTTAATTATTTTTCTTCTTGATCACACTGGTACATTTGACATTGACTAATTCTTTCTCACTGGTACCATCTCCTATCTTCCTAATCATTCTCAGTTTCAGTTGCTATTCTTCCTCCCCCTGCTGCTATTTGTGCATTCTTCCCCATCATAACATTCCCTACCCTGCTTAATGCATGGTATATTGTAGACACTATATAAATGCTTATTTCTTTCCCTTCCTGCTCTCCCAACCTATATGACAGTCTATTTTCAGCTCATTTCTTTCTCTACACTCTCCCCTTTCATGTTCTCATCTATTCTCATAGCTTTATCCTCTCATACAGATGGGTCTCCAAACTCTGTAAAATGATTAGAGGGCCTCTGGGGCTCCTTTCAGATGTAGAAGCAAGCTTCTGGTCCTATGATCCTGAACTCTTTTCCCAGTGCTAACCTCCCTTGAATTCCAGTTCTTCATTTTGGATTGTCTACTGAAATTAAAATCAATAAAATCAACTTAATTTAACATTTACTAAGTGCCTATTATGCATCAAAAGATTACCATCTAGATTTCCAGAACAACTCAACTTCAACATGATCAAAACTAATTCATGACCTTGGCTAAAAAACACTTGTCTCCTAAATTTAGTCTCTATTGATATCACCAAGGCTTCTTAAGCTTTTTCCACTCACAAGCCCTTCCCTGGAGAAATTTTTGCTCAACTCCATCTCAAATCCGAGCCTAGGTGTTTCTGGCAGCATTTGTGCACACACAATGCAAAGTATTCATGTTGTGCGTTCAGAACCAAGGCTGCAGTGAAGTCGCGTGATATACTACAGGTAAGCACTGCTGGAAACATCTCAGATTCATTACACATTTGATTTTGAATTAATTTTTGTTATTGCATTCAGAATCTTTTTACTCTTGCCAAATTTTTAATGATCCCCATATAGTGACCCTGTATGGAGTCATGACCCACAGCTTAAGAAGCTCTGGATATCACCATCCTCCCAGTTACATATATTAGGATTTTTGAGTCTTTGTCTTTGATATTAAGTATGTTTGTGAAATCCTGCTCAGCAGTAATGATGCAGTGGATAAAGATGCAGCATCAGAATGAGGACCACTTGGACACTGAAAGAAATTGGCTTTGTGATGATGGTCAATTTACTTAATCAATTACTGCATCCTGTTAAAGTAAGTATAAATTGTAAAGCAATTGCCATTTTGATTTAATTAAAGGAGTTTTCCTCATATAGAGTTCCCCACATTAATGAAGTAATAGATCCAGACTTATCTTTCAATACCCATTGTCAAATGCCACCTCCTACATAAAGTTTTTCTTGACTTGCTTAGTTAGTAATTAGCTTTTCTTTCTCCAGATTTGTATGTCTTATGCTATAAATTATGTATTCTTTTGAAATTCAATTATTAAATAATCAAATAATATTTTATAGTTCTGCATTTTTGCATATATGTTGAATTCCTTCTATGCTCCATGACAGCAAGTATCATAGCTTAATTCTCTTTCTTTTCCAGGTATTTGTATATGTTTTGTTGTTGTTTTTTCCTTTGTGACCCCATCAGGAGTTTTTTTTGGCAGATATTGGAGTAGTTTGCCATTCCTTCTCCAGCTCATTTGATAGGTGGAGAAACTACAGAAAACAGAGTTGTATGATTTGCTCAGGGTCACACTACTATTGTCTTAGGATATATTTGAATTTAGATCCTCCTGCTTCCAGGTCCAGGCCTTTATTCACTGTACTACTTATCTGTCTATTTGTATACAGGTAGTGATGAATTAGCTACTAAATGAATGAACAAATAAAAGAACTATCTAAAAAACTTATGAATAGGATTGGCTTTAAGCAAGCCTGGCAGATAACGACTTTAGATGACAACCCTAAAGGTAAATCTGGGTCTTGAAGCTTTTAAGTTTTCTTTGGGTTATACTGATACATAAATTAAAAATGTAAGAGAGATCAGTCTATTCTTTTTCCTAAAAAAGAATAATTTGTGTACACTCATGATTTTTATCCTTTATCTGTTAAAAAATAAAACAAAACACACTTGTCTAAATCAATGGAATATATAAGAGAGATATGCAGTATGTTCTTCCAGTTTTATTGATGTCTCAAAAGAATAAACATTTTTAAAAAATAGAATAAAATTACTAAGAAGAATACATTTTTCCTGTAAAATTTCCAGGAAGGCACTTATAGAATAGAATATATTCAATGGAAGATGACCTGAATGATAGAGACAGGAAACTAAGGAGTGATATTTAACTTGGAAAAATATTAGCAGAGACCATGATAATAATTTTTTCAATATTTGAAAAAAAGAATTATTTTGAAGAGAATATAGACTTATTTTGTATTTCTACAATACCCAGAAGTGGGATAAATATGTAAAAGTAACATGTTAACAGATTTTGGCTCAATATAGGAAAGAATTTCCTAAAAAAAGCAAAGCTGTTCAACAATAAGAGGTGGCATAAAAACAAGTGTTTCCTCAATTTCTAGATTTAAAACTGTAGCTTGATTATGTTTCACAAATGTAAAGGGAATTCCTGTGGTAAGTGAAAGAAGAAAGAGTCTATCCTTATTTTCCACAAAATCTAAAGTGAAGAAAACTTTTTATAATATCCATAATAAAGAGTAAGAAAAAGGAATCTAATTAAGTATAATTAAGACATAATATGTGGAGACCAGCCATTATTAGTGTCCAATCCTCAGAGAGGTTCTGCTTGCTGCCACCTACATGAGGAATTGGGTGAACTTGCATTTGAAAATGTGATGAAGTGAAACAGAGAGGTTCCGCTCCTAATTCAGAATCTATGTAGATATTCTGTGAATGTTTTTCCTGTTGGCTAGCTGCATTTTAAAGAAATTTTTAAAATTGATTACTGAACTGAAATTTATAATGCTTACAAAAGACTCTAATGGAGGAATTCAGTCTCTTTGCAAGTAATGATTAAGATAAGAATTGCTGCATTTCTCAACTGAATCAATCAGTTATAGGTTTTAGACTAAGTATGAACAAGTCCTTAATTTAGATGACCTTGAAAATGACTGGATAAGCTGGAGAGACTTTTCATAGCAAGTGTGTTCAAGTTGGTTGAAGAAATTTTATGTCATATAAAACAATAGACCCATTCCGGATTTAGAGATATAAGTGTCCAGAAGCTAGTGGTGGAAATCTCTAGCTAAAACTCTGAGAAGGAATTGCATTGGAGGGAGAAGAGCCCTGATCTCAGAATCAGAATCTGTTTTTCCCTTCTCTATCCCTTTGCCCAGAGAAGGGCCCTGTGAACTTTGGAAAGTCAGAGAATTTACATTTTTCACAAGTGTCCCACCAGCACCTCTGGAACAGCTGACATCAGTGTCTAAATCAGGAGTTGAGGATAGACTGTATATATAGATTCAAGGATCTATAAGGAGCTCAGTAGAGAAGTTATGGTATATGTAAAGAAAACATTCTAAGTTAAACAACAAAAAGTAGAAAAGGATTTTCAACAACCAAGAAATGACAACCCTTTCCTCTGAATCCTGTATATACTTGTGGGAGAATGTGTCATAGATCTTTGAAGGGATATTTTGTTAGCAACTATTCTTAACTATAGCAGCTAAGATCCTTTTCTAATATCTCAGTCTAGTTGACGATACTACTATTATAACTCTAATAATCAATGAGGAAGCATTACAATAGTAGCCCAGGAGATATAGTATTACAAAAACTACTCCGAAACCACTCAGGGCTACCCCTAAAAGCTTGACAGAGAAGTAGCACTAGTTTCTGGTGCTTAATCTGCCTTGAACTGTGGGTTTGAGTAACATATGTAGAGCATATACTACAGAGATAATGATAAAAATTGTATAATGAATAAAAAGTCAATTCCTGAGAGCTTGTCCGTTGTTCATTATTCAGATTGTTTTGCCACTGATGGGGTGTATTTAGAGCGGGCTTAAATATGGGTTGGGACAGATGGCCCCTGAGGTAGTAGAGGATAGTTGATATAAATGCAAGTAAATGATGTAGTTAGAGCCTCAGTATGTCTTACTTTCCCACAAGGCCTTCTGAGAAATTGGAGCTTTTTTCCTTTCCTTCCTACAAAGTCTGCTAAATAAGCTAGCCTTTTCCTTCTGAGGTCTGATAAGACCATTAACCCACTAATAGATATTTTCTCTTTAAGACTTTGCTCCTTCCTCTATCATCAAGATCACATGATCTACTTGTTAATACAACTACATTTACAGATACCAACAAATACTGATTAATCACTGAAACAAAAATCTTAGATGATTTAATTACATATGATTTGTAATCAAATATGTTATTGGTAATCATGTTTTACTATCAATTACTGATTTACTTCACACAAATACATTTTTTTGGTGTAACGGATGTAGCATTTTTAAAATTATGTCATACATTTCTGGTGAGAATGTAAAGTGGATATGAGTGTTTTACTCAAAGATTTTCTATTACTTTATTAACTATATGCTTCACATGCCACTTCCTTTTATTATATATTTGGGGAAAGACACAACTCCATTTAATACATAAAGAAGCAATTGTACAAGATTATGTGCTGATCAATTGTGATGCACTTGGCTCTTCTCAACAAGGAGGTGATTCAAGGCAATTTCAATAGACTTGGGAGGGAAAGTGCCATCTGCATCCAGAAAGAATCATGGGAGATCAAATATGGATGAAAGCATAGTATTTTCACCATTTTTTTTCCTTCTTATTTTTTTCCTTTTTGGTCTGATTTTTCTTACACAACATGACAAATATGGAAATATGTTGAAATGAATTGCATATATTTAACCTATATCAGATTGCTTTCTATCTTCAGAAGGAAGGGAGAAAAATTTGGAATACAGAATCTTGCAAAATCAAGACCTTTCATCTGGAAGAGAAGTAGAATGATTCTTCTGAACCCCACAGAATAGAACTAAGACCTACTGAAATATGGGCTTTATCCATGGAAAAATATTCCTAACAATTGAGATCTTTCCAAAAAAGAGCAAGATGCATTAGCTGATTGTGTATTCCATCCTCACTGGCAGTATTCATAGAAAGGCTAGCTACCACTTCTTGAGTACACATGATTCTTATTCAGGTATGGGGTAGATCAGATGGCCTCTACTTTCAAATCTGAAATTCTGAAACCATCTTAAAAAATAGCCACTAGATGGAGCAGAAGATGTAGGCCATAGTAGTAGTAGGCTGATAAGTTTTCTGACAAAATGAGGTATGAATTGCCCATTCTGTTTTTAGCAGCCCACAATGTATCCACTGGTTATTTTATTTGCAGTTGCATTATAATAAATAAATGTGTTACGTTGTACTCTGTTATTTCTATTTTCCATTTAGGATTTTTCAGGTTCTGCTGATTCAGAAGCAAATAACATCTGTTTTTTTTTTTTTCCCTTCAAAGTAAAAATGTTATTTCTTTATTAAAAAAAAAAAAGGTAATGTATTTATGTAGCAATGGCTGTGAACTTCAGTCATTTTTTATTGTTATCACATGTATTTATGGATTACTGTAGTTGATGCTGAAATATCTTGAAGATATTTAAATTAGGGTATGTGATTTTTTCTTACAGTTTTCAAAAGCAATGGAGTCATTCAGTGATCAAATCCAATATTTTTAGGATGGAATAGATAATTACTCTTGTCAAAATGGAATATTCTGATTTGCCAGGCTGGTAGTATACTCCTCCCCAAAACATCTTATATTCAGTTTGTATATATTTTGTATATACATACAGATGTATATGTTATTTCCCCTATAAGCTCAAGCTTCTTGAGGGCAGGAATTGAATCCTTTCTTTCTTCCCTCCCCTCCTTCCCTACCTCCCCTCCCCTCCTTCCCTACCTCCCCTCCCCTCCCCTTCTCTCCCCCTTCCTTCCTTCCTTCCTTCCTCCTTCCTTCCTTCCTTCCTTCCTTCCTTCCTTCCTTCCTTCTTCCTTCCTTCCTTCCTTCCTTCCTTCCTTCCTTCCTTCCTTCCTTCTTTCCTCCCTCCTCTATTCTCAATGCTAGCACAGTGCCTTTGGCTTTGGGAACTTTTAATAAAGTCTGTTGACAGATCAACATGTTGACTAAGTTAGCACAAAGGTACCCTAAGTAAAATTATAAGCTTAAATATGAGTGCAACAATTGTACTAGCTTGCCAGTTTGTGACTAGAATGATTTAACAGTACCATGTTACGTGACTGGCAAATTATTATAATGTTCATGTGTATCACAGACTGGGAAAGTTTGCAGTGATCTGGGCTCAAATACACCATTAGTGTTCATCAATTCTTTTGAGGTTGGGAAGGGGACCCCAAAAGTTTGGGGTCACAGACCAGGGTGTCTAGGTATCTCAAAAAAAATTTGCAGGCTTGAACCTATTTCCTAATCAAGAGGAAAAGTTTTATTGTAATTGTAATGCCAAATGAATCAAATCAGGCTAAGTTCCAGAAGAGATTTAAAAAGTGCTAAAAGACAGAAGACACTTTTATTCAGCTTTCTATGGCCCAGGCCTCTCTGGAATTTGGTTCTCACTGACCAACAGATTATCACTATTGTCTCAGGAGTTTAGGACTATTCTGAGGCCAGCAGCTATCTGACTAAGGAGTGCTCTATTCAGAATTAGACAGTTTAGAATGGATGTGGGAATTTCCTGAGGCAGATGCCAAAATGAGATTTAGGATTACTGACTTATTATTAGAACAGTAGGCCCCCCCCTAAGGTCAGGGGACCTCAAAATCATTTCTTTCTTCCCTAGAAGCTATATTACATCAATTCCACTTCAGACTTGTGGCCCTGACTAATTTTCAGGGTTATATAAAGAATATAGCTTGCCTAAATTCAAGGTAGCGTCATGCTTCAAATCTGGGATCTCCTTTGCTCTGTTGATGAGATCATGTCAGTGTGAAAAAAAGTGATAATATTTTAATATAGTTTTGATCTTGTTTTTAATTTGTTGTCAAATATTTCTTTGATGTTCAAATGCTACCAAAAAGGCAAAAGTAATCAATCCAGATTTTGGATTAAATAGTTAACTTGTAATTGAGATATCTTATAAATGGATATACCCTGCTCCCAAGAAAGATGAATGGATAAGCTTTTATCACTACTGGAAAAACATTGATTTTTTGGGGGTAATATTCCTATATTTGTTTAGGGAATATATTTAGAGATCTGATAGGTCATGGTCCATCTTCTATTTCATAATTAATGCCATACTTTTTCCATTCTGCCTTTTAACAAAATGTGAATTATATATTACTATTATGAAATTTTGGCTTTTGATCCAAACTCAAACTCTACCTCTCCTTGGTGAGGTATTACCAGTTAGTTCTGAAGTTTTCACGTGGTACAAAGTATTTATATTAAGTGCTAGGAGATAACAGAATAAAAATTAAAATAATCCTTGATTTTGTAGGATTTTCATTCCAGTGGAAGAAAAGGAAATACAAGATACTCAGAGAGAGACATATGTAAACATAATAAAGTAAATCTACCACGGAATAAAGTTAGATTGGAAACAGAATCACAAAATTGATTAGAAAAGACAACCTAAAGTGAAACATGGAAAATCATCACAAGTTAAAAGTTGCCAAATGAAGCTCACCTGGCATGCTGATGGATGACTGTGATTGAGGTCCCAATGAGAAGACACTATGTCAACAGACTTTTTGGCCATGTTGAGTAAATTCATCCAACCTTGGAAAAGCGACAAATGGAATGGTGCTGTTTCTGAATAATTAAGGCCTTCAGGAATGTTCTCCACCAGAGCAATTCTTAGAAAAAAAAATTGAAGATAGAACATTTTAAAAACTAATTAAATATGAAGTGACAAATCTTTATATATACATGCAGATATATACATATATACATATGCACATATGCAGATATTCATCAGACCTAGAGCTTCTTAAGAGCCAGTACTGTTTTTTGCCATTTTATATCTCCATTGTTTAGCATAGTACTTGGCATATAGAAGCTAGTTAATAAATGCTTGTTGGCTAAATGATAAAATGAAAAGTCTTACTTGTAGTCTCCCAATTTATATTTTCCTCTAAAATTTAAACTACCTTCCCTCAGACACTTTTTCTTTCTTCTGTTGCTCAGCAATTCCCCAATGTGTTTTCCACAATTTGCAGTCCTATTTCAAAGAATCATAAGGTAAACTCGTTGGAGTGAATTCTCTAACATCTTTTTATTTTTCTTTTCTTTTTTCTAGCTTTTTATTAATTTTTGGAATTTGTTTTAGAAAATTGTTGGCTTCCCTGATACATAGACAACTAATTCAGGAACGAGTCCCATATCATCAAGAAGACATTTCTCTAGCTTGTCACTCTCTATATCAATATATATAGGCACTTTCTAGGAGTTAATTTTAAATAGTACATTGCAAGTATTTATCATGATTATTATATTATGACATAACAAAATAGCATAAACAATATTTCTTGTTGTCTTTTGATGTAAGGCCTAACTAATAATGTGAACCAAATTTTAAGTAGCTGTAATTTTTTTTTGTTTGTTTTCTGACTTCATATACATTAAGAGAGAGAGAGAGAGAGAGAGAGAGAGAGAGAGAGAGAATGAATATGAGAATAAAAGTTAGTATGGCTCAGTTCCTCCAGTCCAATATACACATAAGATAAAAGCTCATATTTAGCTTTAGTGTTCAATAACAAATCCCAGTTACTCTTTCCTATACAATAAATAACACTAATTAACTCTCATTTACTTATATGTTAAAGTTTACAAAGTGATTTTTCACTATAACCTTGTGAGGCAGATAGTGCAAGTATTTCCATATCCAAATTACAAAGGGAGAAATCAAAACTCATTAAGGTGAAATGGTTTTCTTTCAGTCACAAAGCTAATGGGGGCATCTTCTGATTATAATTCCAATGCTCTTTCCACTATGCTATAGTTCTGAACAGGCTTAGGTAGCCCAATAAAACACCAGGAATAGAGTCAGGAAAACTCATTTTCTTGAGTGTCCTCAGAAACTTGCTAGATGTGTACTCTTAATTAAATTACTTAACCCAATTAAGCCTCAGTTCTCTTTTCTGTAAAAATGAGCTGGAGAAAGAAATGGCAAACTACTCCAATATCTTTGCCAAGAAAACTCCAAATGGAAACAGGAAGAGTCAGACATTCTAAACACCTCCTTTAGGTATTTATATACTGTTCTCCTACATCAATTTAATGAGTAGGAAATAATATCGTTATAAGTTAATAGGTGCTTAACTCTTCAAGAGATGCATAACTCAAGGGATGATGTCTAAAATTAATAGAAAGAAGAGAGTTAACCTTGAGAAAGTCCTACTGAATGTCTGAGATGGGACAAGTATGTAATGACTTCTTTAATGTCAATGATAATAAAATCATTGAATAAGTATGGCAAACAATATTCCATTTGGAGTAATATTTAGACAAAAAACAGTTTAAACCTAACTGAGGCAACTATCAATTTTTCATGTTTGTGAGGGAGAGTCCAGATAAAAATACCCACAGATAATACAATATCTATTTCTATCCTTAAATTTTAACCGTCTTTATTTTACAACGCAATCATTCATTCAACAAGCATTTATTAAGCATCTTTATATATAAGGAACTATGCTAGTTATTGCTGACACAAAACCAAGAACATAAGCTCCTGCCCTTGAAGCATTTATTTATTTAATTCATAATGATAATTCTTCTTTCTACTTTCCATAATAGCTATACAGTTATACTGAGGTTATTAACACCATTATTAACTCCCCCTCCCCAATTATATTACTGAAGAACTAGAGATAAG
Organism: Antechinus flavipes; assembly: GCF_016432865.1. NCBI lineage: Eukaryota > Metazoa > Chordata > Mammalia > Dasyuromorphia > Dasyuridae > Antechinus > Antechinus flavipes. Next base: position 87,841,589 of record NC_067401.1, on the reverse strand, counting down.
AGATAAAAAATTATTTGCCTAAGTTTACACAATTAGTAAGTATAAGATCAGAGTTTTGAAATCCTGATTTTCCTAAATAAAACTCAAGCTCTCTTTATTTAACTGTGGTGCTTCTTAAATGGTGCTTAGTTTATTTAATACGAGAGACAGAGAAGGAAGGAGAGACAGAGGCAAAGGCAGAGGGTTAGTTTTAGAAGTAGAAAAACGAAATTTTATGTTTACTTATTTTCTTGATAAGTGTGAAAATGACAAAGAAGCATGCTAAGAGAAGTAAGGGATTGAGATAATTTATTGGATCTGTGATCTCACCAATGTATATCCCTCCTATGATGTAGACCCCAATCCATTCATTGCTGTCTGTCCTTCATGGTTCTCGTTCAGGTATCCGCATTAATTTAGCACAGAGAATCAATCCACTGACGTGTGTGTATCACACACACACACACACACACACATAATTGAAGGAAATGCTAAATTGAGGTGTGTGAAATTAAAGATGAAAATTTTGCCCATCCAACCAAACAGATATGTCCAAAATATAGCCACAGCCCTTTTAATGGACTTAAGGTTAAGAACCTCTACTATAACTCTTTTAGACTTTCGTTTCATTTAGGCCCTCATCTTTCATGGCAAAACATGAATAAAAAGGGTTATTTAAGCCAAAAACTAACTAATTCTTTTCCTGGGAAATTAAGAGTTACCTCATTCAAATTCTCTCCATAATAATTCAATGTTCACATTTTAGAATAATACATGGAAATTCTAAGGGGGTTGTCCAGAAATGCTTTTGTTATTAGGAATATCAGTTTCTCCAGGAATGAAATATTCCTGTCTTTTCACCAAGCTTTATTGAACAGTTTCACAGAGTCTCAATTATGAGGCCTTCTTAACCAGTAGTATCAGCTGACCTTTAAAGGTAACATTCTCAAATAGCACATTCTTTTGCTTAGCTTAGAAACTGCATAAAGGACAATAAATGGAAGTTGCCATATGGAAGTGAAACTTCAAGTGGTTTTCACAGGAGGGCATTAATGGATCCCTGTGTTCCCACAGCCATATCCATAATGGAAAACTACTACTAGATAATAGAATGATAAGGTTCCAAGTAACAAGAGTCGTTTTTACCCTTATTAACACAACTGAAAATCAATAAGAAAGAAATCAGAGGAATTCATTTTTTCTATCTTGTCTTCAGACAGGCCATTTGGCCTCTGAATTTCTTTGTTTCTTCACCTGTAAAATGGGATTACTTTTCACCCAAGGGGTGAGTTAATGTACCAAAGATACTGTGAGAACTTTAGATGTGAAATGAAGGATTATTTTTTTTTATATAGATGGTTCCATATTGTCCCATTTTCACCCAATCTCCTCTCTCTTCTATTAGTCATAGTAACAGGCAAAGATTCTTATTTTGGGGGGATTATTTCAGCAAGTAAAAAATACCACCTAGTATATCCTCTTCTATTTGACCCCCCTCAAAAGAAAACCTCAAAAGGATTTGATGAGAAAAATCAATCAAATTATATCTGTTTTTCCATGCTTTTTGATAAAATATTTATTCACATCAGAAATAAAAATTGATTATAAAAACATCAATAATACAAGGCAACAGTATTATGAAAAGTCAGATCTATAGATCATATTTCTAGGTCTGTTGATATGAACAAACTCAGAGATAACATGGTATAGCCTTATTGATATTAAAGACCAAAGAACATCTTCAATCTGATTATTGCTCTGTGTGAACCTAGGAAAGTTCTACCCAAAGATAATCAAAAACAATTAAAACTCACTAGAATTTTAAAGTTTATAGACTGTTTTCCTTAGGGCAATATTTTGTGATCATTGTATCATAAATTAAAGAATCTCAGATTTGTCAGGGTCCTGAGAAGTCATCCAGTTCAATCTTTAGCTAAGGAGGAATCTCCTTGGCAATATCTCGACAAGACAAATCTTCTTAATTACCTGGTAGGATCACAGAATTCAAGTTGGAAGAGACTTTAGAAGTCATCTACTACAACACCTCATTTTTACAGTAATGAAACAAAATAAAGGTGACAATCAGAACCAATGTCTCCTGACTCCAAATTTAGTTCTCTTTGCACCAATCCCATGAGATGGGGAATTATTTCTCTAAACTTCAGCTTCCTCATCAGCAAAACTGGCATGATAAAAAGTAGCACTAACCACCTCAGGGTTATTGTTAAGATTATATAAGATAATGTATGGTAAGGGCTTTGCAAATTCTATTACAATATGCAAATGTTAGTAATTACTGTTATTATTATAACCAATTTTTCTTGGAGGCAACATCTGGATTCAGGACCCATCTATGACACACTGAGATTGTGATTCTATAAAATTTACGTAAGCTTTCAGAGTTCAAAACAACTTTTAAGACTACAAATTGTAGAGAAGTAGCTAATCTTCATAGATGAGTAAATTTCTTCTGGGAGTTCCCTATAAAAATGAAACCACAAGTCTAGCTTGTCCTTATCCTTATTATTGTTACCATTTCATTCATTCCATCTGTTTTTTGAGTAGTTTAGATATAAAAAAATCTGAAGACAAGTTATAATTCTGCTATTATTCTTTTATATTTCTTGTTCTATAGTATATCACACAGGTAAATGAAGTGACTGCATTTTTGAAATAGAATGCCAGTATTGGGATATAAACTCATCCTTTTTATAGTCTTATAAAAAAGTATCTCAAGAATAATTTCCAGTAGCAGACAAGATGACAGAGATCAATCAACAAATATTTAGTAAGCACTTACAATATACCTAGCTCTCTGCTGTACAATGGGGATGTAAATGCAAAATGTGACACAGTATCTAGTCTCAAAGAGTTAATATTATAACTGAGGGGATAACAGGCAAAATATGAGGACATATAGAATTAAAATAAACTGAATAAAATATAGATAAATACAAAGTATGTAAATATAAAGTAGTTTGTGAGAAAGTTCAGTAACAGGTAGAGGCATAGGAAAACTTTCATATATAAAGTGGTCCTTGTTCTGCATGTTGAAATAGAGATTCTATTGGGCAGAAGGGAGTAGAACATGTACTTTAGTCATGGAGAAAGACTGATGTACAGGGGCTATTGGTGATGGTTGATGAAGAATGGGGAAGAGGCCATTTTGGCTGGATTTTAATGTGCAGAAATACAATGAGATTGAAAACATAGGTCAGAACCAGGTAATGAATGGCTTTAAATGCTAAACAGGAGTTTATATTTTAACCTTATAGTTAGAGGAAGCGAATAGCATTCATTGAATTAAAGGGAAAAAAAGAAAAGCTATCTATGTAGATGATATACTGGAGTGGTGAGAAAATTCAAGGCCAAGAGAACAATTAGGCCACTGCAAAAATGTATACAAGAGGTAAGAAGAGTATGAATTGAGGTAAAAATTATGTGAACACAGAGGAAATGTTAGATGGAAGAGAGATTGTGGAAGAAGAAATAGCATCATTTGACAATTAATTGGATTTTACGGGATGAAGAAGAGAGTGAGGAATAGAAGATAATGCTAAAGTTGCATATCTGGTAGACTGGGGAAATGGTAGTATCTTGGGCAAAAATAGGAAAATTTGGAGAATACATAGGTTTTAGGGAAAGAACAATATGTTTTGTTTTGGATATGTCATGTTTGAGGTATTCTTGGGATTTTCAGTTTGAATATCCAATTAACACCTGGTTCAAGGTATTGAAGCTCAGGGAGAGACAGAGGGTACTTAGACCTGTGAATAACCACCTATGGGAAAATTAATGAGATCACAGGAAGAGTGAGAGTCTAAGAAGCAATGAGGATGACATGAGCTTCATTCTGTTCCAACATGGTTTTAATTTCTTCTGCGACATCTCAAAATTTGGAATGTTTTTAATTGTTTGGAGATTAGGAGAATTCATTAATTTTTTAAAAATTATTGATTACTATTTTATCCAGTTGGCCATGGGCTCCTTAAAGATAAGCCCTATGTAATTTCTGGTGCCAGTTACCGTATCCAGAATTGCTATCATAAAATCTCTCAGTTTAAGGGATTCTTTCAGCTTCTGGTCAGTGTATCATTTGGCTAAGGAGCATTTCTTAAACATATACAATGTGACTGACAGATACTTTGTTAAACACTGGAGCTTCAAAAAAAGTAAAGGGGAAAAAGATACTTTACTCTCAAGGAGCATGTAGTTTGATGGGAGAAAAACCATGCAAGCAACTATATAATCAAGAAATATGCAAGATAAACCAGGAAGCATTAAATTGAGAAGACTAGGAAAAGGTTGTAGAAGGCAGGAGTTTAAGACTTGAAGAAAGCCAGGGAAAATGTGAAATGGAGATAAGAAAGATGAGAGTGTCAGGCAAAGTGGCCACCCAGTAAAAATGTTCAGCCAACAAATGGAGTATTGAATGCAGAACACAAAGGACAATGTCAGTGGATCATAGAGTACATGTTCATATAAACAAATATCATTTATTCAATGTTTTATTTTCAATAAACAGTTGGTAGAGTTCATGTGGCTGTTATCCACAGAGAACATTTTTATTTCTATTTCCCTCTTGGATCTTAGCTATTTCAACAGCTTCATACAGAAGAAAACTATTGCAGTTAGATTTGACATTCTTGTGGCATATGACTGTGCCTTTACTAGTACTTTATAAAGTGAGGTCTGTTTTTTCCCCAAAAGTATTATTTATATAAATTTACAAGCTATTTTTATCAAGATCTCTGAGTATATCTGTCAATCATTTTCATTTTATTTAGAAAGTATTAATTTTTCTATAGCAACTTTTGAGTAAAGAACCTTGTAACCACTTAGAAACTTATTCTATTTTTATCTTTATTATTCTCATCTCATTTTCAATGGTGTTCAGATATCAAAGCATCCTCAAATGAGTCACTATCTTGCTACTTTTTCTTTCATATTTAATGTTCTATAGATCAGTGGTATCAAACTTGAATAGTAATGGGTAACCACTAAATCATACTTAAGAATCCCTATGAGCCACATATTGATTTAGAAAAACCCTTATTAGTACTATCTACATTTTTATCATGACTTCCTGAGCTATATGTTTGATACCTTTGCTGCATGGCTTTTTGTAGCATAATAAAAATGCTGAAGAAGTTGTGGCATATGATTCCAAGTGATGGAATACTGTAATGGACTGAGGCTTGAGTTGATGCACTGAGTTCCCAAGCACGTGAGGCTAAATGGTAATTGGACCATACTCTATTAATATATATGCTTGGAGAAAGAATGGCCTCCTGCCCACTTTTTGTGCAAGTCCTGATGTGTTGTATAGGAAATGATGTTTTTGGTGGGTGGAGGCAGGGGAGTGGAAAGAGAGACTGCTGGCTGGCATCTTGACACAGCTGCACGCATTGCCATTGAGACGGCCCTTCAGCTCCTATCTCCCTCTGCTAGCTGGCTTCCTGTCGCAGCTGCCCATATTGCTATCGCAGTCCTTCCTACCCATATTGCTATCGCAATCCTTCTTGTCCATATTGCTATTGCAATCCCCCCTCACCTCTACTGAGAATAAAGATTAAAGATTTTTCCCTCAACCTAAATTCCTGACTCCAGCTGATTTTAAATACGCGGTCATCACAGAATACTACTGTGCTAGAAGAAATGATGAGCTCAATTGAAAAATATGAAAAGATTTGCAAGAAAAAAAAGAATAAAATGAGCAGAACCAAAAAAAAAAAAAAACAAAACATTGCATATAGTAACAGCAATATTGTTGTAACAATTTTGACAAATAAGTTATTTTGAGTATTAAAAAAAAACCCAAATTAACCATAAAGGACAAATGAAGAAAGACATTATATGATAAATATAAGTATGAATGGAATAATAATACATTTACATACATATATGCATTGTGCCCAATGTAGCCATCTCTAGGGTAGTGAGGGGTAAAAAAAAAGGGGGGGTGGAAAGAAATGTGCATGACAATTTTCTTATATATTTGAAAGGAATAGAAAGTTGTGCATAGTAGACTTGTAGTTTCATGTGCAATCATCTTTTTCATTGCATTATATGATGGAAATACTTGTTTTATTCCATTAATTAAAAATAAAATAAATTATTTATTTATTTTTATATAATAAAAATATAAGAAAATAAAAATAAAATATATATGTATGTATGTATGTGTGTATATATATATAAAACAATCATTTGTGTGTAAAAATGGTACACTTCCTGAACAGTTTATTGGTTGAGTTCTTTAATACTTTGAATACTACATTTGTAGTATGGGGATTTGTCATCTGGGCCTCCACGAAAAATAGCTAATTTTTGATTTATAACTCTAGTATAGTCAGGTCAAGTTTTTCAAGGTGCCAAGTTGGTGCCAATTTTTTACAGCCAACAGTGACTTCTTACACAATTTCTACCATTTCATAATCTATATAATCTACATTGATCAGTAAGTACAGTCTCTATAATTTCCAGGTTCTGTGATTTGATCCTGAACTGCCAGCATAAATCATTATTTTTTATAAATGACATTTGCGTGCCATAGGCCATTTGTTCATTGTGACTGATTTGATTGTGCCCATGAAGGGCCTTTTGATGACTCTTAAATTTCAACTACTTCATAGTCTTCATTTGAATGTAAACAATGTTAGGTTATATTTCACAAATCTAATGTCATATCATGATATTAGTTTTATGCTTGCTTGATGGAGTGATTTCTGCTTGTCACAAAAGGTATTTCTGTGAAAAAAATGGGTAAGAGCAGAAGCATTTATTGAAGTAGATTGGGAGAATGTAATTTTAGATTGTTAGAGAGTAAAAGAATGTGAAAACATTTATGAAGTAGTAATTTTAAGAGAATGGTTTGAGACATGAAGAAATCAAACCAGAGGCATTTATCACAGGTCACAAGAGAATGTTATTTATTAAATAGTTCACAGACTCAACCAAATATGACTAAGGAAGAATCATAAATGATTAAGCAACATGATTCTCTGATAGAGGACTTTTTAAAGCCTCAGTGGAGAGAAAGAGCAAGAGCTGGGTTTGGGAGTGAGGGAAAGAGTGTGGGAGGAATTGATAGGGAGAGACTAGAGAGGGACCTAGGAGGAGTAAAGGAGGAGTCTACTGAACTGATCAGGGCCCAATCTTGTTTGATGATATATTAATGAGGTCTCAGAGCTTGCCTTAACTCTGGGTAACAATGGAGATCAGATGGATAGACTAAAGTTCTGACCATGGAGACAGGATGAGCTGATTAGAATTGGTTCTACTGTTATGCCACAGTTCTCTTTAACTGTCCTGACTCAGTTTTCCCTGTCTCAGTTTCCTTAACTGTTCTGTCTCTGACCCAGTAAAACTAAGGATTATTCGCTCTTGGGTTATAAATTAGCAAGATAAAGAGTAGATCTCCTGATTTTTTTATGGATTTACAATATTCCTTTAGAATATTCCAAGATTAACCCATGATATCTTTACTTCTTTGTCTCTGGAATTTTTAGGTTTTATGGCTTCCCCTCCCTGATAAAAAAACTTTCCCTCCCTTTCTCTTCTTTGTCTCCAAAAAGGTATTTAAGAAGTTGGGGTTCCTCCATTCATTGCTGGAGAATGGCGTCTGGCAGCTGTATGCTGGACGCTGGATTCTTTGGGTCCTCCAGCCCTGGGACCAATATGGATTCCTTGGTCCCAGTATACTTATCTCTGTCTGACTGGATAATCTGAGACGAGAGTCCTGTCCAGTCAATCTTACTCTCCCATTAATAAAATATTAAAACTCTCTAATCTCTCTCCTGCCTCAGTTTCTCCGGCATTACACTACAAACATGTATTATTTGACTATGGTCCTTGCAGTATGGTGGCTATACTGGAGTCAGTAGGGCATCTGTACAGCCACAGCCTGAGTGAAAACTTATTTCCCTGAGGCCTTTTAGGAGCTATCCACTTTTCAAAACTGAAGATGAACAATTTTCATCTAGAACTGAAGAGAGCTAACAATCATTACATCTTTTTTTGGATCTTTGCTTTCTCCTCCTAAAAATTCATATCGTTACCCATTCCCATTAGGTCATGATCCCTGGTGTCTTGACTTCTCCTCTGTATAACATTATGTGCTTTTTTGTCATACCCACTAGAGAACAAGGGCCAGGAGAAAATGGATTAACTTATTTCTGTGACCTAACATTTCTTTCAACAGCCTACCTCTCTATAATTCTCAGAGGGCCCAATCTAGTTAGCATACATGCAAAATTCATTTACAAGAGATAATAGCCCTTATTCTATTCTTGTATCTCCAACAAAGAATGGAAGTGGGACTCATTAATATTCACCTTTGGGCAAATAGTTGGAATGCCTGCTTATCATTTCTATGAGAACTGTGTCCCTGAGGCTGCAGCACCATTTCTGAAACAGTATAAAAAGAAGAAAGCTGAATAGTACTCATACCATATTTACCAAAAAAAAGATCTCTTTCTATGCCTCTTCCCACAGCACATAGGATTTGAGCTGTAGGCAAACTGGACAAGAGAACTGAACATAGTGAAAATGAGAGAAACATAATCCATGTGGATATATCTTTCAATAGGATTCTAATCATTTTTGATACTGTATATTCTGCTACCAGATTCAATGTGGTCTTCAGCATGAGCCATTTTTAATCCATAATCAATAATTTTTCTCCCTATTCAGAGTGATGTACATAGATCCTATCTTATATGATTTGCTGCAAATCTATCCCAGGGCAGAAATACAAAAAAAGTTCATCATTCTCCCACCTAACTACTAGAGCCATTCAAATTAACAGGGTAAATACACTTATGTATAGATTGCTGACTCTCTGGAAATCTTAAGAGGTGAAATCAGAGTGCTATATTTGGTAGGCTTTTTTGGCACAGGGTTTTCATCACTTTGCTTATCATTTTTCTCCTTTCAGCTATGAAAAAACAAACCAAAAACCCCCACAAAAAATCAAAGTCAGAACAATTTTACATATGAGAAGTAGAAGAGAAATGTAAATTAGAAATATGCCTTCTGACAAGCAAATATTTTTCTGATTTTACAAAAAGTTAGTAATTATTCTATATTACTTGGAGGTTTCCATTTTTCCCTTAATGCATATGATGTAATGATTTTGTTATCCCCTGATTTTAGGGGCGCTTCTGTTAAGTCAGTAATCCTAAATTTTCTGGCTTTGGAGTCTGCTTTAGGAAATTCTGAAGCCCAATCTGTCTGACTCTGAAGACCACTCCTCAGTCAGGCAGCTTCTGGCCTCAGGATAGTCCCACAAATCAAGCTCCTGAGGCAAGAGTGAATAGACCACTCCTCAGTTCACTGCTGATTATCAGATAGATAATCTGTTGGTCAGTGATAACCAAATTCCAGAGTCCACTCATTAGCATGTCAATGATAGAAAGCTGGACAAAGGGGTCTTCTTTCTTTTAGGACTTTGCTGATTTCTTTTGGAATTTAGCCTGCTTCAATTGACATTACAATTACAATGAAACTTTGCCCCTTGACTCGGAATGGGTTCTAAAAGAATTAGACTGCAAATTCTTTTAAGACACCTTGCACTGGTCTGAGACCCCAAACTTTTGGGGTCCCTCTTCCCAATCTCAACACATACAGGAAGGTACACCAGAAGATGGAATGGGCAGCAACAGCAAATATGGCAGAGGCAAAATGGTATCTCCAGATAACCCATTCAATAATGTCAAAAGTCTTTGTGAATTCTTGAGTCTAGCATGATTAGTGAGGTGTCCCTTCATTCATATATATATATATATATATATATATATATTATATATATATACATACATACACACACATTTTATATATATATAAAAATGTGTGTGTATATGAGAAGAATTAAGCAGAAGTAGAATTAAGAACATCATCAGAACTATGGAAAATACAACAGGTTAGTCTGGTAGGTAGTTGTTGTTGTTGTGCTTTTTTGTTTGTTTTTATTGCATTCTTGAAGAGGACCATGGCATCAGGGAGCAGATGCTATGACATGCAACTTAATTGGATTTAAGTAAGGGAGGGCTGGCCAAGGTCACCTGCCTCAGTTTCCCCTCCAAAGCCATCTGAGGCCAATAGCAAGATGTAGATCAAAAGACTGGAGATGGCCCTGGATACTTGAGAAATCATGGCTTTTTTAAGTTCAGGTCTTCAATAGTTTGATTGAAGCCATACCCATTCAGTGATCAAGGCTAGGTAAAGAGAATGAAAGTGAAAACTAATGGAAAATATATATGAGTCATCAATATCCATCAGCATGAAGGGTAAAAGGTCTTCAGTATGTTGGTAGACTCTCTGTGACAAGTTATGGGAGGGCATGGATGACAGTCATACAAGATAGAAAGATATGAGTGAGTTGTACTCACGATTATAGATGCACTATAGATTATAGATGCACTGGATTATTATTAAGAAAATTCTTTGCTTAGTGCTGATAATACAAAAACAAAAAATGACAATCCTTGCCCACAAGGAGCTTAAGTTCTAATAGAAATACAATATATATATATTTATATTTTTAATTAAGGAAAGAAAGAGCAATAGAATGGGGTGGGGTTGTTGTGAATCAGGGATAGTTTCACTGAGGAGTTAGAATATGATGTGACCCTAGTACAGGGAGTGGGATACAGAGTACAGGGATGTACTGGGGAAGGAAATGGGACAAAGAGTGAGAAAAAGGGTGAGGGGAGAAGATAAGGAAGGGATCCATGGGTTGGGAGAAGTTAAGTAACAACAAGGCTAGTTAAGGAATGGAAGGGTTATCAGGGATAAGAAATAAGAGATCTATACAAACACTACATAAAAGAATTGGGAGTAGAATTTATTAGAAAAAAAGTAGGGCTAGGAATCATTGATCTCAAAGTCAAACTTAAAGATTCAATCAAGAGAGAAATCTACGTTATGTTAGCCATATTAATATTGTTTTAGCTACATTCTTCATACATGTAAAATGCACATATACAAATGCACACATGTACATGTATGCATGCATGCAGGTATATGTGTATAAATATATGGTTGTAGATGTGAATTTGTATAATATGTGTATGTATATATAAATATATTTATGCTTAACTGTAGTTTCCTCAGGGGAGGAAAGAGGGATGAAAGGAGGAAAAAAGAATAAAGTAATAAGCGCATAGCAGAGAACAAAATAATTACTTACAAGGAAGCAAAGAAAAAATGGACAGTAACAAATGTAATTTTCTCTATTATTATATATGCTTTCTTAAAATGGAAATTTATTGTTACACATTTTGAATCCTCCCTGATGTTCTTCTGGGCACATGACAATGTTTTTTAAATTTTTTTCCTCTCCTGTCTTTCATTTTCTATTTTTTTTTTCTTATTTTATATTTAGTTTTAAATAAATATTAAAAAGAATATGATGTAATGCTTGAGGAAGATAAGTATTTAGGCAGTAGAGGTGAGGAAGGAACCTTTTTTTTTAAAGCTCTGAGGGGTAAGAAATCTATGGAATGTACTGAAGTGGAAAATGGAATGTCAAAAATAGGGAATGTGTAGTATTTCAGTTTGGTTAGAACAAAGCATGTAAAAGAGAGCCATGTGAAGTAAGGATGGAAAGGTACACTGGAGCCATGCCAGGCTAATAAGTATTTGTAAGTAGCCATGGAAGATTTTTTAAGCAGGGAAGAGACACATTTAGATCTGTGCCTTAGGAAGATCATTTTGTTATGGAAGTTTAGTGAGGTCAACTGACTTGCATACATATAACTAGAAACTTTAGGAGTCAGGCTTTTAAAGGAGGTTTCTCTTGACTCCAGCCATTTTTCAATAATGCCATGTTGCCATTCAATTCATTTGCTTGTTCCTAGTTACTTGACTGGTGGAAAACTCATGTAGAAATACAAGAAATATGTACTTCTTGTTTGTACCTATTTGCAGTTGTTTTAAAGAATGAGAATTGGATGAGGATTTAATTTCCACAGAATTACACAATTTAAATTAGAGAAATAAAACTTAAATCAGAGAAACTGAGACCTAAGAAATGAAATCTAAAGGTTACAAAACTTGGAGGGAAGCCATGAAAAAGAATAAGAAACCCATTATGAGATGTATTCAAGGGTGGGGACCCAGACTGACAAGTGGAAGGGAAATTGTAATAAAAAACTCAACACTCATCGGAGGGGATGACTGAGGTAATCATAGATGGAGACTCACTGGGGGAATCAGACTCTCCAGATAGGCTGTAACTTTTGTTGTATCGGGATCAAAAAGGAATCAGGAGGAGCCCTGAACTATGTCCAAATAAGGTAAATGCTAAGAGAAAGTACTAATGTAATCAGGTGTGGAGATTTATACTCACTAGGTGATTAGGCAATCCCAATAGACTGTAATTTCTGTAGTAACCAGTTAATCAGGGGAGGGACTTGCATTTTGAGTGGCAGGGTATAAGAAGACATGTCTATTGATTCCTGTGTGCCTATTCTATAGGACATCTGCTGCTGCAGTTGCATAATGTAATGGATTTTAAATTTCACCTCTCCCAAGTATAATAAGATTATTTCTCACAAAAATTCATTAGATTTTAAGTTCCATGAGTGTAGGAATTATATCCCATTTAAATTGTGCATTTTAGTCCACCATTCCTGCATGTAGTATACTGATTTCTAAACAGATGACAATAAATATTAATTGAAGGAATTAGTGAACGAAAAAATAAATTAATGCATACATTTATTGATAATGGCTGAGAACTGGGCAAAAATGGAATAGATGTATTGTTGCCCCAAAGTCTTGACCAATATTAAATGAAGCAATCCCATGAACTCTACTAACTGCTGTATAAGCATTCATGATAACAAATTGCTATCCTAGGTTATATCTTCTGTCGACAATTGAAGGAGGGTAAAGCACTGCTCCATTTTTGGGCAACCAGTATTGAATGTTGAAACCAACATCTTTTACATTTCTCAAATTACACACACACACAGCCATGTATGTTCTTACAACAACCAGATTTTACTAAATGATATATATGTTATATATATACATGTGCTCCATATATGTGTGTATGTATATAAGTACATATACATATACATTGCTAGCCATAGCAATCTTTAAAAGATCTTTGAAAGAACCAGTATCATTTATTGGACAATACATTGAAATATACTGCTATAATGAAAAATATGCTATAAACCTTAAAGCAGGGTCCTTGTTTTTATTTTTTAAAATCTTGATTATATCATTGGTTTCTTTTAGTCTATGTTCCCTTTCTTAGAATTAAAAAAAAGAAATGAAGAAGATTACCAAGGAAATAAATTACAATGAAAGAATTATTAAAAAAAAAAAAAAAGCTAACAGACTTTAGGATAAGAATACCTGCAATTATCTAAAACGTGAATTACTACTACTACTCTTCCAAGTATAATTATGATCATGACTGCCACTAAGAAAAGGACTCCAGTTTCATAGAAAAGCATTTTATTAAAATCTTGACAATTTTTAAGAGAACAGGAACCCATATTATTTAAGTTTCTAATTACCTGTCTTTTTTTTTTTTTTTAATTGAATACTCTATTATTTTCCTTTCATTTTTTCCATAGTATAGTGGAGAGAGCATGGACTTTGGAGTCAGAAAACCTAAATAAAATCATTTCTCTGCTACTTCTCTCTTGGAAATCATCCTTTTCTGCATAAAGTCCTTTAACCTCTCTGGACCTAAGTTTCTTTATCTGTACAGTCTTCCAAAATGAGAGGTCTGTATTAGCTGACATACAAGGTTCATTTCAACTCTGATGTCTGATCCTTCATTACTAAATAGAACACTTTGAACATAACTGAGTCTGTTTTCCCCCTTGTATGCTTTAAGACTACAGTGTCTCAAAGATTTCATTCTGAACTTCATTGTTCACTATTGAATACTGTAAATAACAGAAATGATATGTAATTGGACAGAATCGGCACATTCATGTTCCCTCATGAACTAAACAACTAATCAGAAAATTATTAAGTATCTATTATATGTCAGGTACTATAAAATAATTTTGTTTCATTATAATTTGCCTTTCTCCTAAAAGACGATTTTATTTCACAGAGTTGTTGTGAGGATAAAATGTGATAAAATGTAAAATACTTTGTAGCCCTTAAAGTACTCTTTGAATGCTAGCTATTATCAATGATAATTAATATTTATGTAGAGCTTTGAGATTTACAGATTGCTTTTATCTTGTTATTATCATTAAAAAACATCTAGCTAATTGAGCATTTTGAGAAAATAAGCAAAAAGAAATTCAATATTGGTAGTATCTATTGAAAATACTATTTAAAAAGAACATTTAATTAACAATAGTAACAACAGAAAGATTGGACAGCTGACAAATGCTAATACTAGGTATCTTCTAAATAAGCCATATGATTGAGTATTTAAAGCCTGTCATTTTTTCTTGGTGGTAATAACGTGTTTTCTTTTTCTTTTTTCTTTTTTTTTATGAGAGGAATATACTAGGGATATTTTAATCTGTCTTTATCTCCTGCCTTGAATATTGAAAATTCTAAATTGGGGTCACATGGAAAAAATTGATAAATTAGTTTTTGGTAAATTAGGTAAGATTGACACATACCCCATTGACACAAGTAATAATTTGGGCCAATATAATAATAAAGCCCTTTTCTAGCCCAACACTGCATTTGAGTGATAATTTCAGGCAAATCCTCTAATACATTGACATAATTCCTCAATATCACAAAAGATTCAGGATTCTTTGAAAGGTACAACAAAGAACCCACAGTTCCCTATTTATGAAAGCTTCACGTAGATAACATCATTTCCCAAGTCACAAATTTCTTTTTAAAGGACAGGCATAACAACATATAGTGGCACTATTATTTTCATCTCAGGATTCATGAATCAAAAATTGTTTCATATGGAGTATATAGATGCATTTCTACAAATCAGTAGAGGAGAATGTTAGCAGATGAGTATCAAATCTATAAAGAATGGCTGAATTCATGTGGTAAAGTTTTACTACTTTGGAGAGTTGGGAGGAAAGCTTTTACCAAAAAAGTAGACACATGCTACTTATGTGATCACAGAGACAAGTCATTAAATCTCTCACTGCCCCTCAGTACCCCTTTTAGGACTAGAAATTATACAGAAGTTTTTTAATTGCATCAATGAAGGGAGTTCACATAAAGGGAATTATCCACATCTCTACAGTCATGTTTATTCACAAAAAATATAGAAAATAAACATATCTAATGTGAACACACACATACTTGCCCATTATTTCCAGGCTTGTTTTTTAGGAGACATAATTATATCTACAACAATATTTTGATCTTAGTATATGCCATATGCATTTCTTTTAGGCTATATTGTCTACATGTACAAGATCAGGGAATATAAATTTTTCTTCCATTTAACATTAAATTGAAACATACTTATATAAATTTGTCTTTTTGAATCAATCCATTAGGGAATATTTTATTCAATGATAATGAGTTGACCCAAAAGACTCTCCCTAAAATGAGAAAAAAATTGAAGCCTGAGTTATGTCATTCATCTTTAATACAGATGTATTCATTAAAATTATTTTTTTTAAAAAGTAAGTGAATTCTAATGGCTTATTCACTTAATGTTTACTACTGCCTAAATTCAAGGAAAGAAAATACTGGATTAAAATTCTTATCATCTCCCTAAATAAAAACATTAAAACAACTTATGAGCTCAATGAAGAAATAGACTTTTTATTCACAATACAACATGCATGTTGGAGTTTTAAAATAACATTATATTAGATACTGACTGAAAAACAGAAAATAAATGTGAGGTATAATCCATCCCATGAAACCATTAAGGCAACTATTTCCCCCCACTTCCAGACAGGAAGTGTGGTATTTTGCATCAATTTTTGATAGAGATCACATTAAACTTCCCAGAGGAGCAACAAGGGAGTTAAGAGATTTGTTCAGCAGTTAAGCTGCCATTTGTTGATGGCTCATTACCAGTCTGGACGAGCAAGTCAAATTCAATGGCTCATTCATTTTTTCCCAGATACCTAAAATGCCAATGCAGTGGAAACTTCCTAGGACCAAGTGTGCCTATGCTCTGAACACAAAATTTTAAGCTTAATCTTGTTGACAAGAGAGTTAATGATTTATACTTCAAAGATACATCTATGTCTCTAGATCACCAAAAAAGTCATATAACAGCATACTTCTCCCAGTGTATGAAAGAGTACTTGTAGGCAAAAGATTCGAAATAACAATAATTTATCTTCCCAGAGGGAAGAAAGGAGAGTCACCTTTCCTCATTTGGCATGGCTTCATTTTGTCATTTGATTCTTAACATGCACATCTTAATTCTCCAATAAGATCATCACCTTGTTCTGGGCAGGATCATATTTTCTATGTCTCTGTATCTTAATGATGTCGAGTAGAGTGCTTTGCTCAGAGTAATTTTCAATCAACACATATTGTTTGAATGAATGAAAAAACCTGTCAGGCACCCAAGTGTGTATATTATACTTTGACAGTAATTGACTCTGAAATCTGCTACAATTACTTTGATTTCAGTGTGTGTCCCCTTGCATTGTTTCTGGACTATCTTTCTGTGATATCTGTAGAAATAAGCTCAGGAGACAAACTTATTTTAACATCAATTGAATACAGTTATTATGAAAGTAAACCTTTAAAATTCATATGCCTTTCAATGTCATTATGGATTACCTATCACATTTATCTACAAGTATAATCACTCAAGAACTGACAATATTTTTAGAATTTAGATTAGATTTAAATCAACTTTCATTTGGATATAACACACTGGATATCCTTAAACTCAACATGTTCAACACTGAACTCACCCCTGTACTTTTCTCACCAATCCCTTTTTTAATCTTACCTATTTTTATGGAGGGTACCACCATTATCCTAGTTACTCAGACCCACAATATAGTTCTGAGAATTGGATGAGGGTTTAGTTTCCACAGAATTATGTAGTCAGGCTATAAGAAACATGCTATTAAATGCAGAAGGAGGATATATGATAAATTCTGAATGGCATTTTTGATTAAGAGAAACTAAAGAATTGATCCATGAGGCAAGCAGGCAGAAGGCTCTCATAGAGATCAGTTTAGTTCCATCTTTGGGGAGGTGGTCCAGTCTGAAATCCAAATTATTTCAAACTCCTAAGACCCACCCTTTTTAAAAATCTTGGTCATGTCCCTGAAGTTAGATTTTTCTCTTATAAAATCTACTTATGGGCCACCCTATCCATGGCTTCCACCTTCCTTTCAGTCAGTCCACCACAGTACTATGGCTTGTGATGTCTTTCTCCTTACCCTCCCCTCACACTATGTGCTATCTCTCCTAACTCCACTATGCTTCTTACTCCCATTTCTCCTCCTTACAGCTAACTTTTTAGAGTGCTAAGTCCCTTTCAGGATTTAGCCTGCCAGCTAAGGGCATGTCCCAAACTCATGGGATCATCCCTTTCTACTGGGCAATTGTGAGTTCCACTAAGGAACTTGTCTTTCATATGCCCTCCCACTCTATTCCATATTTACAATTTCCAGTATCTATTGTATCCCTTCATTTTATCAGTAACCTATTTCCCTAAATAAATCTACCTTTTGCTAATGAGAATAACTATTATGAATTCTTCACGTGACCGAACCCCAACTTTTGGTGCCATTAGTTGGTGACAAACCCCACATCATAGATCACATCATATATACATCCAAATAAGGTAAATGTCAAGGAAAGATATAATTAGGAATGGACACTCATTTAGAGGAACTAGACTCTCTAGATAGACTATAACTTCTATAGTACTCAATGAGGAATCAGGGAGGAACTTGCATTTTGGGGACAGCTTATAAAAAGGCATGGTCATTCAAATTTAAGGTATACCTTTTTCCACACAACAGGTCTTGCAAGACGGTGGATAAAAATCCTTTCCTGGCTTCATTAGCAGACCTGTAGAGTTCTTGGTAAGAGGCTTGTCTCTTACTACTCGCTGTCACTCCATCCCCCACATACAATTTTCTGCCAAATCCTGCCACTTCTACCTTTGTAACATCTCTCCTCTCTTATTGTCACCTCCCTGGTTTAGATTCATATCACATTATGCTTGGATTTTTGCAATTGCCTTACATTTTATCTTTCTGACTCAACTCTCTCCACAATCCAGTCTATTCAACTAACAAACTGATCTTCCTAAAGCACAGTTCTGATCAGATGAATCACTACTCAGTAAACTTCATTGGCTCCCTATTACCTCCAGGATCAAACTGAGAGAAATGATTATTAATGATCAGTTATTTGGGGAAACCCAGAATTCCTCCACAACCTTTATTATTCAAATTTGTAAACTTTTTTTTTTTAATTTTGAGTTCCAAATTCTCTCTCTCCCTACATTCCTAAAAAAGAAAGCAGATACGGTATATATCTGCAATTATGCAAAATATTTCCCTATTAGTTACCCCTTTTTCCTAAAGTCCTAGCTGCAAAATTTTAGTCTTTTGATGGATATTACTGATAAAGAGAATAGGACTAACTTTGCTAACTCTTTACTTCAGACCTCGTCCAGAACGGGAAGCCATTGTGTTTTATTCAGATTTTGGTGGAGCTAAATTCTTTGAATAGATTGCTGGGGATAGCTTAGAAATAAATGACATAATCAAAGTTGAATAGGTTCAGACATTGATGTGATTTTCATTCTTATTCATCGTTAACCTTTCAGAAATGATTGCTACCCTTGGAAACACGTCTCTCTCAATGGGCCTAGAAGTCTTGAGTCCAGAGGTAGGCAAATGACCATCCTTTTATTAAAATTCAGGCATAATTAATAAATTAGTTAAATTACCTAGAAATTATATCTCTCAAACTTTTTAAATGCCACAAAACGTAAAATCTATGGCTTTTAAAGCCTTACATAAACAGGCCTATTAATAATTTTCTAATCTTACATTTTACTGCCCTGCAAATAATAATAGCAATAATAGCTGGTATACCTAGATAGCCTATTGTACGTCTGTAATGTATGTGTAGTAGATATAATATAAATGCTTATTCTCTCTTCCATTATGGGCTTTAGAATAAGATTGAATAGAATTACTTTCAGCACCTAAAATTACTGATTGTTGAATTAGTTTGATTTAATTTAATTAGTTGAGACTATTCTAAATTGCTGGAAATAATATATCTTCTGTAACCGTCATCATAATGATTTCAATGTTTTATAACTCATGATTTATATTTACAAGATATCAGAGATATTAGGTATCTGAGACACAGGGAAAATTAACAGAAAGTTCTTTCAATGAGGTTCCTTTGCAAATGTAAACATTTTTATAATGAAGCAATAAACCTTGCATTTCTATTCACATCATAATTAACTGTGTAATTTTAAATAGCATCCATGAAGATATAAATATAGGATTCTAATGCATTTTAAATCATCTGCTAATTTATATTTGATCTCATTGCTTCTCATTTATAGAACACCATGACCTTGTAATTTTCTAGTATGCATGAAATATAATTGCTATGTGCATCACTATATATTTTTAAATCCAATGATAATAAAGTTCTGAACATTCACCAATCCTTAGTAGGATTAGCAAGATGTAGAAGTAGCACAGTATAGGCCAGAGAACACTGAATTTAGAAATAGAAGACATGAACAAGAATCTCATATCAACATTTACCAGCTGCATGACTAGGTAATTTGGGAATAAGAGGAAGGTTATTACTTGCCTTACCTATTTTATAAGCTTATTCAGAGGCAAGTGGTTTATTAGCCTGCAAGTATTACATGTTCTTTGAGCCATCTCCATAATTTATATACCATTCATTTATTAAGTAAGTACTATGTGCCAGTTTAAATCTAGCTTCAGACACTATCTGTGTAACCCTGGGTAAGTTACATAATCCTATTTGCCTCAGTTTCCTCACTTATAAAATGATCTGGAGAAGGAAAGAAAACCAATCCAGTATCTTTGCCAAGAAAAGCCCAAATTGGATCATGAAGAGTTAGACATGACCAAAAAAGTTAAAAAGGGAGTGAATATAAAGAGTTTTAAAAGTCAGAGTATTTTTATTTGATCTTGAAGATAATACAAAACCATTGAGTTTTTACTAATGAAAGGAGTATTCAAAACTGTGTTTTTAGAGTATCAATTTGGCATCTGATTGGAAGATGGACTGGACTGGGGAGAGATTTGGGGCAAGGAGACCAACAAGATTATTGGGATAACTGAGGTGTGAGATGATGAACTCCTGCATCAGGGCAGTGGCTTGAGAGGAGAGAAGAGCTATGGAAAAGTTAGTAATGACAGGACTTGGCAATGGATGTCATATGAGGTGAAAGTGAAGAATTGATGATGATGTCTACATTGAGAGTTGGAATGACTGGAGGATGATGGACTCAACAACAACAGATGTTTAGAAGAGGTAATAGGGATATTACAATGACAATGAGTACATATTAAGTTGAAATGGGTACAGGACATTGAGTTTGAGATGTCAAATAAGGAAGAGGAGATGCCAGATTGGAGATCAGCAGAGAGGTGAAAGCTGGATAAACAGATAAGATAATCATCTGCATAGAGAACATAAACAAATGCATGGGGAGAATCACCAAGTGAGACAATTTGAAAGGAAATGAGAAGAGGACCGAAACAGAGTCTTATGGGACACCCAGGACTAGCAGGTATGATATGTGTGAATAACCAACAGAGGAACCTGAGAATGAATCATCTGAGAAGAGAACGAAAAGAGAATAAAATCACAAAAAGAGACTATCAAGAAGAGGGTGATCACAATGTTTAAGGCTGCAGAAAAAAAACATAAGGATTGAGAAAAAGCCATTTTGGTTTTGTGCTGTTTAGTCATAATTGACTCTGTGATCCCATTTGAGGTTTTCTTGGCAAAGATACTAAAGTGGTTTTCCATTTCCTTCTCCAAATGATTTTATAGATGAGGAAACTGAGGTGAAGAGGATTATGTGATTTAGTATCACATGGCTAATGTGTGTAAAGAGAAGAATATTTTAAATTTAAATATAAAGGTCAGATTTGAACTCATGAAGATGAGTCTTTCTGGCTTCATAATCCAACTATCTATCCACTGAGTCACCTAGCTGCACCTGAAAAAAAAAGGCATTAGATTTAGCAATTAACCATATATTTGTTGTTATGGAGAGAGTAGTTTCATGAAGTCAGAAAGCAGACTGCAGATTTTAAAAGAATGAAAAGAAAAAAAGAGGAGGCTCTGAATGCAGTTTTCTCAAGGAGCTCAGCCACAAAAGGATCATATACACATATGTATAATATATGCATGTATGTATACACAGAAACATAAATGTGTAATATATACAGATGTAGATGTAGATTTGTGTATATATCTGTGGCTGCATTTGTGTGTAGATTTAAATGTAGATATAAATATATTATATATATATATATATGTATAGGTTATAGATGGACTAAAGGAGAAAGTGTTTTTAGGTAGCATGGAAGCTGTCAGTAGATAGGGAGAAACTGAAGATTAGTGAGAAACTGGGAATGATGGAGGGAGTAATCTGCTAGAGAAGATAGGTTGGAATGGATTAACTTGTGCATGTAGATGAGTTTGCCTTGGCAAGAAGTGTCACGTCTTCATGCCAGTTGGCAGTAGAGGAGAAAATGGTGGCAGAATCTTAGTGATATGGGATGAAGTGAACGGCAAAAGAGGAAGTTCCTGGTTATTATCTTCAATTTTTTTTCAGAAAAAATATGAGGCTAGGTTCTCAGCTGAGAGGGTGGGGAAAGGGGAGGAAAGAGAGAAGATCTAAATTCATACTCTGTTTCTAATGTATACTGGCTATGATGCCCTGCACAAGTCCCTTAAGATTATAAATGGAATAAAAGTTACTAATTTATTTAGTACAAAGGAGATTGTCCTTCTGGGATTTCCTACACCAGTGAAGACAAAAATCATAATAACAATTCATCATTATGTATTAATTTGCAGCTAAACAAAAACATTTTTTTGGTAGTTAGAAATATCTGGAAGCAGGAAATGGAATGGGTTTCTTAGAACATTTAAAATTTTCAACTTCTTTCATATGAGAGTTTCCTTCAAAATTTTAGGAAAATTATTCAAGTGGCTTTATATTTAAATACTCAAAATATCCTTTTCTTTACACACATTAGTCATCATCACAGGAATATAATATTTACAACCTAGCCCATCTGGGTTTGAGATGACAGGAAAAGGAAAAAGAAATGGAATGATTCCCACCTCTATTTCTTCAAAGCATCACAATGACTTCAAAAACCTGACTATGGCATTTTATTCTTTTGTCACTTAGGCTGATTGTTTTTGTTTGCCAAGTTGGTTGGCATTTTTTTTGGTGGGGTATGTAGGAGAATTTGAAGGAAGGGTGGCAACAATGACATAAAGAAAGAATAAAATGACAAGGAAAATGAATAGAAAAGCTAACAAGGAAGTATGGAATAGAAGGTAGAAATCAGAGATAGTTTTCATTTGTTTCTATACCTCCCAAAAGAAAAAAAAAATAAAAGATTCCAATTCTTCATTCACCTAACACTCATCATGCTCCAAAGGAATCATTTCTCTAAGAAATCTGTGTGCTACAGGAGAACTTTCAAAGCAATCTAGAATAAAAGATAGGGTATGCTTAAAGGAAGTAATGTTTTCCACTTCACAATTCAACAATCTGTGATCCAAGGTAAGTTCCTCCTTTCCTTATGAACTTAACATATGAGTGAGTACCAGAGAGATGGAAAGATACCTGCCAGTCAATATGCATTAATTAATTAATATCACATTCCAGGCACTGTACTCAGTATTTTGAAGGGGAATATTCAGTGGTGGAATTTCATGGAGATAAGTACAAATCTTGAAGGATGAAAATGGTATGGTTAATCTATCATTGACATCATGCATAGAAATCAGGCAATCCTGCCAGATTTTTAACTTTCTCTTTCAAACCAAGCAGATACAGGTGGAAAAAGTATGTTTATTTCCTTTGAATTTAAGGATTCCTTTCACTCATAATTTAGAGATAATCTCAGAGATAATCTTAGAGATAGAAAAGACTTCAGAATTGAGCTTTTTGAGATTTAGAAATCAACCCCACTTGGAGAAAATTCCTCTCTAAACATACCCAACAAATAGCTTTATTGAATGGGAGCCCTGCATCTCCCAAAGCAACCCCATTCTATTTCTGGACAGATCTAATCATTACAAGTTGTTTTGCTTCCTCCCTCCCTCCTCCCACTCCCCCCCAAACATCAAGCCTGAATTTGCCTTTTGGAACTTTTGCCCATAGCTATTATTTCTGACCTTTGGGGCCAAGCAGCATATGATCAGTATAAGAAGTGTTTCAGTACTCACAATGGATAACTGTTTCACTAAATTTTCAAAATACAGAGATAGTCCCTCCTGTTTAGAATCTTACAGATAGTAGAATGGTACCAATCTGATAAATATGTTCTCAGAAGAGCAATTTTACACTCAGCATATAATCTGTAATATGTTTCCTTCCATATATTTTCTTACTAGTACTAATTTTATGTATCTATACAATGAAAGATTTTTTTGATATTAATAAGTCTTCATGGCTAAGGACCGGAGCATCTTATACTCTTTAGAAGTATACCTCAACTTTTTTCTTCTTCTAATTAGAAATATGATGGGGTCAGTGCTATGGCTAACCAGAAGAAGCAACGATATGACAGATGTTAAATTTTAAAATAGGCATGTGTATATACATGCACACATACATATGTGTATATCTCCACAATGCATACATATACATGCATACATACTCGTAATTACATGTATATACGCATGCATATGTATGTGCATACATGTATACATATATGCATATATAATTATTCCTTCATACTTCAGGGCTCAGTGATCTAGAAAATCTGCATTAAAATTTTAGTCCTCCCTTTGTATCAGAGAAGCCTAAAGTTTTCTTTTTCTTTTATATTTACAGTACCTTATTATAAAATTTGGGCTATGTATTTGATCATAGGCTCTGTATCATCTATAAATCTCCTCCCAAATTCTCATTTAATTATTTTTAAATTGACCCATTTTATCTAAACTTCTATGGGGAAAATCAAGATGTGGTAGGATAACTCTGTGTGTGTGTGTGTGTGTGTGTGTGTGTGTGTGTGTGTGTGTGTGTCTATGATCACTCTCTAGTTCTCAAAATTTCTTGACAGCAAAATGCTTATTCTAAAGTCATAATTCAGGGTGATTTAGTAGTCAAAAAATGAAATCAGAATCTTCCTTCAGACTGAGAGTTGGACTCACCCATTTAACAAAGCTTCTTTGTTTAATGACCCCTGTTTCCTTAGAAGGGGAACTCCTGTTGTCACATTTCTGGCAGAAAGTGGTTCACTTTTTGTCCTTGCATCCCCAGCACCTAGCACAGGACCTGGCAGATTGCAAGCACTTGATAAATGCCTTTTAAATGGAATTGATTCTTAGTATCTCACAAAGCTTTAAATAGCTTTACACAGTTCCTCAGCATGGTAAGAAATTTCACAAGCATGAAAAAGATGAGTGTGGGACAAAAAGTAACAGACTTAAAAGATAAAAGAATGGATTTGAGACTCAGTCATCTGCTGATTGACTTTGGACCAGCAGTTTGATCATATGTAAAGAAATTTACATAGGTCAATGTACACAAGAAAACACATAATTTAGTAGCTTTTTATTTTTTTAAAGACAAAAATGTCTTAGAATAATAGAGCTAGAGAGTTTAGATGGAACTTCTATCTTCTCTGCTACCTAACTTTTCCATCACTGGATGACTGGAATAGGACTAATAAGAAGAATTATCTTACCTAGTCCATGAAAAAAAATTAATAGATAAAGTTGATACAAATAGTTATTGCATCAAACCACAAGATAAAAAAAGAAAGGTAGGCTATATTTTAAGTCATTTCCTAAACCTTTGATATCTTCTGTCCCTGACTTTGTCTATTTGGGCTATATTCTGCCCAATTTTATTACTTTATATATTATCCATAAAAAATGAATTTACTGGCTACATTCTGCCCTTGTTTAGTGTGTTCCTGAGTCATCCTTATTTAGCAATTTCTTTCATTTATGCTCCAACATATTTCTCCAATAAGGAAATGAGAATGTAGATAGAAGAGTTACCTTTAGCAAGGCCCAGGCAAGGGTTTAATTTTACTTTCTGCATGCTGGAGCAATAAAAGAGAAGGGTCATATTTTCATCTTTTAAATGCTGTATTCAATGTTTATCAATTAACCAAAATCAGATTGTGTAATTCTCATTTTAAATGTTTTGGCAAATTGGTGAGATGAATCCCCTTTCACTCCCTATGTGTCTGAATATATACAATTGTATACAATCAAAGTCTTTCTTACAAAGCATATTATATTTCTTTATATAATAAAATTCCTTTATAACATTTTTCCATGTGAATCTAGTTTAAAATGGGATGCATTTCATGGGGGCTAATTAGTAATTGTTTATGAATGTTTATAGTGTATCAGAATAAACTAAATCTATTTGCACTAATACTCTAGGAATCCATGAAAGAACACACATGCATACATATATATATATATATATACACACACACACACATACATATATATGTACATATAATAACTTATAGGTATAAATATACTTTATATACATGTGTACATACATGTATACTTTACAGCATATACATATTATATGTGTATATACATTATAGAAACTGTATATAGATATACTGTACATATGGATAGATACTGTATATAGAGATACACATATCAAATATAAATTCCCACTTCAGATCTCAACATGAGAAACCACTCTGGTAACTCTGTGGAAAATAGATTATTGGGGAGAAACTTAAGGTAGGAAAACCTTCTGTGGGACCTTATATTTTCTAGGCAAGACAACCCAAAATGGTGGCCATAGGAGTAGGTTGACAGGTTTGATTGAAAAGGTGTTATGGAAATAAGAATTGCAAGATTGCCAATTGAACATATATAGGGAAAAAAAAGGAACAGAGAGAAGGAAGGAAGGAAGGAAGGAAGAAGGAGGTGGGGGAAGAGAGAAAGACGGGAGAAGGGAAAGGGAGAGAAAAAGAGGGATAGGGACAGGAAAGAGAAAGAGGAGGGGGGAAAAGGAGGAAGAGAAGGAGAGGAAAAGAAATGCCAAGGTTGTATATTTAAAAGAATGGAAGTCTGTCACTTTTGACAGACATAAAAAAGAAGTTTAGAAGAGATGTGAGTTTTTTGAGGGAAGGATGGATTATATTTTGGACATAGTGAGTTTTTGATGTTTCTTAGACATCCAATGAAAGCACTTGTATTTAATATCAATTTGCATGTCATATTTGATATTAATATCAAATTGCATGTCATAATGCAAACTTCCAGAGGAAAGAATCTTTCATTTTTACTTTGTAAGTTCAACACCTAATTGATACTATGCACTTAGAAAGTGATTAAGAAATGCTGTTGAATTGTACTAGTGACTTACCTTGTCAAAATTGTTTATGTAAGGGTAGGTGTGGAGGGTGAGGTATTTTAAGATTTTAGGGGAAGGGGTCAGGGCAATCAAAGACATATTTTGGCAATAGTCCCTTTTAAATTTGCCTTTCTTTTTGGTTTTTATTATTCAAAGGCCTTGATAAGAAATCAGGAAAGCTGATTCAAGGATTGTGTTCTGGCTGTTGTTCTTATTCTGTTTACATAGTACTTTGGTGCTGGGGTCAATTGTCACTTAGCCCTCCAAGTTTTTTGAGAATTAAGATTCCATAGACATTCACAGAGTACTGTCACTTTGGAATGATAGTTAAGTTTTAATGTCCCTAGCAAAATATTGAAAGGGCTTTCAATTGTACTGTGATAATATTAATTTCCTCTAATTTTAGTGGTTTCTTGTATTATCCTTTATGCAATTATATCCATCTGAGGAAATATAAAGTTGGAGCAGCATTCTTTTCAAAATGATTTCTGGTTTTTACTTTGCAAGCTTCAAGGTTGAGAAAGATAGGTGCTTTCCTTATTTGTGCCTTGGAAGGAATGAGTTGATTTCCAAATAAATATGCTTCTTGACAAGGCAGACAATGTTGGTTGTGGAGTCAGCAAGACTCATCTTCCTGAGTTAAAATGTGACCTCAGACACTTACTAGATTTGTGATCCTGGGAAAGTGCCTGAAACCCATTTGCCTCAGTTTTCTCATCTGCAAAAGGAGCTGGAGAAGAAAGTGGCAAACCACTTTGCTAAGAAAACCTCTGGGGAGCCAAGATGGTAGAGAGAAGACATGGCTTTCTGTAACCTCTTCTGATCTTTCAAACAAACAACAGATTAAGCCTCTGAGCTGGTTTTGAAGTTTTAGAATCCACAAATATTTGGAGTATAACACATTTCCAGAAGAAGATACTTTGAAAGACTTCAGAATAGATCTGTTTCAATTGGGCAAGGGGACAGTCTGCTGAGCCTGGAGCAGTGTAGGGAGCCTGGGGCAAGGAGTTTGGGCCAGAACCAGAGCATTGAGAGGTAGGGAATCTTCTATGCGGCTCTTAGACTACTCTATCCTGGTTGCAAGTGGGTAGTTAGCAGATTTGCTGTAAAGTGAATGAAAAAGGCAAATTGAAAGCCACTAGGCCCAGAATGCAGGACTGGGCCATGATTACCCCATGAAAAGTCAGTCAGAAACACCAGCCCCAAGGCAAACGAAAGTAACTATCACCCCTTAAGAGCAGACCTAAAAAAAGAGCAAAAAAGCAAAAAGAACTCTGACCATAGACAACTTTTATGGAAAAAGAGAACCCTAAGGTTTCTAAAGGCAAATCAACTCCAGATGAAGCCCTAAAGGGAAATATGAGCTGGTCCCCATTTCACAAGGCTTTCTTGGAAGATTTCAAAAAGTATCTTAAAAGAGTTAGAAGAAAAATGGGGAAAGGAAATGAGATCTTTGCAAGAGAGTATGGAAAAGGAAAAACAGAAATTATCAAAAGAAAACTCCTTAAAAATAGATTTGATGAAATGGAAAAGGCATATAACTCCTTACAAAATAGATATGAAATATATACCAATTCATTGAAAAACAGATTTTGTAAAATAGAAAAAAAAAATTCAAAACAATTCAATTGGTCAAATACAAAAGGAACTAAAAAAGGTAACTGAAGAAAATAATACATGAAAAATTAGAATTGAATAAATGGAAGTGAATGATTCAATAAGACTTCAAGAATCAGTTAAATAGGACTAAAATTTTTTTAAAAATAGAAGAAAATATGAAATACCTCCTAGGAAAAAGAACTGACCTGGAAAATAGATCCAGGAGAGACAATCTAAGGATTATTGGATTTCTTGAAAGCCATGATTAAAAAAAAAAGAGCCTAAACATTATCTTTCAGGAAATATATAAAGAAAAACTGCCCTGATATCCTAGAATTATAAGGTAAAATAGCCATTAAAAGAATTCACTGATCACCTCTTGAAAGAGACCCCCAAATGAAAACTCTAAGGAATATATTGTGGCTAAATTTCAGAACTATTGAACCAAGGAAAGAATATTGCAAGCATCCAGAAAGAAACAATTCAAATACCAAGGAGCAACAATCAGGATTACCCAGGACCTAGCAGCTTCACCTAAAAGATTGAAGGGCCTGGTATCTGATATTCCAAAAGGCAAAGGAACTTGGATTAAAGCCAAAAATAAACTATCCAGGTAAAATGAGCATCAGTGGAATAGATTAGGCTCACAGGACAAAATAGTCAATAACTATAGCAATCTAGTGTTTGACAAACCAAAAGAACTCAGCTTTTGGGATAAGACCTCACTATTTGACAAAAACTTCTGGGAAAATTGGAAACTAATAGGGGAGAAACTAGGCATTGACCCACAGCTAATACCATATACCAAGATAAGGTCAAAATGGGTTCATGATTTAGACATAAAGAGTCTTTAACTCTTATAAACAAATCAGAAGAACACAGGATAGTCTACCTCTCAGATCTGTGGAAAAGGAAGGAAATTGTGACCAAAGAAGAACTGGAACTCATTACTAAACACCAAATAGATAATTTTGATTATATTAAGTTAAAAAGTTTTTGTACAATCAAAACTAATGCAGAAAAGATTAGAAGGAAAGCAATAAATCAGGAAAATATTTTTACGTTTAAAGATTCTGATAAAGGCCTCATTTCTAAAATACATAGAGAACTGGCTCAAATTTATAAGAATTCAAGCCATTCTCCAACTGATAAATGGTCAAAAGATATGAACAATTTTCAGATGAAGAAATTAAAACCATTTCTAGTCATATAAAAAGTTGCTCCAAATCACTATTGATCAGAGAAATGCAAATTAAGACAACTCTGAGATACCACTACATAGCTCTTAGATTGGCAGGAAAAGATGATGAATGGTGAGGGGATGTGGGAAAAATGGGACACTAATACATTGTTGGTGGAATTGTGAACAGATCCAGCCATTCTGGAGAGCAATTTAGTACTATGTTCAAAAGGTTATCAAACTGTGCAGACCCTTTGATCCAGCAGTGTTTCTACTGGGCTTATATCCCAAGGAGATCTTAAAGGAAAGAAAGAGACCACCTGCGCAAAAATGTTTATGGTGGCCCCTTTTGTCATGGCAAGAAACTGAAACTGAGTGGATCAGTTGGAGATTGGCTGAATAAATTATGACATATGAATGTTATGGAATATTATTGTTCTGTAAGAAATGATAAGCAGGATGATTTTAGTGAGGCCTGGAGAGATTTAGGTGAACTGATGCTAAGTGAAATGAATAGAACCAGGACATCATTATTCACAGCAACAACAAGATTATACGATGATCAATTTTAAAAGATGTGACTCTTTCCAACAATGAGATGATTGAGGTAAGTTCCAATGATCTTGTAATGAAGAGAGTCATCTATACCCAAGAGAGGACTGTGGGAACTGAATATGGATTATAACATAGCATTTTCATTCTTTCTGTTGTTGTTTGCTTGCATGTTGTTTTCTTTCTCATTATTTTTCTTTTTAATCTGATTTTTTTTGTACAGTAAGATAATTGTATAAATATGTATACATATATTGGATTTAACATATATTTTAACATGCTTAACAAATATTGGGTTACTTGCCATCTAGAGGAGGGTATGGGGGGAAGGAGAAGACAATTTAAAACACAAAGTTTTGCAGGGGTTAATGTTGAAAAATTATCCATGCATATGTTTTGAAAATAAAAATTTTTAATACAAATTTTTTTTAAAAAAGAAATACTTGTAAATAAATAAATAAACAAACCTTTATAGCATCATGAAAGATCAGAAATAATTAACAAAAAGGTTTCTTGATAGGCTGCTCTCCTTAGTGGATCATTATTTCTTGCACTCATTACTAAAAGGTACACAAGCTTTCATTTTTCCTTTATATCCTTAGCAATTTGAACAACTCCTGGAATCAAACACATTCATAAATGCTTGTTAAATAGAATCAAATAACATAGATTTGTATGTAGCTACTATAACACTCAATTCTGGATTCCTAGACTATGTAAGGATTACAATATTGCTACTGAATTCAATTTAGAAAATTCCATTTAGCTAAAGGGACTTTTGAATACTAAGACATCTAAGAAAGATTGTGTCATTATTGTATTGTGTAAGCTGCTCAAAACAGGTACATTGTCTGTGGGACACTCCTGAATCCCCAAAGGAATAACTCCTAAAGAGGGGGGCAAGAAAGGAAGCTGCAACTGCTTTATCAAAACTTGAATCCATTGTATGGGCATTAAAAATGGAGACATAGAATAAGGCAAGTAGACTGCTGCCAACCTTGAATAAACTAAATCTTTACACCCATCAGTTTTCTGGGTCTTTTTCTCAAGACTCTGAGCAATTATGGTGAGGATTAAAGCTACAGAAAATCCCACTCTCTTGTATAGTGGATTTCAGGTGATAATTGTGTTTTAGTCGTTTCATAAAGAATATTTTGAATATATTCTTCTATAGCCCATCAGAGTCTAGGCATCTACAGATTAAGTTGGAAAAAAACCATGCCATGCCATATGTAGACTATTTTATTGAGTCTGGGGTTCTCTCAGGAAGTCTTGAATGTCAACAGTATGGTCAGCAATGATGTTCTTATACATTAAGACCTGGAATATATCTCTGGCATTTTGACATTTACTATTGACTGGGATCAAATTCAGTCTAATCAAACTGCTAGTGGTGTGGTGTGTGTGTGTGTGTGTGTGTATGTGTAAGTACCCTAACAGCCTAGACCCTTAATAAGAAAGTAATTCTCCAGAAAAGAGGCTGTACAAAGAATCATGACACTCTTAAATCCTTCAATTTAGGCATAGATCCAGTGAGTTTCAACTTTTGTGATTCTCTCAAACCATTCTCCAATTGATAAATGGTCAAAGGATATGAACAGACAATTCTCAGACGAAGAAATTGAAACTATTTATAGACATATGAAAATATACTCCAAATCATTATTAATCAGAGAAATGCAAATTAAGACAACTCTGAGATACCACTACACACCTGTCAGATTGGCTAGAATGACAGGGAAAGATAATGGGGAATGTTGGAGGGGATGTGGGAAAACAGGGATACTGATACATTGTTGGTGGAATTGTGAACACATCCAGTCATTCTGGAGAGCAATTTGGAACTATGCTCAAAAAGTTATCAAGCTGTGCATACCCTTTGATCCAGCAGTGTTTCTACTGGGCTTATACCCCAAAGAGATACTAAAGAAAGGAAAGGGACCTGTATGTGCCAAAATGTTTGTGGCAGCCCTGTTTGTAGTGGCTAGAAGCTGAAAAATGAAAGGATGTCCATCAATTGGAGAGTGGTTGAGTAAATTGTGGTATATGAACGTTATGGAATATTATTGTTCTGTAAGGAACGACCAGCAGGATGAATACAGAGAGGACTGGCGAGACTTACATGAACTGATGCTGAGTGAAATGAGCAGAACCAGGAGATCATTATATACCTCAACAATGATACTGTTTGAGGATGTATTCTGATGGAAGTGGACCTCTTCTATAAAGAGAGCCTTAATTGATCAAAGATGGACAGAAGCAGCTACACCCAGAGAAAGAACACTAGAAATGAATATAAACTGCTTGCATTTATGTTTTTCCTCCCAGGTCATTTATACCTTCTGAATCCAATTCTCCCTGTGCAACAAGAAAACTGTTTGGTTCTGCAAACATATATTGTATCTAGGATATACTGCAACCCATTCAACATGTAAAGGACTCTTGCCATCTCGGGGAAGGGGTGGAGGGAGGGAGGGGTAAAATCGGAACAGAAATGAATGCAAGGGATAATGCTGTAAAAATTACCCTGGCATGCGTTCTATCAATAAAAAATTATTAAAAAAAAAGATAATAATCATCAGTAAAACTTAAAAAAAAAAAAACTTTTGTGATTCTCCAATGTCTAAAGAATGTATGAACCGTTTCACATACCCAGTATTAGAAGTCTATTTAGATAAAATGCATTTTCTAAGTTAAATGTCCAAATAGTATTATGATACTTCTGTAATCCATATAACAACACAGCTAGGTATGCTAGCTACAGCCAAATCAATCTTATTTGATTCAATTCAACAAACATTTATTAAATTCTTGTTAAGTGCCAGTGGCTCTTCTAGTGCCTGGGATAGAAAGAAAAAAGAAAAAAGAAATTCCCTGCCTTCAAGAAAAATTCACTTTCTACTGAGGGAAGCAATAGATACTCAGATAAACAAATACACAATATATATATTATCAGAAGACTTATAATATGGTTATATCATATCCAAGTAGTTCTTAAAATTTTCATACCCTATTATTACTTAAATGGACTTCTGAATATTGAGTATATTTGACTTTGAAAAATCAGCAATTTCATCAATGTAAATACTCTCCTAAAGAGGAATGTCACAGAACTTTTTTATACATTTCCAACATTTGCAATTCTCATTTTCCCATAAATCTTCTATGATATGCATGATATGGGCTCTAGATAGAATATTAAATATCTGTAAATGACAATAAAGCATCTAAGTATCATACGTTTGTGCCCTTATCTCTTTCAGGAAAACCTTAATTCTACTTCAGGAACAGATAAAGTTATCCAACTGCTCTGCTGAAGTCCTGAGGTCCTCATTTTTTTTCTTTTGCTCTTTAGGAGCAGAAAAGAAATATTTTTTAAATGGGTAGGAGAGAATCTGAATGTATTTTTCTAACATATCTGAAAAGACTGCTCAGGGAAGTGATATAAAGTTGCAAGATTATGTATTAGTATGGGCCTAAGCCGTGGGATGTAGGAGCTGGCATATTGAATTCAAAATAAAAATGATATGGATTTGAAGCCTGCCTAAGAAGTTGCAATATAAGTAATGATAATAATATCTTAGAATAAGTAATTTCAAAAGTTAAACAGATTTATATATATATATATATATATATATATACATGTATGTGTTTATACTATTATATATGTGTATATATAGATTGCTTTGCAATCCTTAAGACTATATAACTATCAGGTATTATTATTATTATTCTATAATACAAAATTTAGTTCTAGAGTCAATGGAAATAGACAAAGTTAGCAGAATATCATTAAGTACTGGGATATTATGGAACTATTAAGATAGTATCAAAGCACAAAAATATTATGAAACTCAATAACACTTTTAATAATCTCTCTTTATATTAAAATTATAATAGGCATTAAGTGGAGGCTAATCAAAGGATCATAGATTTAAAGATGGAAGAAACATTGTAAATAATCTAATCTAACCTTCTTATTTTAGAGATCATGAACCTCAATCCCAGCAAGGGGATGTTCTTTTTTCAAGAGTACACAGTGAATACAGGCAGAATTGGAGTCTGAGTCCAACCAAGTCTTCTAACCCCATATCCACAAAATCTTCTCAGCAGTAAGGGAGGAAAAATTATGCTTATCTATCTGCTTTCAGTAAGTCATAAACAGGAAAAAAGCCCTCTGCCTCTAGAGTGATGGTCCCAAATTTTTTCTCCTAAGGCTTGGCTTAGTTGCAATTATTTATTAGGTTTAAAAAAATTATATTCTTTATAGTAAAAATCCTCCAGGGTCATGGTACTAAAGTCACATTTAAATAGAATATATAAAACAGAGCTAAAGCAACAGGTACATATCATTACTGCTAAAAGAGATTTTTTTTTTAAAGAAGTACAGTTATGTCCAGCACTATATCTAAATAAATTATGGCTTGGCAATTAGGAGGAATGGGATCTATCTTCTGACCTCAAAGGCTGTTTCTGCCCTGAAACAAATTGTTACTTCAAAGAGTGCTGGAAGGAAATAAATGTGAACCTGACTGGATAAGACTTTGATTAGGCTAGATTTGGTCCCCATTCAATGTCAGAAAGCCAGAGAGAGATTCCACTTGGTTGATCATTTTCAATACAATATTAACTCTATGAGTTGTTGCGATGAAGGTATTTTCTATTTTATTTTATTTTTTCATCTTAAATATTGTAATGGGCTGAGGCTTGAGTTGATGCACTGAGGTCCCAAGCACATGAGGCTAAATAGTAATTGGACCATACCTTATTAATATATATGCTTGGAGAAAGAATGGCCCCCTCCCACTCTTTGTGCAAGTCCTGATGTGTTGCATAGGAAATGACGATTTTGGTGGATGGAGGCAGGGGAGTGGAAAAGGAAGGGGAAGGAGAGATTGTTTGCTTTTGCCATTGCAACGACCTTTCTGTTTGTTTCTCTTCTTCTTTTTGCTTTTTGCTGAGGCAGTTGGGGTTAAGTGACTTGCCCATGGTCACACAACCAGGAATTAAGTGTCTGAGGCTGGATTTGAACTCAGGTCCTCCTGACTTCAGGGCTGGTACTCTACCCACTGAGCCATCTCCTCGCCTTCTCTTCTTCTTTTTGCTTTTGCTGAGGCAGTTGGGGTTAAGTGACTTGCCCATGGTCACACAACCAGCAGCAAAAGCAAAAAGAAGAAGAGAAACAAACAGGTCGTTGCAATGGCAAAAGCAAGCAGTCCCTCCCCTTCCTTTTCCACTCCCCTGCCTCCACCCACCAAAATTGTCATTTCCTATACAACACATCAGGACTTGCACAAAGAGTGGGCGGGGGCCATTCTTTCTCCAAGCTTATATATTAATAGAGTATGGTCCAATTACTATTTAGCCTCATGTACTTGGGACCTCAGTGCATCAACTCAAGCCTCAGCCCATTACAAAATATATTTCTATATTAGTAATATTATGAAAGAAGAATGAAAACAAAAGGGAAAAACCACTAGAAAGGAAAAACAAGAGAAAAGTGAAAATAGTAAACTTTGACATGCATTTAGTCTCCATAATTCTTTCACTGGATGGTATTTGTCAATACATCTATTGGTATTGTCTTGGATTAATTCACTGCTGAGGACAGCTAAGTTTATCATAGTTGATCACATAGTCTTGCTCTTACTTTGTACAATATTCTTCTGCTCATTTCATTAAGTATCAGTTTATGTATTTTCGGGTTTTTCTGAAATACAGAAAGTGTTTTTTTTTTTTTAATTTAAAGTCTACAGTAATGTGAATTATTATTTTTGGTGATAGTGTTCTATCAGCTATAGTTTCTAGCTTATCCCTAAAAGATGATTTCATGAAAATTACCTTGTAATAATCTAATCCAAAAATAGAATTGTGTTGGTGATACTCATGTGATGAATTTGTCAAGAAGACAAGAACTCAAATCCTGCCACTGACTGCCATTTGACTCCATCAAGTCTCTGTCCCCTTATGTGTAAAATAGGGATAATATCTAGAGTATGTAACATAACAGAGTTGTTGTGGGGTTCACATAAAATAATGTATGTATGCTATGGAAAGGATGAACTGGCTGATTATTAGAAAAACAAGGAAATAATGAATAAAATAATGAAAAATAAAATGAGCAGGCCCAAGAAAATGTTGTGTACAGAACAGCAATGCTGGTCAAAGAACATCTGTGAATGACTAGGTTATTCTCAATATAATAAATACTGAGACTCAATTACAAAGGACCTACAAAGGAAATGCCATCTAAAAGATGAAAGAGAAGAGAGAAAAAACTGATAAGTAGAAATATGAAGAGAATAGTTTTTAATATATATAAACATATATATATTATATATGTATAAATGTATGTGTGTGCATGTGTGTGGGGAAAAAGGGAACTTAAAATGAAACTAAAAATAAATTGTAGAGTGAGTTGCAATATAAAAAAAAATAGCAAAATTCTTCAGAAAGCTAAATTCCCATATAAATATCTGTTATGTTAGTGGTCATATCTGAGAGAAATGGTCTCAATTCTCAGGGTGAATGCTGATTAAAAGAGCATCTTTCTTAATCAGTCGTTATCTACCTAAGATACTGGAAGAAAGCAATTTTAATATCACAAACCTTCAAGGCAAATGACTTTACACAAATTTATATTCAAAGCACTTAATGAAAAAGAAAGCACCAAAGATGAATTCTCCTCTGTGCCCTAAAAAGCCACAGGGTTCCTTCAAATACCTTTTAAAAAGCAGAACTCAATTACTTTCCTTACTATATTCTTGTATGATTTGTTCAACTTCCTACTTGAGAATTTATGTATTCTAGAAGACCACTAACCCTGGTAACATTATGGAAGCTTATTTGATTACACTTGGGCTTGTCAATGCATTTTCTATCCCAGTCAGGTTCAGAGTTACTTCATTCCAGTACTCTTTAGAGTAATAGTTTGTTTCTGGGCAGAAACAGCCTTTGAGGTCAGCAGATAGGTCCCACTTTTCATCAGAAACAAGTTTGCTGAAGGACGAAGTCTATTAGAAAGACTTTATTCTTCATTAACCTTGAATAATCAATATTCTGATGAGCACATTTGCTCCTTACATTGTGGTTATCTCATATCAAGGCTATAAAACAGCTGCAGGCTTTATATTTTTCTGATTCAAATTTATATCCAGGAAAAACAACATAGGAAGGATACATTATCAGTAAAATGAGGAGCCTGATCAGTTGAATTCTAAGGTCCTCTCCATACCTAAATCTACAATCTTGAATAAAAATCAAACCTTGCACCAGCTGAGGGATTCTCAGAAATGACCATAACTTACTAACCTTATGATTCTATATTAAGACTGCAACAAATTGCTATTTCTTGGAATTAGAGAAATTCATCTGGACTGAGAAAAAGGTTCCTGCAGAACAAGATAACCCTTTTCATCATTACTTTAAAATGACCTTGGCTAGTAGCTGTGACTACATAGTCACATGTGACATGGCTCCTTTCCCCAGTTGCAGATGTAAATAGATTACTGCCTGTGTTGTGTTATCCCTAATCCCAGAAACTGGCTTCTATCTTCCACATCTTTTTAGTTTTCTTTTGCAGTTTACTCAAAAAAAATGCATACTTTGCTTGAACTCTACATTGAAATGACTATTTTTCTTCATCTAGAATGATGAAGAAATCTAAAGAAGGGTACAAAGCTTAATTTGCTTCCTAAACTTACAGAAATATTTTGAAGGTCTCCCACACTCTCCTTGATCTGCACCAAGCAATGTATGATGTAAAGTAAATAAGTTAAAGAAAAACAATCCTTTTTTAAAGACAGCATTTCAGATAACAAAATAAGCACATTATAAGCTTAGTGATTTCCTTTGAGGTGAATGTATTCTGATGCCAAGAAGCATTTTAACACTGTATGGCAAACATTGTCTATCTTTGTATATGTATACACATATACATATATACACATGTACATATATATGTATCTGATTATATCTATACCCATAATATTATACAAATAGCTAGCATTTATATAACATTAAGGTTTGCAAAGCACTTTACATATATTTCCTTTTATCTTCTACCTGAGAGATAGGGGTTATTATCAATTTATAGATATGTAAATTGAGGCAAACAGAAAGTGACTTGTTTAAGGTCACACAGCTGGTGTCTTAAACAGAATTTGAACTCAGGTCTTCCTGATTCCAAGTTTAACAATCAGTCTCCATAGTTTCCTCCTTTATGATTATCTATATTTATCTAAAATCTAGGTACCTAGGTAGTATAGTGAATAGAGCATTGGACCTGATGGCAAGATAGTCTAAATTAAATATTCTATCTCAGAGACTTACTGGTAGTGTGATACTAGGAAAATCACTTAAACCACTTGTTCTTTAATTCCTTCATGTGTAAAAGCAGGAGATTGGACTTGCAGACCACTAAGGTCTGCTCCAGTTCTAAATCTATAATCCTATTAATCTTATTTATAGAATCATCAATATTCATATTAATCCATATAGAAGTATGAGTAATATAGTGGAAGTCTTTTCATACTTGGGTGTATAAAACCAAGATTTCAAGAAACAAAAATAGTCTGTGGCTTGGGATAATGAGCTACCAATATGAATTAATTAACCAATCAATAAACATCATCAAGTGCTTGCTATCTGTCCCAAATTGTGCTGTGTTGGGGATACAAAAAGAGACAAAAATCAGTTTTCCTAGCCTTAGGGAATGGAATTAGATGGTGCAGTGGAAAAGGGCTAGGCCTGGAATCAGGAAGACCCGAGTTCAAATCTTAACTCAGATACTTAACTCAGGATACTAGCGATCCTGGGTAAGTCACTTAACCCTGTTTGCCTCAGTATTCTCTTTTACAAAATAAGTTGAAGAAGGAAATAGCAAACTACTCCAATATTTTTGCCAAGAAAACCGCAAATGGGGTCACAAAGTCAGAATGAATAAAAATAACTGAACAATCTTCAAGGAGGATAGGATATAATAGAGAAGATGTGAATGAATCATAATATTTTATACTTCTGAGACTTATCTTTTCCCCAGTAGAAAATTACACTGTATTAAAACCATCCTTATTTTATAGACAGGAATTTTAGGG
This sequence comes from Antechinus flavipes, assembly GCF_016432865.1. Lineage (NCBI taxonomy): Eukaryota > Metazoa > Chordata > Mammalia > Dasyuromorphia > Dasyuridae > Antechinus > Antechinus flavipes. The sequence continues at coordinate 87,802,669 of NC_067401.1, read as the reverse complement.
CTAAAAGGAGAATCTGTCATTCCAAAGGCACACAAAACCAGTGGCAAAGGCCCTTAAAATAAAAATCTATCCTTAGTGCTACAGTTATTCCTTGAAAGGCAAGTACATTGAAAGGTACCTTAATGTGGAAAAAAAAAATTAACAGGCTTTTTTAGTATCTCTAATGTAGGCAATTCCTTAGATATTGGAGAGAATTAAGCTTGACCTTTCTCTTTCTTCTCATTTGTTTCCCTCTATTGTCTTTCTTGACTTCTGGACAGGTCAGTTGTTCTGTCCTCATTCAAGATTCTGCACTCAAGCCTGTAAATCCCCCCAAAATCCCTGCTTAGCAGCACAATACATTAAAATATTTCCTGACTGCCTGATTGCCAGGCAGGCAAAATTTACATTTTTACAGGATGTCTTCTTTCTCTAACACTAAAATGTTCAAATGGGTTTTTCTGTCAGGCTCAGAAGTTTCCCAGATGGTCAGTAGATCATTATAGTAGCTTGGAAGGAAAATGAAAAGTGTTTGATGACTCAAAGGGGGGGAGGGAGGAAGAAAGTAACTTGAAGAACTTATTGGACTCTAGGCAAAGACCTGAGAAACCATTACATTTCCAACAAAGAAAGCATGTGCATCCCTATGGAGTGTGATTTTTGCAAGCAAGCACTAAAATCCTTATCACCACCAGACCCATAAAATGGAAAATAAAATGTAAACATAGCCCTATGGAAATATGACTGATTTCAATTTCACCTTTTGAGTCTCATAACAAAAGCATTTTTAGTAAATACTTTTGAAAAGGCAGAAATCCCCACAACTATTAGGCAAATGAAATATCATAAAAAGCAAAAAAATGATTCTATGCTCAAAGTCTAAGGGAACAAATTTATGAAATGTCAAAGTAGGCAAGGGAAAAAAAAGGTAGATGGCTTCAATATAAAGGTCAGAAGGAATGCTGGGATCTCATGAGCAAAGTGGGGGTCTTCTTGGCTTAAAATACAGGTCTACACATTGTAAACAGAGAAATCATATACTATGTAAGTGAAAAAGTAAAGTAAATGAATTAAACTGCTAAAGTTGTTTTTACATTCACCCCTTTTATCAAGGTTGCAGTGTCTTATCAAGCATGGAGATCTGAAAAATATTTCACCTTTCCTGTAATGTCCTATCTGAAGTCCTTCAGAAATCCATAAGCAAATAATAGTAATAGTAATAATAATAATAATAATAATAATAATAATAATGAAGATTTGTTCCAATGGTTTCAAAACTCTCTGCACAGAAACTCTCAAAACCACTTTACTTAAAGCTTTCATCTCATCATATACTCCACCAAGATACTTATAATATAAGGCATTGAAACTGATTTTTTTTAAAATTCTGAGGACTCATGTAATCAAGTAAATTCTGTCCCCTTCAAAGTCATCATTTTGGGAATGAAATATTGTCATTGTATAAAACATTTTTAGAATTCCTATTTTGTAACTATTTTCAGAATCACTTAATAAGCAGTATACAAAAGAACAGTCCCATTTGCTTTATAACTAGACCTAATTTTTAATATTCTTAAATTATATGTAAAAACAATTTATATATTTTTTTTAAATTTTGTGTTTGATTTTTTTGCCTCTATCCTCTCATCCCCTCCCTCTCTTGGGAAGGCAAACAATTTTATAGAGGTTATTCAGATGGAGTCATGCATACCATATTTCCATATTAGTCATGTAAAAGAAAATACAGACCAAAAAAAAAAATCCTAAGAAAAAAGAAGTTTAAAAAGTAAGCTTCAATCTACATTCAGACTCTTATCACTTCTTTCTAGAATGTTCACATTTTTCATCATAAGTCCTTCATTGTATTGCTAAAAATAGCTAAGTCATTGACATTTGATCATCACATGATATTGCTGTTGTTGTGTACAATGTTATCCTGGCTTTACTCACTTCTATATGCATCAGTTCTTGTAAGTCTTCCCAGGCTTTTCTGAAAGCGTCCTGCTTATCATGTCTTACTGCACAATAATGCTATATCACAAACATATCACAATTTATCTAGCCATTCTCCAATTCATGGACATCCTTTCAATTTTCAGTTTTATTGCCCTTTGAACATAATCTCAAATTGTTCTTCAGAATGGCTGCATCAATTCATAACTCCCCAAACACTGCATTAATGTACCACTTTTCCCATATTCCTCCAACATTTATCATTTTCCTTTTCTATCATCTGAGCCAATCTGATATGTGTGAGGTGGTCCCTCAGAGTTGTTTTAATTGTATTTCTTTAATCAACAGTGATTTGGAGTATTTTTTCAATATAACTATAGGTAACTTTGATTTCTTCTTCTGAGTATTGCCTGTTCATATTCTTTGGCCATTTGCCAATTGGGGAACGACTTGTATTTTTATAAATTTGACTCAGTCCTCTATGTACTTGAGAAATGAAGTCTTTATCAGAAAAACTTGCTGTAAAAATTTTTCATAGTTATGACTACTATGTATTTTCTTCCATTCTATTTCCCCATTCTCTGTCTCTTATTTGTCTCTCTATTCTTCCAGTCCTTCTTCAAAAGTATTTTTCTTCTGAGTACCAATCCCCTTCTCCCCACCCCCATTGCCTTCCCTGCTATTAGTCCCATCTCCTCTTATCTCTCTCCCTTGCAACCTCCCTGGAGAGTAAGATAGATTTCTATACTCCTTTGAGTGGTTATGTCATTCCCTCTTTGAGTCAATTCCAACAAGAGTAAGGTGCAAGTGTTGTCCATACCCCACCTCCCAAATTTCCCCTTTACTGGATAAACTCATTCATTATCTCTTTTATGAGAAAGAATTTATACCATTCTACCTTTCCTATTCTCTTCTCTCAATATATTCCTCTTTCTTGCCCCTTATTTTTTTTAGATATATTCCTTCTTACTGTCCTAATAATGATAAAGTACTTAGGAGTTAGAAATATCATTTTGCACCAAGGAATATAAATAATTTAACCTTTTTGAATACCTTATCATTTCCCTTTCCAGTTTATTTTTATATGATTTCCTTAAATTTCTATTTTAGTGTCAAAATTTCTTTTTGGCGCTGGCCTTTTCTTCAGTAATGCTTGAAATTCCCCTACTTCATTAGGTATCTATTTCCTCCTCTCTTACCCCCAAACCATGGAAGATTATATCCAGTTTTGCTCGGTAGGTGATTCTTGATTTTAATCCTACCTCCATTACCCTTCAGAATATCATGTCCCAAGTCTTCTAATGTTGTAATTTAGAAACTACTAGATTTTGTGTTATCCTGAATGTTGATCCCACAATGTTTGAATTATTTCTTTCGGGCCTCTTGCAATATTTTCTCTTTGTGGGAACCTTGGGATTTGGCTATAATATTCCTGAATTTTTATTTTGGGATCTCCTTTAGATGGTGATTGGTGTGCTTTTTCCATTTTTAGTTCTAGGATATCAAGGCAGTTCCTCCTTGATAATTTCTTGAAATACGATGTCTAGGCTTATGTTTTTTATCATGGCTTTTAGGTAGTCTAATAATTCTTAAATTATCTCTCCTGGATCTAATTTCTAACTCAGTTGCTTTTCCAATGAGATATTTCAGATTTTTCATTATTTTATTTTATTGTTGTTTTGATATTTTGTGAAGTCATTAGCTTCCATTTGTCTAATTCTAATTTTTTAAAAATTATTTTATTCAGTGAACTTTTGTACCTCCTTTTCCATCTAACTAATTCTGTTTTTTTAAAATGTTTATTCATTCATTTATTCATTTATTTTATTTCCAATTCTATTTTACTTTTCTTCAGTGAATTTTTGTTATATCTCTTTGTGTATTTGTCTAATTCTGCTTTTTAATGGGATCTTTTCTTTTTTCTTTAGCAATTATTTTTGGCTCAAAGCAAATTCACTTTTTTTTCTTTTAGGCTTTGAATGTTAATGTTTTAGCTTTGTTTTCTTCTGGGTTTGTGTTTTCACATTCTCATCTAACCTGTTTTGCTCATCTATTTTTTGAGTTCTAATTTTGTTAAAGTTGGGATTCTGGTTTTAGGTTAGTGATAGGAATGCTGTCATAAGCTTTAGACATTTTTATACTGCTGTTTTCAAAACTAGTTTTGGTTGTTTCTAAGTCTTCAGTTCTTCCAAGGTGATATGATCTAAGGAAAGATATGGCCATTACTCTCCTTGTCTGTTGTCTGTGTTCTGATTTGTGAGTGACTACAAGTTTTTCTGCTCTGGAACTGTGAGCAAGGTCCCAACTTCTCTGTGGTGATACACTCTAGTATGCTAGTGTATTGACACCCTGGGTCCATGACTCAATACAATATATGGTCGTATCCTGAACTCAGGGCCATAAAGAGTCTCCTGAAATTTCCTCCTGATCAATTATTTGGCCCTCTTTTTGTTTATGGATTGAGAACTCAAGAAGCTGCCAATTCTGTTGTTCCTAAGGCCATGGTTTACCAGGGCACAGCCTGAATTGAACTTTCATGCTACTCCTAATCCAGTGAGACAGATCTTTCTTGCCTGCCTGTCTGGGGCTAGAATTTTTTTTTTTTTTTTGCTCTGTCATTTTGTTGGTTCTGCTGTTTTGAAGTGTTATTTTAAAGTTGTTTGGAGGAGAATTTGGGAAAATTCAGGCAAGTCTTTTCCTTTATACTAACCATCTTGACTCAGCTTTCTCCAGGCTTTATTTTTGATCTACAATGATATTATCTCAATTGATCTACAATGATATTATCTCAATTGATCTACAATGATATTATCCCAATTGATCACTCATTTAATTTACTAGACTTGGCTATAAGCAGGCTTCTTGAACATTTCCCAAAATAAAATTGTCCATCAAAGGATTTTCCACTTTTAAATAAGGATAAACTACAGACTTTAAACCAAATTCCCGAAAGGAGTTCCAAAGAGTTCTAACTCATAGCACCTGTATTGCAATGAGTGTATTTCCTTCCAAGGTGACTACTTTCAAAGTGATTACATTGATTTAAATAAGTTTTAATGTTATTAAAATCAATTAATATTTTTTAAGTCACAGTTTTTATAGAACCTCTGTTTCAGGGTACTCTTCTCTCATGGTTCTTTTTCCCCCTCTTACAATTATAAATTTTTAGTAAACTATTCCTTAAGCTTATTCGACATGGAACAATGTCTTCATAATCAAGTACTAAATGAAGACATCTTTTTCTTTCTCCCTTTTCTGCTCCATATATATTTGTATACATATGTGCATATATATGTATACATATAATTGATGCTTTTAAAAATATAATTACTTCTGGAAGAAAAACACTTTTCCTCATAACAATAGGTAGAAGTAATAATAGGGCTTTAAAATATTTGCAAAGGACTTTACATATATTGTACCACAAAAATAGCTAGGTGGTACAATGGACAGAGTACAATAGAATCAGGATCACTTGAGTTCAAATCCAGCTCCAGATAGTTACTTGCTGTGTAATACTGGACAAGTCACTTAATTTCCCTATATTTCAATAGTAAAATAGGGATAACATTGTATCCAACTCCCTACCTCCCAAGGTTGTGAGAATCCAAAGGAGATAATATTTGTAAAGTGCTTAGCTCAGTGCCTGACATATAGTAGTCATTTAGCAGTGCCTGACATAAAGTACTCACTTAGTAAATGCTTGTGTTCTTCCTTAATTTTCATTTGGTCTCACAATCATTCTGTGGAATAGGTGCTAATCTTATTTCCATTTTACAGGTAAGAAAATTTAGGTAAAGAGACATTTTTTTTCTGAGCCAAAACACTTAATACAGAGACCACATCTGAAAATGTATACAATTTTATAATTTACTATTCTTTCACGTCCAGAAAGAGAAGATGAAGAGAGATGTATGTACCATTATTGTTTTCCCTCAAATTACTCAATTAACTTCCTTTCAATGATCTTTTTAGTTTCAATTGATTTTAGTTATGGTTTATATTATCATTTTGCTTATTTTCTGTAACTCTTCCTTTTTTCTGAACCCTTCCTATTTATCATTTTATCATGCAATTTTATTCCAAATTATTCATCCACCACAATTTCTTCACCCTTTACTGAATTAATGGGTACCTATTCCTGGTTCTTTGTTAAAACGATTGCTGCCATCAATATTCTGGTGCATTTTGGGTTTTCCTTTCTGATTTTTACATCCTTGAGATCCAGCCCAGTAATCAGATCAAAATCAACATCAGACTCAAAAGGTTTAATCATTTTTTAAAATAATTCCAAATAAAAATCCAGAATGCCAAACCAATTCATAATTCCACTAATAATGTATCAGAGCACTTATCTTTCCACAGTATCTCAGTGCTATACATATATGTCAAGTTGTTATATATCACTGAATTTCATCAGTGATATTTTACGTACATAGTTTCCCTCTTGAGAGTTTCTCTTTTTAGTTGACCCTAATTGATAGGGTTCTTGCAAGAGCTTTTCATGTAATCAAATCTATTTATTTTGTTCTTTATAATCTCTTAGTATACCTAATTTAGTTTTCTCATAGCCATAGGTATATAAAAAAATCTCACAATCCAACCATAAACATTAAATTTTTGTTTCATTTATTTAAACCTTTTGTTCCTATAAAGAGAATTTTATAATTGGATTTTTGTTGTATGCATTTTCTAATTCTTTTAATTGAAACTTATAAGCATCTCTTCCTTAAGGTACTTGGAGAAAATCAAATAAATAATAACATATAATGGGACTGATAAAATAATTATACATACCACTGAGCCTATGTATATCAGAGAGATTTCAGCAACTGCTTCAAGAGGAATTGGTTTGGGGGAACATTTGAAGGATTTAAACCTCAGTTTTTGGAACAAAAGGGGAGGAGGTAAATCAAGAGGGAATGTGATATTTAATCTTCAAGTGAGTGAGTTAACAACTACTCAACTACTAATTTTCTAGGTGGCCAAGCTCTCTCCAACTTGCCTTAAGTTGGAAGGTCTAGTTTACCAGAGAGAAACTATCTCCTTACTCAGTCACAGGATTTTAAAATTAACACTTTTGAAGGAGAAAATACTTGTTCCACTTGTCACTATAACTCTTGAACTCCCACTGATATATTTTCCATTAATATAACCAGCTAGTTATAATATAATACATTCACTCAGTAACTGATCTTTATAAGAACAAGAATCTTATATTGAAATAAAGAAGAGAAAATGTACATCGTAAGTATCAGGAATTGCCTATAGATGGTGAATGCCACCAGATGTACCTGTTTACAGGAGAATACTCTGTTGGTTTGTATCAAACCCCAGAACATGGCAAGGCTTTTGAAATGAGATACATAGAAACTCAAATGTTTCATTTATTCACAGAGGAAAAATTAAGTTGATGATAAATACTAATTTTTAAATTGTGGTAAGTAACTAGAGGGAAAGATATGAACGGAAGGAAGATGACAAGGAGAGAAAATACCTCTTAAAGAAGGTAGTACTTGAAAATCCCCCAGAAATTCCAAGATCTTAAGTGAGGAGAGAGAGCATTTAAGGCCTCATGGGGGATTGTCAGAGCAAAAGCCCAGATGTAAGAGAAGGCAGAAGTGTGGGTGGACAGCCAGTAGGTCACTATGATGAATAGTAGAATAGGGTGATAATGTTTAAGTAGAGTGGAAAGGAAGGAAAAAAGAATATTGTGAAGAGTTTTAAAAAGCAAACAAAAGAATTTATATTTGATCCTTGAGGTTAACAGAGAGCCAGTGGAACTTACTGAGTGAGAGGGACAGGGGGAGGGTAAGGGGATAGATGACATAGTTAGATGTAAGCTTCAGGAAAATAACAAATAGCTGTGTGGGAGATGTTTTGGAAGGGGCAGAGGTTTAAGCACAGAAAACAAATTAAAGCTACTACAGTAATCTAGGTGAGAGCTATTGTTGTTCCTCCTTCATCCTCAAAGAGGACAGGACATGAGGGAGGTGATATCATGACATGCAAGTGAATTGGATTTAAATGAGGGAGGGCTGTGCAAGGTCACTTTCCCCTCCAGAGCCATTTAGGTCCAGTGACAAGATAGAGATCAAAACAACTAAAGATGACCCTGGCCAGACATGGTGAGGGAAGGTGGGGCAGGAAAAAGAGAAGGAGAGGAGAAGGGGGGGAATGTAGAGGGAAAGAGGAGGGAATATAGAAGAAAAGAAAGACAGGGAAAGAGGAAGATACCTTTATCATATAATATCTGTATTTTAAGGATAACAGAGACAATCATTTCCCATGGCCTATTCTTCCAATCCACCACAAGTACACAAAAGATCCCCTGATGTTGCCATTATCCACTACTGTCTAATATCCATGATCATAAACTCTTAAATTCCTTTATTTGATGATTTATCTGCATGATTCTTTTCTCTCTGCCTTGCAGTTTCAAACCTTGTTTTTCATCCTCAATTTCAGTTTTTCAGCTATCACTCTTGCATTGATTATACTATCTTCCTTTCTCTATTGTTGTCACTTCATTAATTAACCACTTTCATTCAACATTGACTTCTTCCAAAGAGTCCTTTATTCCTTTATCTTGTCAAAAATATTGCCCTAGTAAACCCAGGATTAGATCACTCTCATCATTTGTTGCCTTTGTTCCTACTCATGCTACTGAATGAAGCTGGAGAAAAATCACAATGAACACAATATTGTGTCCATTCAAAGTTTGTTACATAATTTGAAATGTTTGTTGTTGTTCCATTGTTTCAGTTGGGATTGGCTCTGTATAACCCCATTTGGGATTTTCTTGACAGAGATACTGGAATGGTTTGACATTCCCTTTTACAGCTCATTGTACGATAGAGGAAACTAAGGTTAAAAGGGTTAGGAGGCTCACCTAGAATCACATACCTAGTAAGTGTCTGAGGTCAGCTTTGAACTCAGGAAGATGAGTCTTTGTGACTCTAGCCCTAGAACTCCATCCACTGCATAACCCATCTACTCTTTAAAATTTGAAATAAGCTTTCATTATGGCAAAGCAATTCTTTTACATCTCCTTAATTAATTTACCATCCTACTTACCAAAGTTCCATTTGTGAACTTTTTCATATCTCTTCAAACCTCCCATAGCACCACATTCCCTTTTGTTCTCTCAACTGAGGATAAGGACATTTGCAGAGAACTCCCTCTACCCTCGACATTCTTTATTCTCTATCTCCTTTTCTACTGGCTACTTTGACTGCCTATAAACATGCCTATATCTCTCTCATCCTCAAAAAATCCCAACTTAATTAATATATCTCTGCTATTAGCCTGTACCTCTCTTCTATTTTATGAGAAAATTTTCTATGATAGATGATTCTACTTCCTTTCCTCTTATTCTCCTTAATTCTTTGGTAGTTTAATAACAGAACAAACTTATTGAGGTATTGCTATTTTTATTTTATTGGCTCATATAGGAATTGAATATTTCTCTGATTATTTAGATCTGTTTTTATTTGTATAATGAGTGTTTTGTAATTAGGTCCAAAAAGTTCCTGTGTATGTTTTGGAAGGAAGGTTCCCAAGAATTTTAAATAAATGGAATTTCTCTTTCTATATCTTCTTACTAGCTTTTGTTGATTTTACAAAGATATTGATGATTTTTGAATGTTTATTTTATATTCTGCAACTTTGGTGAAATCCTTTACCTTGCAACTGGCTTCCAATTTCTTCATTCAATCGAAATTGTCCTTTCCAAAGTTACTAATGATCTCTTAATTCCAAACTATAATTTTTATTGTCTTCTGCAGATTCTTAACATTGTATCATTTTCTCCTTGATACTCTCTTCTTTTCAGATTTTCTTGACATTTTTCTCTTCCAGTTTTTAATCTATCTGCTTCTTCTCAATCTCATTTTATAGATCTTCATCCACACATCATGCCTACTAACCATAAGAATTGGTTAAGCCTTTAAGTGGGTCTTCCTCTTTTCTTCTTCCATATTATTTTACTTGGTAATCTCATTAGCTTCTGCAATTTCATTTATCATCTTTATGCAGATGATTCTCAGACATATTTGCTCAGTCCTAATATCTCTTCTAACCTCCAAATTTGCATCTTATTTGTCTATTAGACATCTTACACTGGATCATTTGTAGACATCTTTAACTCAATATATCTTCACTGTCATTATCTTTCTGCAAAAACCTTGTTTGTAAGTTGTCTCCCCCATTATTCTGGGAACTCTTTGAAAACAGAGGATTTTTTTGTTTGTTTGTTTGTTTGTTCTTTTAATCTTCAGCACTTAGCATAGTGTCTAGAACATGAGGTATTTTATAAATGCTCAATGGCTGACTGACTGTGTTTTTATCATAAGGAAAAAAAAGTAGTAGATAGGAAGAGACTGAATATTAGAGAGCAAGCATAATCGTGTAGGCAATATCCTAGGGGTAATATATGCCCATCTTGGGAGAGGTTACTCCTCTTTGAGAACAAAGATTGATCTCTTTGAGAACTCAAAAATAACAATTAACACTAAGACTACCACCCACCAGCACCACTACCACCCACAACACCAACCACCACCCACAACACTAACAACCACCACCAGCCACCACCAATACTACAAACCATCATTCATACCAACAACCATCAGCCCCAACCCTAATCCCAACCTCAACCCTGACCCCAACACGGGGAATTAACTTTGATGAGGAGAAAGGTCACTTCTTTATTACAGAATGGAGTAAAACAGAAAATAATGAGACATGGAATCAAGAGTATGAAATATGAGGAAGCAGGAAGAATATGGGAACTTGTGGTAAATGTGTTCAGTTGTATTTGATCATATTTAACTATACAAGATCATATATTATGGCAGGATCTGAAAAAAAGCATATTTTATGCCAATATAATCTCTGAGGATTCAGAGCTACCTGCACATAGTGAGACATCTGAGTAGGATTTAAGTTGTTAATCCTTATTAAATTTCACCTCTTTAGTAGAACATATTTTTTTAAACTAATAAGACCTTTTATAGGAAATTCTGTCATTTAATAGGTTACTTCTCCATGTTAGGTTTGTATCATCTCCAAATCTTATATAACATATGCTGTTATCCAAGAGTAGGGAAGTAATTGCTATTTGGCCAAGTGATTTTCTTCTTCCCCAACTTCTATCAATGTTCTCCCACTTGCAATTCCTGCTTCTCCTACTTACATCTAATATTCTTGATTAGGGAACAAATAGCTCATTAAACTGTTGGGTTAGAGAGGACCAAGCACCATGCCATTAGACATTTATCTAAATAAATATAAATTTATGTCAGTACCCTTTATATTTAGACATACAATTAGCAAAATGTATCTGTTCACAAAGATATGATAAACATCATTAAATCCCTTGCTGAAAATTCCAACATATTCTATCTACAGTATTTTTCAATACATGAATTTAGTGGTGTTCAGTTGTTTTTTCAGTTGTGTCCAACTCTTCAGAATCCCATTATAATTTTCTTGATAAAAATACTAGAATGATTTGCTATTTCCTTCTCTAGCTCATTTTATAGATGAGGAAACTGAGGAAAATTGGGTTAAGTTATTTGCCTAGGGAAGCAATAAACTGGAAAAACATTTTTTATAGTCAAAGGTTATGATAAAGGCCTCATTTCCAAAATACATAGAGAATTGACTCTAATTTATAAGAAATCAAGCCATTCTCCAATTGGTAAATGGTCAAAGGATATGAACAGACAATTCTCAGATGAAGAAATTGAAACTATTTCTAGCCATATGAAAAGATGCTCCAAGTCATTATTAATCAGAGAAATGCAAATTAAGACAACTCTGAGATACCACTACACACCTGTCAGATTGGCTAGAATGACAGGGAAAGATAATGCAGAATGTTGGAGGGGATGTGGGAAAACAGGTACACTAATACATTGTTGGTGGAATTGTGAATACATCCAGTCATTCTGGAGAGCGATTTGGAACTATGCTCAAAAAGTTATCAGATCATGCATATCCTTTGATCCAGCAATGTTGTTACTGTGTCTAAAGAGATCTTAAATAAGGGAAAGGGACCTGTATGTGCAAGAATGTTTGTGGCAGCCCTCTTTGTAGTAGCTAGAAACTGGAAACTGAGTGGACGCCCATCAACTGGAGAATGGCTGAATAAATTGTGGTATATGAATATTATGGAATATTATTGTTCTGTAAGAAATGATCAGTAGGATGATTTCAGAAAGGCCTGGAGAGACTTACATGAACTGATGCTGAGTGGAATGAGCAGGACCAGAAGATCATTATATACTTCAACAACAATACTATATGATAATCAATTCTAATGGAAGTGGCCCTCTTCAACAATGAGATGAACCAAATCAGTTGCAATACAGCAGTAATGAACTGAACCAGCTACACCCAGCGGAAGAACTCTGGGAAATGACTATGAACCACTACATAGAATTCCCAATCCCTCTATTTTTGTCTACCTGCATTTTTGATTTCCTTCACAGGCTAATTGTACACTATTTCAAAGTCAGATTCTTTTTGTACAGCAAAATAACTGTTTGGACCTGTATACATATATTGTATTTAACTTATATTTCAACATATTTAACATGTATTGGTCAACCTGCCATCTGGGGGAAGGGGTTGGGGGAAGGAGGGGAAAAACTGGAACAAAAGGTTTTGCAATTGTCAATGCTGAAAAATTACCCATGCATATATCTTGTAAATAAAAAACTATAAAAAGTTATTTGCCTAGGGTCACAGAGTTAGTATCTGAGGCCATATTTGAAATCATGAAGATGATTCTTCTTGACTCTAAGCCCAGTACTCTATCCACTGCTCCATTTAGCTGTCACTGTGAATTTAGTAATCCTATCCCAAAAAGAAAATGAAAAATTTTAGCACTATTTACTCTTAAATGAACCAGCCCTATGCCTTAAATACTTTTAAGTGTTTAATTTGTTGTAAAAATTTTACCACTGGTTGATGTATATTCTTTGGTCTATAATTGTGGAATTTATTTTTCCATCTTTTAAAAAATTCAGATTATTTGCTTGTCTATAATCTTTTGATGCTTTTGTAATTATTGATAAGTTTTCAAAGATTTTCTTTAGCAGCCCTGCAAGTACATTTTCATATTCTTTCAGGATCTGTCATGTAAGTCATTAAGATCTGACCTCATTAAAACAGCACAGTTTTCACTGTCTTTTCCCTTTCCTTGGGTTCATTCCCAGTCTCACCTCTATCACTGTTAACAATAGACCTTCTTTCCCCAGTTGTCCTATCCCTTCTTGTTACTGTTCCAAATATAGCTAAACATGCTCTTTTTGTTCTGACATTTCTGGAGATTTCAGTATATCTTGGACTTTAGGCTTCTTGATACTTTTGTACAGATCTCTGCTGCTCTTTCAGTTTAAAAAAAATGCTATCCTTGATTCAATTTGTCCTTAATTATAAGCATTATTCTTTTACCTTTTAGATGTTTGGAAATTTAATTACATCATCCTGTAAAGCAAATTGTTTCCTTCGAATACCTTCTCCCTTTTTACTCACTGGGATAACATGATTGTAAAAATTTTAACTTTAGTGACTTCCATTCCTTTTGAGTGGAATTTTCCTTTTGAACTTCATTGGATATTATTCATTTTTACTTTATAATTTTGAAATTTATTCTCCCACATCTATGGTCTGATTATTCCGTGTGTGTGTGTGTGTGTGTGGGGGGGGTTATTATTAATACTAAAATAGCTTGGACCTATTTTACAATACTGTTGTCATAGTATAATAGTATAATCTGTTCACTTTCTTCTGAACTAGTTCATAGAACTATGCGGAAGTTTCTCTAAAACAATATCTTTGGTCATTTCTTATATCACATCAATATCCTATTATATTCATGTAGCAAAATTTACTCATCCATTCCTAGTTGAATTGTGCCCCTTAGTTTTTAGGGTTTTTTTGTATATGTATTTGTGTGGGGGAGGCTTTTACCACCACAAAAAGAATTGCTATAATATGTTTTGTACACGAGGTCCTTTTCCATGTGTTTGCACAGGTTGGTAAAATTGGAAGATAGTTCTAAATAGGTTTATAAATTTTCTGGATGAATTTACAACTCCCCCAAAGTGCTTATTTTTCTACAACTTCTCTAACATTTCTATTTTTCCTTTTTTAAAAAACTTATGTTGCCATTTGGATAGTTGTGAGATATAATCTTAGAGTTGCTTTAATTTGCATTTCTCTAATCATTAAATATTTGAGGCATTTTTCATATAGTTATTTATATGTAGGATTTCTTCTCTTGAAAACTGTCTCTTCACATTTTTTGATTATTTAGCAATAATACCAATTTATCAATGAGTTACCAGTTATCCTTGTAAATTTGAACTAAATACTAATGATCTAAAATGTGACCTTTATCAGAGAAATTTTATGCAAAAGTTTTTCCAAGTGCTTCCCTTCTAAATTTTAATTGCATTTTTATGCTAAAGTTTATTCATTTTATGTAGTCAATATATCCATTTATTTCCTTCTATGATTCTTTCCATCTGATATTTCATTATGAACTTTTCAAAGATATGAAAAGAAATTCTTTGCTCCTCTTCTCATTTGCTTTTTTTTTTAATCTGACATGTATTCATGGAACTAATTCTATTATTTGGTGTGAAATATTAATCTAAACCTAATTTCTGTCACATTGCATATTTCTAGCAGTTTTTGATAGTGAGTCTTTATACAAATAAGTGAATCTTTGTATCCCTTTTCATCATCCAGAAAAACAAATTTATTCTTTGACATCATCTATTTAAACAGTTACTCCTTTTCCCAATAACATCTTTTTTGGAGCTAGGAACTTGAACTGGAAAAAGAATCTTGAACTTCACTGACACCAGAAAATTATTCAAGAATGTTTCTAACTGCCTCATTCAATTATGAAACTCCAAGGTTAGAGGTCAGTGAATTTATCAGGTATTAGTAGGGTCTTAATTATTCTTCAAACACAGATTCTAGGGAGCCAATATATCTCTTCAACCAAGTGACAAGTATAGCGTTTCACCTGTAGCCTCCTAAAGAGTAGCCAATGAAGCTTATTTATTTTTCAAAAAATGGTATCTTCAGGGCCAGATTAGTTGCTGCTTCCTTCATGCAGCCCTCCCACATTTCCGTAGTTTGAACTGATCTCTCCTTAAATTTCATAAAGTTTGTTATTTTGCTTGGTATTTTCCTCTGCACTCTTCCTATTCTTCCTTTGTAATTGTCATTTGTTTATTTCCTTACATTAGACTTTCAGCTCTTTGAGAAAAAGAGATTAAGTCTCATATCATTTTTGTTCTCAATGTCTAATGCACAGATTTAAATATAGTAATAAATATTCAATTTTATATAGGGCCTTAGAATTTACAAAACATTTTCCTACTCTGTCATGTGGAACAAAAACTTCATCATCCCCATACTACAAATGAGAAGACTGAGGCTGAGATAGATTGAATTATTGATTGTCATCCTCCCCCCAAAATACATAGTAAATGATAGAACTGAAATTCAAACTTAGTCATTCTCATTTATAAGCTCACTGAGTAGGCATGGAAGGCAATTTAGTGGTTATCTATTCTAACTAATTTTTTAAGAAAAATGAACTGAAGCATAGAGATTTTAAGTGACTTTGTATTAAGTAGTTAATAAGCAGAAGAGCCAAGATTTGGATACTATTAAAGTGGTCTTTTAAGCATAGTGGTCTTTCCAATAGACAA
This sequence comes from Antechinus flavipes, assembly GCF_016432865.1. Lineage (NCBI taxonomy): Eukaryota > Metazoa > Chordata > Mammalia > Dasyuromorphia > Dasyuridae > Antechinus > Antechinus flavipes. Next base: position 87,786,995 of record NC_067401.1, on the reverse strand, counting down.
CACTATCTTAAAAACATTTATTAAACTAAATTTCAGCATTTCCTCCTGGGAATGGTAAAAGGATATTATGCCCTAAGGTCTACAAATCTCTAAAATTGTACAGAATACTAAATATTTCCTCCTCAAAACTTTTGGAGTTACCTTTCCTGGGAAGGATCTCACATCTATTGTTTGAGTAGATAAGTGATAGGTTTCTTCTGTTCTCTTTTGTGGCATATTCTTACATTCATTGACCTTAGAATTGGTGTCAACTCTCCTCTCCCTCTTTGAAAACGATTTAAAAATCCTTTTTGGCTTCTTTCCTAGATAATCTCCCTATCAAATTATGAGATCCTATTAAGACTAAGTAATTAAACTGCTCATTTAATCATATCTACTCCAAATCAAGCATTTGTACTAATACTATTATGATGATGAAGCTAAGCATGACTATCCCTCCAAACTAGGAATGACATAGTAGGTATGACAGAGTCACCGATGAAATGACTGCTTATCTCCTCATTGTAGAGTAATTTGATTATTAGAATATGGGATTTTTGCTGACGTTTATACTATCTCCACAGCAGCTCAGTTTAGAGAATGCTTAAAATGAATGAATCCCTTGCCCCCCAAACAATAACAAGATAGTCTCATCAAACTTTCTCCTACGTAATCTCATGAAAAACAAACTACAGAGATGGAAATAATGGTTTCTAAAAAAGCTGAAAATGCAGTAGGATGACAGTTTAAAAAACTATGAAAAATATATCTTTAAAGTAACAAAAATGCTGTCCATAACTAGATAAAGAATTAATAAACTCAGAATGCAGATCAAAGCATAGTTTTTCACTTTATTTTTCCTTGTAGTTTTTTTTCTGATTCTTACTGTACAACCATGACTAATATAGAAATATGTTTTACATGATAGCAAATATATAAACTATATCAAACTACCTACCATCTTTGGAAGAGGGGAGGGAAAGAAAAGGAGGAGAAACATTTGGAACTGTCTTGTAAAAATGAATATTAATTTTTTTTCTTGACATAACTGGGGAAAAAATAAATTACTATTTAAAAAAGAATAAATCTTTAAAATAGTGACATACAAAAAAATAAATATTCTTCAAATGGCTTACATTTAGAAGGAGCTCAATATTGGCTTAATCATTATTGCTTATTGGACTCAACAATTTATGATGACTAAATTAAACCTATGAATGTGCATGTGCTATTACTTGCTCTTCCTTCTTCCTTACTCCATTCTCTCTCTGTTCCTCCCCCAAACCACTGCAACTTTCCTCCCTCTAACCTCAATTCATATTCATTCTCTTTCTCTCTCTCTCTCTCTCTCTCTCTCTCTCACTCACTCACTCTCATTATGCAGCAAGTACACACATTTCAGATTTAATAGGAGGCAAAAAGCCATCCTTATAGCACAAAGGGAGAACATTTTTAGCAGGCACATTATTGTCATAAGCTACTGAATAACACCTGAATTTTACCTTCCTCACCAAATTTGAATTGTCATCCTCTAAGTATTTCAATTCTCAGAAAAGAGCAGTTTTCTCAGTATCATTGAAGTTTCTCCAGGAATTTCAAGAGTGACAGAGTAAAAAGTGATTAAGCAAAAAAAAAAAAAAAAAAAAAAAAAAAAAAAAAACCCACATATGAAGCTACCAGAATCAAAGACCACATCATTTTGGTCCCTCAATACTGAAAATGTCTTTTAGCATACTATACCCACTCTCATAGAGTTAATAATCTCATTATATGGAAAAAAATTCAGTATCAAGTAATGTCCTTACAGAAATAATACTAAACAAGTATAGAAAAATTTTAGGATTTGGAGCTGGAGGAGACCTTAGATCACCTAGACAAACCCCATCATTTTTGAAGTCAAAAAACTGAAGCCAAGGGCTATCAACTATTTTGACAACATTTACATAATTATTAAGCACAGACTTGTGTTTTAAATCCAGATATCTGATGTCAGATCCAATACTCTTTTCATTAAATCTCATAATTTTATCTGGAAATAAAAGGATACATTTTGACTCTTTAAAACTTATTTTAAACTAGATCTGTCTTTTAGAAGATTGTAAATAAAATTAATCACTCAAGAAAAAAATTATAGCATTTTTATTATATATAAATATATATTTGTTTATATATACATATATTTATGCAGTTATGTATGCAGTGATGAAGTGGCTGCACTCAAGAAGTGTAGATGGGAATCAAATGTTCTTATCCACCGAATTACTGAAAAGGAAAGGTAGCTATGTGATGTAGTGGATAGAATGCTAGCCTTAGAATCAGGAAAACCTGAGTTCAAATCTGTTTGCTTCAGTTTTCTCATCTGTAAAATGAGCTGGAGAAGGACAAACCACTCCAGTGTCTTTACTAAGAAAATCCATCAAATGGGGCCATAAACAATTAGATAAGACTGAACAATAACATTTATAATAAATCATAGTTTCCATAGAATTTTAAGGTATTTTCCTTATGACAAAGCCTGTGAGGTAATATAATTTTTCCTCTTTTGAAAATAGGGAAATTGAAGCCCATCATTATACAAAAGTACCTACTCTTATTTTTCATTGAGTGATTAGTTCAATTTGATGGATGTATGAGTATGTGAGCATGTGTGTGTGCATGTATGTAACTTCTTAACATAATGCCATGGTGACTTCAATTAAATGTTTTCTTTGAAATAGGCATAATTTTCTGCTTCATCAAGCAAGCAAGTCTTTTACTTAGATAGGGATATGGAATGGACCTGCAAATAGGATGAGGAGCCTCTCTCTTCCAATGCAGGAGCTTTTATGCACTTTATGGTATTAGGGAGTTGTCTAGAGTAATGATGTAAAACAAATAAAAATGGATCTTTACTGGCTGTATGTTGACTCAGAAAACCATGTATTAACAAAATTTTTAAAAAGAACATAATATTACCTATTTATTTTCTTAAATTTGGTTCAGTATCAACACGAGTATTTATAGGCATTTTTGCTCTAGAGCACTGAGAAGTTAAAAGACTTGCCTGGGACCACACAGACTATTTAGATGAGAGGCCAGACTTGAATTCAGTCTTCCTGACTTTTTCTACATAATAATAAAACATGTTAGGATTCATAGACTCTGAGCAGACACCAGACATAAACAGCTAAAGACACAGAAAATCTTCATTTGAGGGTGCGCTGATTAGCTTTCACTGGTTGCCTTTGTCAAGCTTATATGTCAAACAACTCTATTAGGACCAGTAGTTATCCATTGAAAAATATACCCTTTACTTTTTAAAGAGAGGTTTCCTGGTCACTGTACCTTAATAGAAGGGATATTAATTTGGTATGTAAGAGCATTTCTAATTTTTGATAACTATTTCAATAAAATTTGAAAATGGATTTCCTTTTTGATTCTGTATGTTTGACATTATGCATTTAAAAAAATTATTCAGAGAATGGTTTCACCAGACTGTTGGGACAGTAGGTGGTCCATGATACAAAAACAGTTAAGAAAACATTTGACTGAAGTCATCAGGGCATTCTGTATTAAGAAGTTACACACACACTCTAAAAAGTACCAACCAATAGTCCTAAATAACTAAAATCCAGGAAACAGTAGCAGAGATCAGCTTGGCTACCCAACAGGGACATATCACCTTATAGAAAAGGAATATCTAGTATAGGAATGACACCTAAGACAGTGTGCTAGTTAACAGAGATGTGACATAGCCAAAGGCAACAGCTCTATGACACTTGAGGTGTGGATTGCCTTGATTAAACATGTTTCCTGGTTATATATTTTCCATCTACCCGTGCCCTAGCCACATGGATCCTACCATATGTCACTTTCCTGTATATTTTTTTGCTACTCATATTCCTCACATGTGTTCTCTCTGTGCACATATGGTCACACATTTCCTATGTATGCCCTCTACCTGTGTCCCTGATTGCTTGTGTTTTCTGTATATGTGCCTTCCCACATGGATACTGAGCCAGCTTTTGGAAAGACCATACACTATGTGTGAATGAAGAGCAAATCTTTTGTCCCCGTCACTTTATTTGTGATGAAGTTTGTGTTTTTTGTTTAGAACCTCTCACTGGCTGGTTAAAGTGAAAATATTGATGAAGGCTAATTGTGGCACTTAAATCAAACAAAGCATTACCATTCTACATTGAAGCTGCAATGTATCCAAGTTTAACTTCAACTGAGTTTCAAAAATCTAGGCTCCTCTGTCCAGGATCATCACTTATTAAACAAAGTGTGGGTGGATTGCATAACTCTCAGTGCTGGTGAAATTTCTCTCTCATCTGCTGCAGATTGTTGACTTTCGATTGCTGTTGTAATGTCTCTTCTCATTACCAGCATCCCAAAAAGCCATTCTGCTCACTCAGCGGCTTTAATGCAGCAGCTGTTGTATTGCTTAAGCTTTGAAGCTAAACATTTACTCTCAAATATTTTCTTTGCTGGCCACCAAATATCACCCAGATCCCAGCAGCATGTGGGCAGGAAATTCAGACCTTTTTCTTGATGAGTAGTTAAGAAATAAATTAGTTCACTAATCCTAGATGCTTCAGAGCAAACTGTCCCACATTCTATTAGTCTGAAATTTTGGTGATTAGGAAGAAAAAATGCTTTTGAAATTAAAGGCAAAATATACTTGGAATTAGTCTGCAGGTCTGACATTAGCAACAGCCTGTAGGTCTCTTAAGAAGAGTGGTTTTTAATAAAATTGTCAAACCCTCAGTAAGCAACAAATGCTTATATTAGAAGAATTAGGACTTAATTTTATTTCTATTAGGAGGTGGAAGGCATCTGTCTGAAATCTTAAAGAAGATGATTAGATAATAGGCTCTAAGTATTAGAGTTTCTAACAATATGTCTCTTCTCTACAGAATAATAATTTTATATAACCTCTTTAATTTTGCACAAATGTATTTTTAGTATTTTGAAGCAGTAGGGAATTCTCATCAGGAATGCAAGATATAAACCATTATAATTTCAATTTACACAGTAACTTTTATCAGAGATACTATTATGTCAAAAAAATTCTCTATACTCAGGTCTCCTTCTAGGAAAATTATTCTCTTCTTTCTAATTTTAATACATTAAGGAAAATCAGAATCTGGTATCCTTTTACTCATTTTTAAAATAATAGTTTTTTTTTTTTATTTTCAAAATACATGCAAAGATAGTTTTCCAATATTCACCCTTGCAAAACCTTGTGTTCCAATTTTTTCTTCTTCCCTTCCTTTCACCCTCCCCACCGTCCAGGCAGCAAATAATCCCAATATAGGTTAAACACATACAATTCTCCTAAACATATTTCCAAATTTATAATGCTGCATAAGAAAAATCAGATCACAAAGGAGAAAGGAGAAAAAAACAGCAATCAATCAAGCAAACAAACAACAAACCAACAAAGATGAAAAAACTATTTTGTGATCCACTTTAATCCTCATAGTCCTTTCTCTGGTTACAGATAGCTAACTCCATTACAAGTTGATTAGAATAGATCTGAATCACCTCATTGTTGAAAAGAGACAATGTCTTTTCACTATTGATATTAGTATTAACTACTATAAATATTTACAGTTTTTTCTTAGGTGAAACAGTAATGGCCTTGAACTTTGGTCAAGGGTAAAGGACTTATGAAATGTAGTCTGAGTCTTGTGATTAAAGCCATTTGGAATAATTCAAGACAGAATTTTAATTCTCTGAATAATTTACTTGTTAATTAAAGAGGGAAAGAGTCAACCAATAGATTAGAATATTTGAAAAGTTGAATACACTTATTCCTTCCTGTTTTGTTCATCTTTGGGTTGGGGATAGGGAAGTGGAAAGATCAATTAGTCATGTTATTAGAGGCTACAATTTATAGTGTCCAAGTCTCACTACATGAAAAAACAAAGCAACAAATTACAATCACCATTTTGTCACTTTACTGAATTGTTAGTTCTGATAGACTGTGCAGATTCGTAATTTTTTAATTTTTCTGGTTATATAATATTACTGCGATCCTGAACCACCTAGGCAGAGAATTCTAGACTTATATTACTTTAGAATTATAAGGAAGCCTACTGTCTTCAATTTATGGATGAGAGAACTAAGGTTTTTCATAGCAGATGAGAGATTATTTAGCCCAACTATGTCATTTTATAGATGACAACTAAGGTTTAGAAAGATTAAATCACTTGCCAGGGTTACATGATTATTGTCAGAACATGGGTTTAATTAATCACAGGTCTTGAAACTCCAAATCTGACACTCTTCCAATTTTACTGTACTAACCTGACTCTCTGAATGGGGGGAAGGGTAAAATGATTCTCACAAATCACACAACTTGGCTAAAGTCTCCTAACTCTCAGAAATTGCTATGATATCATGGAAAGGACACTTAACTAGTTCAAATTTATAGAAGCTGATGAGATCATTAAGTGAGAGTTAAGACTTAATAAATGCTTATCGAATGACTGATTATGTCTTCTTGGATCCTTCTTTCTCCCTCTTATGACTTCCTTACCCCCCCCCCAAAAAAAAAAAACACTTTTTTTAAACCTTAGCTTCCCTCACTAGCCTCAGTTCATCCTGATATTTAGCATCCCTCACACTATTTTTATAGGACCAGCCCACACTTTTATGTTCATCTTTCTTATTTGGCCTTGCCTTCATTTCCTATTTCCTTTTTTCTTTTAATTCTAATTTTGTTGGGCATTATCTTTGCATCCATATTGGTCTCTTCAGATATATCCCATTTTGCTTTTTAATTGAATCCAGAATTTCATTTTTGTAATATATTCTATCCCTTTTGGACTGATATCACCTGAGATATTTTACTCTATGGAATCCTATCTATTCTTCCTCTATACTTTTTGAAATTTTCAAAAAATCTCTGGCTAGTTGAAGTTCCCCACCATTACTCTATTATTGTGAAACTTGTGATCTATATCCTCTATCTTCATTTCACACCTGGGTGCACACCCATAAACTTCGACATAATGCCCAAGAAACCTCTTGATTCAGGAAGATCATCTCAGCCCTAGAATTCACATCTCACAAGTACCTTCTGCCCCAGAACCATTTCTTTGATTGGATGGCTCCTCTTCATAGTTCCATCAATGGGGAATGTCCAAATAGAATTTCTTTTCATACCTGGTTGTACTCCTTCAGACTTTTCCATCATTCTCCTGTACTAGATGCCATCTTCTTTCATTTTACTCCTTCTCCCCTTTTCAGCTTCCTTTTCTATGTTGTTTTCCCAATTAGAATGTTAGTTCCTTGAGAACAGGGATTGTCTTTCATTTTGCTTATATTTGTATACTCAGTACTTAACATCAGTACTAAGCACATAATATGTGTTAATAACTGCTACTGACTCACTGGTCTATAGTATTCTCCTCCAATAACAAAATCATTTCTCTTTCTTCTCCTTTTGTTTTTCAACCACTTTCCAGGATGCATCTGTCCCGTTCCCTTTCTGTATCTGGATTTCCATGTAAAAGTAAAATTTCTTAATATGTATAAAATCACATTCTTCACCATCTCAACTCCCACTCCCCATATTTGACCATCCAGTTCCTTTTGAATAAAGAATATATGTCCATCTGTAATGGCCTAGTCATGGATTTTATACCATCAATTCTCTGACATCCCTTCCAGAACTAGAGTTGTAATCCTATGTAAGTGCACTACTCTTCCTATAATATTATTTCCCATTGTATAATTTTATGATTTGCCAGTTTTCTCTTTTGAAAATCACCAAATTTAATTCTATTCTCAAGTCAACAATTCTTTTAGGGTCAGACTTCAAAGATCATTCTTATATCAATTGATAAGTCACTGGATCTCTTAGTGCAAGTTTCAACAAGGCCAAAAAATTATGACAAATTCAATTGTTATAGGCTTTTCTTAGAATCACAGTGAAAAGATGGACAATACAATGGAAAGAGTACTGGTCAAACAGTTTAGGAATGGATCTCAGCTCTGCCATTTATAGCTATGTGACTATGTAAGGTTTTTGAATCTTTTTAATAAAAATAATGAAATAATCCTCACTTATCTATCAGATAATCAAATAAATAAATAAAAAAATCACTGTATTTAACATAGTGCCTGGCACATAATAGGGACTTAATGTATACCTTTTCTCTTTCCTGCCTTTTCATTATATCAAGGGAGACATAAGATATTATGAGAAAAAAATCACCAAACTACTACATTAATGTTGCTATTATTATATCCTGGTTACACAAATACTTTGAAACTCTTAGGGTTTGATTACTGCAAAAGAATCATTTAGGGTAATGAAGAGTAAAGCACACAGAGGAAATATATCCTTCTTGCAGACTACTTTTAGACAATATCAAATTTCAAGACAAAGCATGAAAACTTTACTTTTATAAGGTATTTCTACAAAGCAGAAGTAAAATGAGAATTCCAAAACTAGGGATACCACCTGTGTAAATGCATGGAGGTGGAAGAGTAAATAGCAAATATGCCTTCTTGATTGAAATTAAGGAATATAACTGACTGTTGGGGTATCATATAAAGTACATAAACTATATAAAGTGCAGACAGTAAAAATAAACAATATTTACATGAAAAATTGATTCAAAGGGTATAAAACAAAGGGCATAACTGAAATAATTGAACAACAACAAAGGGGATTCTACCAATCAGAAGTGTAAAAGAGGATTATTAGGCACAGAACAGCTATGCAAAAGATATAGATGGGATCAGGCAAGAAGTATATGAATAAGAGATAGATTGAAAATAGGGTATATATTGGGGAAGGAGCACCAATGTATGATCATTCTAGAAATATAGGTTGGACTCAAATTATAAAGGGCTTTTAAATACCAAACATAAGAATCTGTATTTTACCCTTGAGGTAATCTTACAGACATTGAAGCCTCTTGAGCAGGGAAATGATAAGGACCCATGCAGTATCATCTTTTTGGTAGCTATATGGGAATGAATTGTAGAAGAATCATAGAGATCCATTAGAAAGTTACTGAAAAAAATCCATGTAAGAGGTTATGAGAGCCTGAATTATTATGGGTAGCTATCTAAGTGGAGAGTAGGGGTTAAATATAAGAGAAGCAAAGTAGAGTGGCATCAAGTTTTTTGAAGGCCTTGGAAGACAAAGGAATATACTGCTAAAAGTAATATTGCATTTTAAAACTAAGAATGTAAATATAGTAAGAATCAGGCTGTAAAAATATCTTTTTTATATAAATGGTCATAAGAAACTCATTTCAGTAGGAAAAGGTATTGTCCAAATTGGGTAGAAAGTATGACAGTTGATCTTTGATGAAGAAAATTGTTTTTAATAAGACACATAAATTATTACCCTATAATGCTCTCCAAGAGGAAAATATGTTAACACTGACAATCACAGAACAATCCTTGTTTATGTATTTCCCTGAAGGATGGCTCAGAATCCTCAGTGGTCATTTGTGATAAATCAGGTAGTTTTTGCTGATGGTTTTTGCTGATGTTAAACTGTTCATTAAGTTTTTATGACCCCTTTAAAATCTCAGTAAGAGATTTTAATAGTAATGAAAATCAATAACGCTATGAAAGAATATAAAAATAATCAAGCCAAGTCAATACAAGCTTCTATTGGAGCCCCAGGTGATAGAGAGGAAAAGACAGCAGGAAAAGAAAACACTCATTTATTTACAAAGGGCAAAAATAGGCCAAACCAGGAAAGAACAATTGTTATATTTTCATTTGACAGATGGCACTGTCAACAATGAGAGATCACACATGAATTATTAAAAGATTTATAAAGGATACAACTATTCTATGATGATTAGAAATATTCTTTTCCCAAACTAGCTAAATCCCCAGTTTGATCACCTCTATGGCAGATGGTACTTGTGGTATTAATCTGCTATGTGACTTTGACTAAGTCCTCGTAAAGTTTGCAATTTGAAAAAAAAAAAAAAAGGTGATTTGCCTTTTCAGCGCTTGATTCCTCAAACTTAAATCACCTTCCAGCATTCTATAGTCACTTTTTCTTCTATACAGAGCACCTAGGTGGCAGAGTAAATAGTTGCAAAGAGAGATGGAATTAGACTAATTTGCACTGATGCATATCTCTCTTGTGTTTTATTGGCATAACTTCACACTGGTGCTACCTCTATCCCTATCTTTGTTTTCAAACACATAATAGAATCTATATCTGTTAAGCAGTTTTGTCATCCTTAAAATTGTGTCTCCATGCCTAGACACGTATGTTTGTAGACCATAGATGTCAACCTTACTCAGGATACATTGCAGCTGTAAAACTCCCAAGTCAGGCCAAAGCAGATTAAAATATAATTGGGGAATACTCAAAAAAAAATTCGCTCTCTTTACACACACACACACACACACACACACACACACACACGTATATGTGTGTGTGTGTGTGTGTGTGTGTGTGTGTGTGTGTATAGATGAGGAAACCCTTTTTTACCTCAGTTTCCTCATCTATCAAAAAAGTTGGAAAATGAAATGGTAAACTACTTCAGTTTCTTGGTCAAGAAAACCCCAAATGGGCTCAGGAAGAGTCAGCTCAAACACACATAAATGTAACTGAACTATAATAATATCCATATCTACATCTTGACTACATTAGTCACTTAAATGCAGAGTATAGTGGATAGCATAAGAACTGAAGCTTGAAGATCAGGATTTGAGCCACAACTCTCCCACTTATTAGAAATACGACTAGAAATCATTTATTTAATACTTCCATAAATAATAACAGGGAAATTATATTTCCACTGTATACCCACCTTAGAGTTGTTACAATAATTAAATGACATAATGTATGTCAAGAGTTTTGTAATCATAAAGTGAAATAATAAATCTCATGTTATGATTGAACTGGGAAAATTATGACAATATACTAAAAATTAAACAAGACTGACCTGGTCAATATTCCATATCTCTTTGAATACTGAATTGACTGGAAAAGTCATGGATCATTAAAGGATGTCACCATTTTTTCCTGAAATGTGTATATGTATGTGTATATGTAAATGAAATATAAATACAAATGTATTTACACACATATATATTTCACATATAGATTATTTCATTAAGAATTGCTTTTCCTTTTACAGATGAGGAGACTAATGATCAGAGGGGTTAAATGATTTTTCAAGGTCAGTTTACAAGGAACAGAGCTAGGATTTGATTTGGTAATGTTCTCGGACTACAAATATCATAGTTATTCCTCACATCATACGGCCTTTTGGTGCTTTGTGGGAATCAAGAACTAAATAATATCACAAATGATGTACTGAGTTGCTACTGGTCTTATATCCCAAAGAGATCTTAAAGAAGGGAAAGAGACCTATATGTGCAAGAATGTTTGTGGCAACCCTCTTTGTAGTGGCCAGAAACTGGAAACTGAATGGATGCCCATCAACTGGAGAATGGTTGAATAAATTGTGGTATATGAATATTATGGAATATTATTGTTTTGTAAGAAATGACCAACAGGATGATTTCAGAAAGGCCTGGAGAAAATTAAATGAACTGATGCTGAGTGAAATGAGCAGGACCAGGAGATCATTATATACTTCAACAGCGATACTATATGATAATCAATTCTGATGGACGTGGCTCTCTTCAACAATGAGATGAAACAAATAAGCTCCATAGAGCAGTAATGAATGGAACTAGCTACACCCAGGGAAAGAACTCTGGGAAATGAATATGAACCACTACATAGAATTCCCAATCCCACTATTTCTGTCCACCTGCATTTTTGATTTCCTTCACAGGTTAATTATATACTATTTCAAAATCCGATTTTTTTTGTACAGCAAAATAACTGTACGGACATGTACACACATATTGTATTTAACAAATACTTTAACATGTATTTGGTTAACCTACCATCTGGGGGAGGAGATGGGGGGGGGGGATTGGAACAAAAGGTTTTGCAATCGTTAATGCTGAAAAATTATCCATGCATATACCTTGTAAATAAAAAGCTATAATAAAAAATAATAAATGATGTACTGAAATCAAATGAGATAATATGTAAAAGTACTTAGCACAGTGTCTGGTACACAGTAGGTTCTAAATAAAGGCATATTTCATTTACATTCCTTCCTTTTCCTTTCAATGTAAAATGTCACTTTTTTCTTTCTTTATCTAAAACTGTGACTTTATTGATGAAGGGAACTTCTCCCTGGTGTTCACTTGCTTTTAGCATAAAATAATCACACTGAATCAAAATCCTCTATTAAAAATTCTAAAGCAGAGTTATTCAGAGATATGTTCTTGGAACATTTCTGCCTTTAGCAGATGTGAGTATGAGAATCAGATCAAAGATTCTTCTGACACTTTTAGAAACCACCTGTGAAAAGAAATCACAAATTGAAAGAAAAGATGGCTTCCCTGTCCACCAGCAGTATCTCAGTGTCTACCTGTTTCTCTCTTTTCCCTCTGCCCTCCATCCTCTCCATACCACTTAAATCTTCTCGTTAAAAAATTTCAGATCCACTGAATTCTCTCACACTGAAAAATCTTGTATGAAGACTAGTTAGAGATCAGAGCAGAATCATGAAAAACTTAGCAGAAAATAGTAATTTCTTTTCCTTCAAACCTGGATAGAGTAGATTCACACTTTATTTGCAAAAGACAGGCTATCTATAACAAAAATAAGGAAATTTGAGCCCATATGTAAGTCTTTCATCCTTCCCTGAGCTAATTTTTGAAGTGGTCTAACTAGTTTGTCTCATTCTTCTACTTTTCCTCTTTCTCCTGACTCAGAGCTGAAATAGTATGCTGCCAGTAGATATCATCTTATCTTGCCTCAAATGAAGAAATTTCAAATTTGCTTTGAGATTAGGTATACTTTTGATTGATTCTAAGGTACTCAGCCTTCCCTGGTATCCTCGTTTTACTAATTGTACAGATCCAAATTCTTTGATTAATGTTTATAGCTAGGCCTAGAGCTAGTGGTATTATATAAATATGAGTAAGATGTCCTGATGCTATTCTTGATATGAAAAACCATGTCTTATTTCCATCTCTTTAACTCTTGAACTGCTTGAAGGTCTGAACTCATATCTCTAGTACTGGACCAATAGTGAATCCACTTATAAGAAGACACTTTGGAAATAATATTATTAACTTATATTTGAAAAACACTTTATGGCTTCTCATACATTTGGATTCATGTGGTACCCATAAATGATTTGATGAAGTAGGCCTGGGCCACACCTGTAACTAGCACAGGGAAAATGAGGCTTTGCTCCAGAGTAGCAATGTCCATTATGCTTTCTCCCCAAAAGATCCTACTTCTTATTCATAGAGACCACTATATTTTTATGCTGTGGTGCTGGCAATCACCATGGGATACTATCACTTGAGTCACTACATGATATAGCCATAACCTTATACTATCCCCTCCTATACCATTCCCAGGATGGTATCATCAGCATGATACTTCTCTCCTAGAAGGGTTCTCACCACCCTAATCTTGATGATCCTTACAATACCCACCCTATCAATGTTTTTTTTTTTTCTCTCTGATGGAAAAAAATTTCTAGATATACTTTTATTAGGAATCATCCTTATTTTACAAATGAATGTGAAATTTCTAAGTCATTTATTCAAAATTATACAGCTAGTAAGTAGTTAAATCAAGCTTGAGACATAGTTATGTTGTATTTCAACTCTACCATGATACTATTTACTCTCTCATAGATGGTATCTAGGTAACTAATTAATTCTGTGCTCTATAATCATATTGATTTTTTAAAATTCTATTTTTTAAAAATCTTGACTACTTTTCCCATAGCAAAAAAATCTATCTACCAATTTCCTAAATCAGCAGAATTATTATGGCAGAATTTACTACCCAAAGTAATAAGACTATATGGAACTTGTTTGATTAAAAAAAAATCTTTTCATTGAACCAAACTAATGCTATCAGTACTCAAATGAATTCACAGTAAGATAGGCAGAATTGCCAGATTGCTCAAAGGAGCTTCCTAACCAGCCTCATCTGTCACTGTCTACCTAACAATACTCTGCATCTTCTGAGTAGAATTAATTATAAAAAAGATATGAACTGAAACAATTCATTATCTTGATGTGATTGATTTTGCAAACACATATGTCAAAACATGTTTTCAAAAATTATAATTTATGCCACTTGTTTATAACCATGATTAACTCATTTTAAGTTGCACCATTTGCTTCATCTAAGAGCTCACGAGGTATTCTTATTACCAAAATGCTTGTGACTGTTTCAAATGGCATTATTATAATTGGCTTCGGGGAGGACTATTTTCAGTACTTTCTATGACATTAGATAAAGAAAGATACATGATACAACATGTCAGTTTCCCAACTGATATGATTTTCTTTACTGTGGGACCCTGATCAGATGCCTAAATATAAAGATGTTGGGAATAGTACCATAATTTGGAGAATTTAGTTTTCATAAGGTGATGTCATCTCTGTTTTTATCCCATCTTAGTTTACTGAAGCTTCAAAATGATGGTAGCATGGATTGGAATTGCTGTTATAGAAAGAAAAGTTTTAGAGATCATTCTGTTGTTATTGCTGCTGTTTTTGTTGGACTGTTAGAGCATAATTTGTCCATTTAAAATTTATTTCTGACTTAGAAGTTTTAAGGGAGTGGAGTAAAGGCAGGAACTTATTCAACCTTTCCCTGAAACTGTTCCAAATTCCTTTAAGTAATGATTCTGAACAATTTTTTAGACCTAGACAAAGCTCCTACATCTAAAGTGTCCAAGAAAAATAAGAATTGGGCTCAGGTTATAGAAGAGCTCAAAAGGGACTTTGAAAATCAAGTAAGAGACATAGAGGGGAAAATAGAGAAAGAATTGAAAGAAGTGCAAAAGGAAACACAAAAAGCTAATGAGGAGAAGAATATCTTAAAAAACAAAATTGGCCAATGGGAAAAGGAGATACAAAACTTTACTAAGAAAAATAATTCTTTAAAAAATACAATTGAGCAAATGGAAGCTAATAACTTCATGAGAAATCAAGATACAATAAAGCAAAACAAAAAAATGAAGAAATAGAAAAAATGTGAAATGCCTCATTGGAAAATGAACTGACATGGAAAATAGATCTAGGAGAGAGGATTTAAAAATTATTGGTCGATCTGAAAGTCATGATCAAAAAAGCCTGGACATCATCTTTCAATAAATTATCAAGGGAACTGCCCTGATATTCTAGAACTAGGTAAAATAGAAATTGAAAGAATCCCTGATCACTGATCTTGAAAGAAATCCCAAAATAAAAACTCCCAGGTATATAGCCAAATTTTGGAACACTCAGGTCAAGAAGAAAATTTTGCAAGCATCCAGAAAGAAACAATTCAAGTATAATGGAGCCATGATCAAAATAATAAAAGATTTAACAGCTTTTAGATTAAACAACTGGATGGCTTGGAATATGATATTCCAGAGAGCAATGGAGCTAGGACTGCAACCACGAATCATCTACCCAGCAAAACTGAATATAATCCTTCGGAGGAAAAGGTGGTCATCCAATGGAATAGGACTTTTAAGCATTCATGATAAAGAGCAGAACTGAATGCAAAATTTGATTTTCAAATACAGGACTCTGGAGAAGCATAAAGAGATAATCAGGAAAGTGATATCATAAGGAACGTAATAAGGTTTATGATACTTGTAACTCATTAGAACTTTCTCATTTTTATGGCAGTTAGGAGTATATATAAACAGAGGGCATAGATGTGAGTTGAACATGAAAGAATAATATCTTTTTATGATGCAATTAAGGGATTGGAGAGAAATGTACTGGGAGAAAGGGAAAGGAAGAAGTGGGATGGTACAAATTATCTGCACATAAAGAGACAAGAAAAAGCTTTTACAGTGGAGGGAAGAGAGAGAGAAGAAAGTGAGTGAATGAACCTTTCGTCATAATTGGCTCAAAAAGTAAATAACATACTTACTCAATATTACAGATGTCTATAGAAATCTATTTTATCCTGCAGGAAAATAGGAGAGAAATGGGATATGGAAAGGGGGAGGATGATAAAAGAGAAGATATATTGGGGGAGGGAGAGGTCCATAGCAAAACACTTTTGAGGAGGGACAGGGTGAAAGCCGAGAGAGAATAAATAGGGGACAATACAATTAGCAATAGTAATTATAAAAAAAAATCAAAGCAAGTTTCTCTGGTGGAATATTATTGTTCTCTAGGAAATTATGAGCAGAATGTTCTCGGGGGGAAAAAAACTAGAAAGTCCTACATGAACAAAGTGAAATATACTGTATACAAAGTAATAGCAATGTTATGGGATCTCTAGCAGTAACTGACTTTGTTATTCTTAGTACTACTTATACTTAGTACTACTCTGAAGGATTTATGATGAAAAATCTTATCCATACCCAGAGAAAGAACTGGTTATATCTCAATACAGATCGAAGCACTTTTTATTTCTATCTCTCTGTTTATATTTAACTTAATTTTATTCACTAATTAATTTGATAAACTATTTTATTAATTTAAATATTTATGTTTATATTTGTGAAAGTAATAATGATTAATTTTATATAATTTTATTAATTAATTTTTATTGGGGTTTTTTACTTTCATTAGGATGGAGACCCTCCTTAATCAATTGTAAAGTCAATTGAGGACTGGCTCCAGTTTTTCCAAATGTACTCTCTACTGTCTCCTGTACTCTAGATATAAACTGTAGAGGCTTCTCACTAGGTTTCTGTTTAAGTCCTGATATTTTATTTGTCCCATTTTGAACCCCCATTTTTTCAAGGGCTCTAGTATGAACTATCTGCACAGCTCTCAGCACTTGATCATTAAGTTGGAGCTGAGCTTCAGAAGTAATCCAATTCCCTTGTCCTGTGATCATATTTATGGCCTCTTCAGCATTAGCTATATTCATTTCTTCCACATATGCTCTCGCACACCTTTGTGCATAAGCCTTAAAAGCAACAAATTCTGCAGGACCTAAAACTGTCTGCATGATTTCTGCATAATCATAGGGAAGCCATGGTGCAACTGCAATAGAGGCAGAAATGCACTTCTTTACATAAGTAGAACCTGCCCCATATTTTTCTATAGCTTCTTTCATATCCTTCAGAAATTTGTATGGCAATGGCCGATGAGTGGAAAATAGGATTGGCCTTATACGGTGTAAATATCTCTGTGAATCTTTTCAATCCATTACATAGGGATTTGTCTCTTGGACAATGGTTAGAGGTATTTCAAAACAAAAATTCTACCTGCCATAGAAATTATGGAGAAAATAGTACTCTCTGTTATGAATTTAAAGGACAGGTTCTTACGTTAGATAATGCAGCCTTTATGCTATGTAGGCACCCTAACATTACTCAGGTGGAGGGTGGATATGTGATCCAATGTAACAATCCCTTAATTACTAATAGACAATGAGAATTACATAGGTTATGCTGTATTTCTTCTTAGAGTTCCTCCCTACACTATTCATCCTGTTCAAGCTGATGATTTTGCTACTTCTATTTCTGATGAATTAATTGGAAGATTAAGTAGACAGAAAAGAGAAGGAGAACTGGCAGCTGCATTGTCAGTAGTGAATTTGGCTCTCAATGTTATAGAAGAGATACAGATACATAATATACAAAATCAGTTAAGTTTTGTAGCCGCTTCGTTACAACAATTTATGGTTGAGAATGGACAAGCTTGGAGACATCAAGAACAGATAGACAGTGCTCTGTTAGCTAGAATAGCACAAACAACTGAGGTTTTGCAAGTGGTTGTACATCAACAAGCTTTGATGCTCCGCTATATGAGAATGCAATGTCATTATAAATATTATCCCGTATGTGTTACCCCTGTTCCTTTTAACTCTACCTTATACCAATATTTTGAAGATGTGTTAAGAAATGCTACTTATGTTACAAATGTTACTGGCGAATTGACAGCCCTTGATCTCATTATTTCTGCTATGCAAAATGCTTCTACTGTTTTTGTCAAAGAATGGAATGAGGAAATCTCGAAGGGATTTACCTCTTGGTTCAAAGGTGTGAATTTGACAGATTTAGTTCATTGGATTACAATTGGATTCATTGGAATTGTATTGTTGATGCTTACATTCTGTCTATTACCTTGCATTCTTTCAATTCTCCTAAAAACCATCCGTGCTGCTCTTGAAGCTCTTAAAGCAGATATTTTGTACTCAATAAAAAACAAAAAGGGGGAGTTGTAAGAGGCTCTGGACCTGACCCTCCTGGGATGAGTTGAGATGCCTTTGTGTCAGGCCCACCCTAACCTGTATCCCTGGACTACCAAGGTGGCGCTGATGGTGTGGTGGAGTCTGGACAGGTTGGGGGACAGGGGAGGCACAGTAAGGTTAGGCTCCTCCTTTCGGGGAGGGATTGGGGAGGACTCTCTGTCCCGATTGGTGTACAGTAATGAGGAAGGATAAGGGCTATAAAAAAGAGCGGCACAGGGTGGTTCAGGGAGACACGGCTGACTTGTAGCATCAATAAACATCACTGTTCTATCAACCTCGGCTCTCTGTCTGGTGATTCCCTCCTCCCGTCTCCACGAGGAGGGCCGGAGACATCCGAAGCCCCGTCAGGCTTGGGGAAGCTGGAAGAGGCAGTCTCTGTTGTGGTTTCCCATTATCCTGTGACCTGGCCTGGCCCCCAACAGGGAGATGTATGTTTTCTTTCACAATTTACTTTTATGGAAATGTTACATGTGTTTTTTAAATTGTGGGTAGGGATGAGAAAGAACCTAGAACTCAAAAATCTTTAAAAAAATGTAAAATAATTGTTTTGAATGTAACTTGAAAAAAAATTAAATAAATAAAAATAAATAAATTGAAAACAAACAAACAAAAAATTGGAGCAGCTAGATAGAGCAATAGATAGAGCACTGGCCCTGAAGTCAGGAGGACCCAAGTTCAAATCTGATCTCAGATACTTTATACTTATTAGTTGTTACCCTAAGCAAGTCACTTAACCCCAATTGTCTTACAAAAAAAAAAAAAAACAAGAAGAAGAAGAAGAGGAGGAGGAGGAGAGGAAGAGGAAGAAGAGGAAGAAGCAGCTTTAAGCTTTAGAAAATTCTCAAATATCTATTCTGATGCTTCATTGTGAAGTGGATATGGTTCTATTTGTCAATGACTTAAATAAAGAAATTTAAATTGTAGGAGGCTTTACTAACCTGGAAAGGCATTAAGTATGAGCCCAGAGATAGATTATATGTTTATTACAGAATTAGAGAATATCACAATTGGAAATCTCAGAGTTCATATAATTTAACAACTGTATCTGAACCCAGAATCCATTCTACAATACATCTGACAACCATTCATCCAATCTATACTTCAAAACCACAAATTATGGGAAAGCACAACTTACCAAAGCAATTCATTCCAATTTTGGACAACTTTAATGCCAAGCAAGTCATTCCTTTCACTGAGTCTAAATTTGCTTCTTTTGTTACTCTGCTCATTGAATTTAAATTCTACTGTCCAAGGCCAATAAATAATCCTTCAACCCCATGGCAGTCCTTTGGATATTTCAATGCAGGTATCATGATTTCTTTAAATCTTCTCTTCCTCATGTGTTCTCTACTTCCCTCACCAACCTAGTTGCCTTTCTTTCGCATTCATTTTGTAGTTGTTATTGTTGTTAACTCCCAGAATATCATGTAGCACTCAGGCTAAAACTAATAATCAGAATACAAAAGCAGTCCTCCAAGGGCAGAAAACAGCGAAACTATTTATTCTCTTTTCATGGCTATTATGACAGTTATGACAAAACTAGCATATTTTTGCTTCCATATTACATGTTAGTCATATATAGACTTACAATCCCCAAATACTCTCACTTAAATTTTTTTGCATGACTTTATGTTTAGTTTATTTTTTTTGTCTTGTACATATATGATTAAAAAATAGTATAGGACTTCACATTTAATTCTATCAAATTTTATTTTGAGATTTTTATCCATTATTATAAGCTATGAAATATTTTTGGATCTCAATTATATTCCAGTTTATTATGTAGCTTTCCTAGTTTGATGCCATTTGTAATCTTAGTAAATATGTCATCTCTGCCTATTCTCAAGTAATTGGGAAAAAGACAAGCATTTCAAAACAGATCTCATAGGACATGAGAGATCAGTGAAATCAGTCCATTAATGGCAACTCTCTAATATTGTTCATTCAACCTTATTTCAGTTCTGAATTCACCTAATTATGCTATAATCCAATTTGCATACCTTTGCCATCTTCAAAGAGAGAGAATGAGAGATTTTTTTTTCAAATGCTTTTCTGCAATCTAGGCATTACATTTTTGCGTGATTTTTCTTATCTACCAATCTAATAAATCTGTCAAAAAACAAATGAATTTAGCTTGGCATGATCATTCCTTCATGAAGTCATGCAAATTCCTAGTGATCATCCTTTCCATTTGCTAAAGTATGACTTGTAAGCATGTATTATGTATTCATAAATTTCTCAAGGAATTAAAGTCACCTTTAAAAATTCTGGATTTTTAGAAGGCTCCATACTCTTCTTTTTTTTAAATAAAGGAAAATATTTTTCAATATTCAGTTCTATAGCCATTCTTTCATTCCCATGATTGCTCAGAAATCATATTTGTATATTCTTTTGGTAACTTAGGATGTGATTTATTAGGAACAAATGATCTTAAGCTTACTTAAGGCCGCTATGTTTACTCATAACTTTTTTTAGTTTCAATTTTTTATTAACTATTTTTATTCTATTTTTTCCAGCCTAAAAATATTCTTCTTGATTAAGAAAACAGAAAAATGTTTTCTCCCCTTTCTCTTTCATCTTACCATATGTTACTTCTTTGATCTCCTTCTTACCCCTAACATCACTGAAAAAAAACCTTTGTCTTTTCCCCAACATTTACTGTGTCAGCTTGTTCTGAGCTGTAGCTTTGTTTTCACCTTTCTAACAATGATTTTGACATTCCCTTTAATTTGTCCTTAGCTGCCCTTGATTCTACCCTTTAAACATTAAAAAAAAAAACTGAGCTTCACAAACAACCTATGTATTTACCTTAGTTTCTATAGACATTTTTTTGTTTTTTCCCCCTCAATGGAATCATGACTTCCAACTTTTATTCTTGTGTCCCATCTATATCTATAGGCCAACCAGAAAGACCACTGAATTCAACATTCCTTCTCTAGATGAACTCTTTGAAATCTGCTCCTACAAAACTTAGAATGCATCTCAAATTATGCTGGATTTACTCATTTTTCCAACATAAAGTGGCAGTTTTTTCCCAAACTTTTCATTATTTTTGTTTTAAGAAGTTCTTCCTTATGTATTTGAGTTAGGTATAGGTTAATAATTTCTGTCACCACTTTTCTATGATTCTTAAAGAACAAATTCATTTACTCATTAACAAGGCAAAACAACAAGATTTGAGCTTTTGTATATTAAATATAAGGAAAAGGAGTTTAGCAATTTTGAAGATAAGTTTCATCATATCGCCATGTAAAATTGTACAGCTCTAGGCAAATATCTTAATTTCCTCAAGTCTCAGTTTCTCCATAAGCAAAAGGAGGATAATAATAACTAATTGTTGTAAGGAACCCATTGGATAACAGTGTTTCATAAATTTTCAAGCATTTTGTAAATGCTAGCTCTTGTTACTATTTATTATTATATTTTATAATCTGTATCTCTTTCTGCTCAAATGACCAGATAAGGAAACAGATTCAGAGATATTAATGATTTACTATGAACATACAACTAATATTACAGTTTATTGCACGTCCTGCTGTCAGTTTCCTAGCTATCCTCTCGAACACTACCTGACGTTATACTTTAGGGAGTCCTTCAAATGCTTCCTCTTCCCTTTTTGGCTACATTGATCCTACATAAAGCACATCTATTCCATCACTGTAGAGACACTCTATGCCAGTCAGCTCAATTAAAGGCTTTGGTCAAAATGGCATTTAGCAATTGTAAATAGAAGCAAGCTAAGGGCAATATTTATGTAAATCATAGAAACACCAAATTTGACAGTTGGAAGAAACCTTAGTTACCATCTAGTTTGATATATAGAAGAAAATAACTCCCCTGCTATAATATATCAGACAAATGGTTATACATCTTAGGCTTGAAGACTTCTAGAGAGAAGAATGCATCAAATCTGAGGCAATGCATCCCACTTTTAAACAGCTGTAAATGTGAACAAGTTTTTCCTAATACTGAGCCTCAATTTCTCTATTTGCAATTTTCATTTCCTTCTTCCTGGTTTTGCTCTAATGAGTTAAATGGAATAAATTAAATTCTTTCTCCAAATTACAGCCCTTAAAATACTTGAAGATAGCTATCATGTTCTTCTGATTTTTCTTTTCTATAGACTAAACACATAGAATTTCTTCAGCTTCTCTCCATATGAAATTGACACAAGATCTTTTATCACTTTCATTGTTTTCCTCTGAATATTCTACAGAAAACAATCTAGGCTATATTACTAGTATTTTATATGCTCATGGCTTAAATTCATAGTTGATTTCACTATTATCTCCAGTGAGTATGTATTAGGGGAAAAATTTGAACACAAATCTTCTGATACTGAAGACAGAATTACATCCACTATATTATGCTGCCTCTCATTAAAAAAAAAAAGTACCCAAATAACTTCACTAGAAAACCTGCCATGAAGAAATGCCAACATAATTAATCATATATTTAGTTTCATTAAAATTAAAACTGAAATGATTAGCTTCTATCACAAATTAGTAATTATAGACCATCAGGAAGCTTTATGCTCTCTTAAACTTCCTACTTTAAACATTAAATGCTAAAGATTAAAATATAATCTTTTAAAATTATCCTTGATGTTTTCACAGTGAAAGTACAAACAGTCTTTTTCAGGTAATGGGACTAACTCAAGTGTGCTTTGGCACAGGAAATCAGAGCTTCATTTTATCCATAATGAAAGATTAGGATATTAATTTAGATAATTGTCTGTAAGAGTAGAATTTAGGGCTAGATGATATATCTTTAATACATTTTGGGACATTACTATTCTTCACTGAAATTTAAGAATTATTTTTTCCATTGTTACCTTTTATTCTCTACCCCTATCTTACTGTAATGCAGAGTTGATAAACAGAAGTTAGGGAGATTTATTGCATGAAATTACTTTGTTTATATTTGGCAGTCCTTTTAGCAGATTTAAAAATTTTAAATCATATATACATTGTTTGTTATCACTAAAACACACGAATCCCAATGTCTCCCTGTGAAATTATAATGGATTCTCCCAGAGATAAAATTTTACCAAGGAGAAGTAGTAAATAAATCTATATGATATATATGATCACATCAAATATGACTTCAATATAGTTAGCATACTTCTGTTTACATGTGAAAAAATCATAATATGGAAGGCAAAATAAGAATTCACTAAAATTTTTTAACATATATTATGTGTGAAGAACTATGCTTTGTCCATTGGAATTAAAAATATGAATAAAAGCTTATTTTATTTATCTCTATTATAGCTTATCTAGTGTTACTGAGGTGAGTGCAAATACTTGCCAGTGTTGTGATGAGTATTTAGCAGAAACTCCAAATAGAAGAGTTTTAATCTATAGAAAGACAAGTTCTATAGAAATTGTATTTTGTGGATATCATTATGGTGGTGATATTGCGTCCCAAAATACTATAGGATTAGGAGATACATTCAAATTTGACTGGTCAAGTAATCTTAAAGGGAAAAATGCATATCAGTGCCCCAATTATGATACAGAATTTGTAGACTAATTAATGAACTCCCATCAGTCACCTAGCAAGGGCTGAGAATTACATATGGACAGAGAATTTCATCTTAATCATGAAATATGAAAATAATTAAAAGTTAATTCATATATCTTGGACAGATAATACAAATAGACTAAAGAACTGGGCCCAAGGTTAATAAAAAATAGAGTGGAAAAGAATTTCAATAGATATTCTTTAAAGGTTCAGTCAGCAATGGAAAACAGAATTTGGTGAAATGGAAGCACCATTCTTGACCTCCACCCCCAAATTCTCAGCAAAAGGAGACTTCCTGAGGAAGGAGACTTTAAAAGCATTAGAAAAATCTGTAGTGAGGATTTATAGAAAGACACAAATCAGAGTCATAGTTAGTGAGAAAACACTGTTGAGATAAAATTTTCAATGATGGAGGGAATGCCTACATCATGAAGTCTCTTGATCTGTCAATGGAATTAATTGTACATGTCTTGTCTTACCCACCTGAATATAAACTTTTTTTAAAGGCAGCTCTACTTTCTTTATATTTCCTCTTATTTCTAGCATACCTTTCATAAAATAGGACCTAAATAATCTTTTGAATAAATGATTGAATATAGGGATTTTAAAGTGAGAGAGATTTCTGTTGGCCAATTATAAAGAGCTTTATGAATTCAGAGGAAAGGGAGATTGCTCCCCTCAGAAGTAATCAGGAAAGCTTCTATGGAGGATAAAATAATTGAACTGAGACTCAAAAGAAAAATGGTCTTCAAATAGGAAGAGATAGGGGAAAGAGTGTTTCAGGAAGAGAAATAAAAAAATTAATAAATCATGATAATAATATCACCTATTTATTAGAATTATTATAAAATTCAAAAGAGAAAGGAGTAAAAAGCATTTAATTGACTGCATAGTACAATATGCATATATTTCATCCCTATATATTATTGGGGGAAGCTCTATATCTCAGTTAAAGTGAAGAGGTGGAAGAAACATTTGTAGAAGAGCTGACTCTGTAGGGGAATTTGGTCATATTAACACAAACTCTCTAAAATTAAAACTAAGGTGATTAGTAGAAAGGAAAATAAAAAAAGGTTTTAGCCTGCTGAGGAAGACTGAGAAGTTATTAGCTGAGGATGAAATAATAACAGCAAGTATTATATATATGCATATATATTATTATTATTATATATTATATATATAATTACATTATAATATAAGTATTATATATATATAAAGTATTTTACAAATATTATCTCATTTTATCCTTGTAAATAACTCTGGGAGGTAGATGAAATTATTATCTCCATTTTGCATAAACAAAAATTGAGGGGAGCAGCTAAATGATGCAATGGATAGAGTACTGGCCCTGATGTTAAGAGGACAGAGTTCAAATGTGACCTCAGACACTTACTTTCTGTATGACCCTGGGCAGGTCATTTAATGCTAATTGTCTTACCAAAAAAAAAAAAAAAAGGAAACTGAGGCAGATGTAAGGGACTTCTGCTAGGTTGCAATGCTAGTAAATGTCTGAGGCAGGACTTAAATTCAGGATTCTAGGCCCAGTAGCAGATAGCTTTCCAGGATAACAGGACACAGAAACTTTTCACTTAGAAAAATATAATCATCGATTTGATGACTTCTAATTTTTGAAAAAAGGATTAAATACTTCCCTTCAGTACTATTGCATGTCAGTTTTTAGATACGTTTTTCTTGTCTTGAAATTCTTTCCCAAAGAAGAAATCCATTTATTCAACACAAAGGAATAGAATTTAAAATACATACCTATTCCTGACTTTGAAGCTCTCTTCTGTTTATTACACTGCTGCCTGGTTACAGCATTAAAATTTATCACCAGATTTTTAAATTTTATTTCAGTTCTCTTCAGAATATTCATGGTGCCAAAACTTTCAACACCCATAGAAAGCTACTTTACAACCAAATAAATAAGACTCTAAAAATACACCATCAGGTGGGAAAAATTGCTATTACAATATTGCCTTTTATCTTTGGTAAAAATACAATATGAATTCATGATCTTCTCTAATTTATAATTATTATTGTGGATTATGACCTTATTTCAGCCTTGCTAAATTATGTATCTTCATATTGAAAGCTTAGCTGATTCTTCTACTACCTGTACAAACAACAAAGTAGAAGAGAAAAGATATGGAACTAAGTCACATTTTAGTCATTGTTCTTTATCATGTAGGAAGGAATACATGGAATGGCTATGTAGTATGTGCAAATTAAAAGAAGTAATATCCATAATTTGGGCAGATAAAAAGTAGTTGATTTGAAAACAAACTAAGGCAGTATGTTATGGTGTAGTACAAGGCCCAAAGGATTTTGTCAGAATCAGAAGAGCAAGGTTCCAATGTAGATTCTGCTGTTAGATAGCTTAAACTGCTAATAAATTTAGTCAACAAGCATTTATGAATCACTTTCTATCGGTCATGTAATGTGCTAAATGCTGTACTTTGAATTTGGGGAAAATGGCAGGCAGAGAAAGTGAAGTTAAAGTTTTTTAGAAGATAGTACTTGAGAATGGAATTTGAATATCTAGTCCAAAGCTTAAAGTACAGGAAAGAAAGGTTCTTGGTGAGTAGTAGACTACATACAAAAGGGGCTTCAAAGAGCCTATGTGCCTACAGATTTATAAAGACTATATATAGCTAATTAATAGATTCTCATAATGAAGTTTGAGAAAGAGGCAAGAAACTGATATATGTCTCTCCTGAACCAGCTATCACAAAGATTAGTACACCAATAAAAGACTAGTGAAAATGAACAGTAATTCAACAAAGATAATATCTATGAAAAAGGTTTCATAATATGAGTAAGTAATTTTATCTTGGAGAAGAGAAAACTTAGGAAGAACATAATAGATATGATGACATATATAATACAAAAAAGGGATGAGACTATTTCTTTTATATCTTAAAGAAACAAGAGTAAAGAAGAAAAGTTACAGAAAGCTTTAGGTTCAATATAAGGAAAATCTTCCTAACAATTTGAGCTTTGTAAAAGTTGGAAGGGATGCCTAAAAAGGTAACAAGTTCTCTATCACTGTAAATTTTTCAGAGTCCATTCATCATTTGTTAGGGCTACTGAAAAAGGGATTCCTAGGATTAATGTATTAGGCTATCTGTTCTTTGGATTTCTTCCAAAATCTGAAGTTCTTTTCTTATATTTTATCCTTCTGTGCCTCTCTTTACTTATTATAAAATGTGAGGCTTAAATTAGATCACCATTTTCCTTGATCTCTCTTCTTTCTCTAATAAGGGGAAGAAAGAAGTAGAACATAATAAACATTTGTTGAGCACCTATGTGCCATGCAGTATGCTAAAGACTTTAAATATCCTCTTATTAACAGTTTATGAGATGTGATGATAGATACAAATAGTTTTATTTTAACTGTATTGCTTCTGTTGCCTTAGGGTTAGATTAGAATTCCTTCAAGTTCCTAATGAAGGGTCTTCCGTAGTAGCCTTTACTAATTATTAATTGATTATATTAATATTTCTGGTCTGGATGTTTACAGAGAACATAGATCGTTCTGTACGTGTTAGGATATGCCACAAATTAGAATAGCAAACAAGCTATTGTTGAATCTAATTGGGCCAAAATTAGGCTGCCAAATACAAGAAATTACAAAATATGAAAGCTATTTTCAAAATTTACCATTTTCCCCTTCCTCCTGGCTATGTAAATTAAACAGTATTATTTCTTTTCCTTGAATCAATACTTTTGATTTGCAGTATTTACAACCTGATGCAGGTCTGAAAACTTATCCTTTTGTTTCATAGGTATTTGTCCCTCCCCAAATCTCCTTTCCCACCCCTCAAAAAAGAATTTTTGTTTGTTACCTCTTACCGACAGTTATTTTGACAATTCTTTTCTGAGAGTCCATCTTCATCCTCTCCTGCGATGTCTACAGCTGAAAAAATCAAGGCAACCAGGATGGCAAAGCAACATACCAGGGCAAAGATCACAATGCACTTTTGCTGAGACTGAAAAAGATTAAAAATAAAAAGAGGGAAAAAAAAAGAAAGATGAGTGTTACAGCTCTCTTTTAGGAAACTCAAGATTTGACAGTTTTTCAAAACTAATAGGGAAAAATTCCTTTGGAATATATTACTTTCATCATTGCCAGAGCAAAATTGTTCTCTGGGTGAAAATGTACAAGACCTCTAAGCCTATTCCTCCACACAGCCTTCCAGTTCATACTATATGTCAGATACTGTTAAATAATTCAGGTTACAGTGCCAAGACTTTTGAATTACTTCTTTATTTCACTCTGATCAAAAGTGCCTCAGAAGGGATCACTGAAAAATCCATTACTTCTAATTAAAAATAGAACACAGGGCTACTTGGTAATTGCAGTCTTTTTTCCATTTACTACTATGTCCTTCCACCTTCTGCTTACTGAGCTTGATTTCCTCTCTCTTTGTCCCCTTCTCATCTTCACCCCACTCTGCCTCAACTCCTATAGAAATGGCTTCCAGGAGACCTCCCTTGGATACTGAATTTTGATCAGTCTTATTGGGTTTAAAAATCAAGTAAAGAAACTGATTTAATATATATGTAACCAACAAAGGTTTCTTTAGATATACAATTCATCTTAAAGATATAATTAACTGCCATTCACACATTTTATTACATTGAACACATGAATACGATTATAGAATCAGGGGGTCAAGAAGTGACTTTCTTACCTATAGATCCCAAGCCTTTCAAATTTTAAGGTCACTTGACTACAGAAAATAGAATCTTCACTTGGTGGTAGAGAGTATAGCAAGGTTAGGAGTCAATTACATTATGTTCTCTAACTTCTCATGACATTTTTATAGAGACAAAATAAGGTTAAAATGAACATTAAAAACAGCCTTGAAGGACTATCCTGAAGCTAACTCACAAAAACACAAACTGGAGCTTAGAAGCTTATTTGTATGAGGCAGATGGGGTGGATGAGTAATAGGGCACATTTGCTAGGGTCCTATCAAAAGTTCAGTGCCTATGACCCCATATGGCTTCAACTTGCTATATTTGAAAGATGACTAGGGATCACAGAGACTAGAGTTGTAAGCCTGGAGATATGTCCCTGTGACCAAATTAGTACTGCATAGCTGCCTTCATTTTATATTATCTTCTACTTTTCTTCCTCTTTCATCCCTCCTACCACCTCAATCACATAATCAGTTCCTCTCATGCTAATCCCCTCCTCTTGTTACTTTCCTATTACTTCACCTGTGATCTTAAAGTAAGAACCCCAGCACCACTGTATCTCAAATAAAAGGAAGGCACTACTATTACTGCTCTTCTTTTAAGAAAGATATAGAATTAAAATTAAAAACATATATATGAGTGTATACGTGTACTAATATACATGAATAAATATGCATGAGTATGTACATATAAATATATATTTACATATTCACAGGTAGACGTGTAAAGTTGATGTAAAGTAGAAATATCACATAGATAATAGAAGATTCATAGATGAAAACATTGAGAATCACTATAACAGGCCAATCTCTAGAAAACAAAACCCAAAAGATATGATGCTTTTAGTTTTTCTAACACTGAACATTTTGCCTAATACATTATCTTTTCAGACACACCTGCATCTATTAGCTCATCCTTAGACACAAAAGGCAATGATAAATGCTCCCAATACATCTGAGTACCCTACAAACCATGTGCCATTGTATGTGCTTTCCCCTTTCTTAGTTCAAAGTCATCTTAATAAAGAAAATTCCTTCCTTCCCATGATTCTTTTTCATTGATATTTCCTTTTTAAGAATAAAAAAGAGTAAAACAAAATTAATTGTTTTCTAACAGTTGCAGAATACTCAGTAAAAGCTGTGACACAGTAGATAGACATTTGATTTTATTATCTGGAAATTATCAACAAGCCCTTTATTAAGTGCCAGGCAGTAAGGATATAAGAGCAGAGAATAAAGCAATTTCCATTTACAAGGAATTGGCCTTCCAATGGGGGAGACAAAAGCTTGATTTTTTTTATATATATATAAATATATAGTTCAACTTAAAGTGAATAAATACAAATATATGTGTATATTTACAAATATATGCAAATACAAGCTAGGTTGGGTGGATGAGCTTTACCAGTTGGAAGAATCAGGAAAAATGTCATTTAAAACAGGATACTTAAAACTGCATTTTAAAGGAAAAGTGGAACAGTATAAGGTAGATATAAGGAGTAGTATAATGCAGAAATGTGGCATTGTCAAAGCAAAGATGTGGATATAATATGTAGATTAACATGTGATTAAAAAAAAAAAAGAAAGCATCTTTGTACTGAAGAGTGCAGAAAGGGATGTAATACACAGTGATTTTTTTTAAAAAAAATGAGTAGGACGAGATTGTGAAGGACTTTAAAAACTCAAACAGAAAAGCTCATTATTGTTGGGTTTTTGTGTGTTTTTTCCCCTAGAGACAACTATAAGTCACTGGATTTGATTGAGTAGGAGAGTCACATTGTCAAATCTGTACTTGAGAAAATGATTGTGTCAACAGTATATAGGATAGACTTGAAGTAGTTAGAGATGAGGAAAGGAGAGCAATTAGGAGACTGTGGCAAAAATCTAGGAGAAACATTATAAGGGCTTGAACTAAAGCGTTAGAAAGTGTTAGCTCTGTGAATAAAAAGAAGGGGTTATATGCAGTAGATATTATGGAAATAGAAATAGAAAAATTTAGCAATTGATTGGATATGTACTGACATTCAAAATTATGGAGAGTGAGAAATTGCAAATAAAGCCAAATTATAAATCTGGGGGCCTAGAGAAATGATGGTGTCTTTGGAAGAAACTGGAAAGTTTGGAAGAAGAGATGTCCAGGGCTATGATAAAGAATTTTATTTTGAAATCTTTACTTTGAGATGTTTCTGGAATATAGCAGTTGAAATGCACAATAGCAAAATAATGGTGTGGTATTTAAATTCAAGAAAGAGATGAACTAGATATATACACACACACATATGTGTGTGTGTGTGTATGTGTGTGTGTGTATATATATATATATATATTTGTGTGTGTGTGTATAAATACATACATGTGATTTTCCACAAATACATATATGGGCTAGATGAGATATAAGATCTCTTTCAGCTTTGACTGTTTTTCCTAAAACAGTGTCTAAACTTCAAACTCTCAAGATTTGTATAATCTGGTTATAAAGGAGAGTTTCTTGCCATTTCACCTCAGCCTTAATTAAACTTAATTATACTAAAAAAGTATTCTATCCTAAGGAGTAGTACTCAACCCTAAGTGCTAAACAGCAATTTGATAGCAGGAATGAAATTCCTTTTCTCCTCCATCCTTCTAAAGATGAAAATTTAGGGTGGGGAGACAAAAATATCGGTTAGAACTTGCTGATTCAGTCTGTATTCTTTCTTTAAAAAGTTCATGAATTAAAAAAAAATTCCTATTGATGAATCTGGACAATTTTATGTATTGAAGAAGATACTTTGATTTTATAACATTCACAAAAATAAATTCTATTCAAATGAGCAATTAATTTTTAAGAGAATTTTTATTTGCAGAGGAGAAGGAACAGGCTATGCTGGTCCTTTAAAGACTAATTTATGAGAACAGTGCCTTGGAGAAAAAAAAAAAAAAACATCATTAGCAACACAAGTCATGATACTACTTTTTCTTAATCTCAATTATAATTGTACCTCACCAAAAAGCAAATAAAAGCAATGCAGTCTCATAACTCAGACAAAATATGAGGTTACTAAGGGATTCGTTCATTTTCAAATCCTGAACAGCATTTCAAATCATTCAAAAACCAATTTAAACCATCCATTTCAGTTTTCATTGAATCATGATGGGGTGAAATACCTTAAAAAAAACCCTATAACTATGATTACAATCAGAAATTCACTGATGAGTTCCAATCCATTAAGTGAAAACTAAATTTGAACCATTATCAAATCCCATTTAATCTAGATCATTCAATGCAGTTTACATCTATATTGAAAAAGCTGCTTGCCTGGCCAAGTGGCAAATTTAATTATGCTGGTATTGAAAATATAACAATATCATATTTCAACAAATTACATTTTGCTTCAAAAAGGAATAAAGGAATTTATGATCTATAACTAGGGAGAAGGTAGCAACCTTGAAAATTGAAGCAATTGCATGCTGTTGAGTTCTGCTTTTATTTTACTTGACAAGTTAAAAAGTATTAATTTCAAGAAAGGACTTTTTCTTTGTCATGTTAAAAAATTAAATATGAATTCAAATGTGTGCAATTTTTTGCAAAGGACAACAATTTAATATGTAGAAATTTTAAAAATTAAAACACTGAAGTCATATGAGCATTATAACATATCACTATGATTTCTGTGTTACCACCTTCCATTGGATAGCACTTTGTACTTTTCAAAATATATTCACATCCATGATCATCTTATATTCTCAAAACAGTTTAAAGAGGTTTATGGGACAGGGTATTATTATCTTCTTTTGAATAAGTGAACAACTTTCTGCTCATCGAGACCAAGTAATTTGTCCACAGTCATACAATCAATTAGCAATTGTAAATCAATCCATAAACATTTATGAAGCACCAACTATGTACCACCTGGCAATCTGATATAGGTTATACATGTACAATCATTTTAAACCTATTTCCATATTAATCATGTTGCAAAAGAAATATCAAATCAAAAAGGGGAAACCAAGAAAAAAAGCAAACAAACAAGGAGAAAACAGTATGCTTCAATCTTTATTTAGCCTATATAATTCTCTGTCTGGATGCAGATGCCACTTTTTATCCCAGGTCTGTTGGAATTGTATTGGATTACTGTGTTGCTGAGAAGAAATGTCTATCATAATTGATCATCACATAATCTTGCTACTACTGTGTACAATGTTTTCTAGAATGTACTTTGTAACCAATGGGTCCTGGGAAGATGAGGGGTGAGGATCACCCTGAAGAATTCAATTTTAATGTGTCTCTCTATTTGCAGAGATCTCTAGAACAGCAATGGGATTGGGGGAGAGAATGGGATACTTTAGCTAAAGCTAAATTAATAATCATAACAAAACTCAATAAACATATCTTGTAATGTTTACACTTCTAATATGAACTCTAATAATTTTAAATTCAATTATCTTATCTTTATTATAATCAGTGGTGCTTATCATTGAATTATGTCTCAATTTTCATAAATACATGAGCAGTTGGCATCTTATATTTGATATAAGGCTTATTGATATTTTTAGGCACTTACATCTGTAATCAAGGAACAGGTCTTAATTAAGTTAATTAATGATTGTTTAAATTAGAAAAGATTATGTTAAGTACAGTTTATCTATCATAAGTAGCACTGCAACTTTCAAATATCTCCCAGACTTGGAAAGTTGCAAAACAAATTTCGCAGAAGAAACAAGAGAAAACTAAGACAAGTCATTGCCATTGAATTCAAACAATAAAGGTATATGATGGTAAACCAATGGAATGAACAAATATCATGGATTTAAGAGATATAACTATGAAGATAAAGGAGATATAATTTCATTTTTGGTAAAAATTATTAGCAATGGAATGACTCGATATAACAAACATATTTTCTTTTGTTTCTAGTATAAAATGATCAATATATCCCAAGGACTTTTTAAACTTATTTTTAATCATGAAACTAAATAGAAAGTGAAGAAATACCAACTGAGATAAACTTCACATCTGCAGTGTTTATTTCTATTTATCTTTATAGCTATGTCTATACATACATACATATATTCATATAGTTAGAAGAGGCATTAATAATTATCCATTTCAACTAACTTATTTTATAGATGAAGAAAGAAATGGACTTGCAAAAGGA
Source organism: Antechinus flavipes (assembly GCF_016432865.1). NCBI lineage: Eukaryota > Metazoa > Chordata > Mammalia > Dasyuromorphia > Dasyuridae > Antechinus > Antechinus flavipes. Next base: position 87,753,396 of record NC_067401.1, on the reverse strand, counting down.
TATACAGATAGCAAAGTTTATTTGAACTTAGATCCTCTGATTTTAAATCCATTATTGTTTTTTGGTCTAATCCATGACCATAGCAAGTTTCCTCAAAAATGTATACCAGAAAACCTCCTAGTGGAAATGGGAGGGGGAATACATATAACTGCAAATTCATCACCACTATTATAAAAAAGAACTCAAAACATTTGCCCTAGCAATAATAGGTTGATCTTTTTATCTTCATACAGGAATAAGAGCATATGGTCCCCATTTTTCTGAAGAGGAAACAAACAGAGATGAACCGATTTGAATAGTGACTAATCCCTATTAGAGATAAATTCTTCAGATAATCTATGAAGACAGTTTTTCACGTTATTGATTGTCAATTAATATTTGTAAAAGGAATAAGAAAATGTTATGAATTTATGCCTAAAACAATCAAATTGTTCTCTTGGGAGGCCATCTGAATGGGACAGCCACCTAGTGACTTTCTTCATATTCTTAGAAAGCTATTCAAATTGGAATGAATTATGCTGAGATGAAAGACTTTCTATTATTACTTTCTATTATGGCCTAGTGTGATGTACATTACTATAGATCAATTAGAGATGTAATATAACTCTAAAAGTTCTGAATACATTAATAATACCCTAATAAAAGCATATGAAAATTGATGAAAGTGCAATCACATTTCCTTTATTTCAGCATATTTTTTTCTTATGGGATAAATATTAGACGTTTTTAGGTACAGTTTCTGGGACAAGGATTTACTATTTAACAAAAGCTGCTGAGAAAACTAGAAAACAGTATAGCAGAAGCTGGATAGAAAACAAATATTATAATATAAGGTTATAATGGGTACATAATTTAGGTATAAAGTGTGATACCATAAAGAAATGAGAAAAACAGTACTTTGTCTGTCAGATCTATAGAGAAGGAAAGAATTTATGACCAGATAAGAGATAGACAGCATTACAATACAGAAAATAAATACTTTTGATTATATTATATTTAAAAGCTTCTTCACAAACAAAACTAATGCAACCAAGATTAGAAGGAAAGCAGAAAGTTGGGTAGCAATTTTTACAGCAGGTATCTCTGATATATTTTTCTATATATTTCTGAGATATATAGAGAACTGAACCCAAATTTATAAGAATATAGGTCACTTTATGGTTGGTAATGGTTAAAGGATATGAACAAGTAGCTTTCAGGTGAAGAAATGAAAGCTAGCTACAATAACATGAAAAAATTCTTTAAACTACTATTGATTATAGAAATGGAAATTAAAACAATTCCAAGGTACCACCTCACAACTATCAGATGTAGCTAAAATCACAGAAAAGGAAAATGACAAAACCTGGAGAAGATGTGGAAAAAATGGGCACTAATGTATTGTTGGTAGAGCTATAAACTGATACATCATTCTGGAGAGCAATTTGGAATTATGACAAAAAGACAACCAAACTGTCCATACTCTTTGATACAATAACATGACTAAGAGGTCTGTAACCCAAAGTGATTTTTTTTAAACGGGAAAGGATGTACTTGTACAAATATGTGTGTGTGTGTGTGTATATATATATATATATATATATATATATATATATATATATATATATATATATATATATATATATATATATATGTAGTTTCCCTTTTGTGGTGGAAAGACTTAGAAATCGAGGGAATGTACACTGATTGGGGAAGGGCCAAATGAGTGGTAGTATATAAATGTAATAGAATACTAATTATTATGCTATAAGAAATGATGAGCAGCATTTAACATGTGTTGGATTACTTGTGGTCTAGGAGAGGTAGTAGGGGAAAGGGAAAGAAGAAAAAATTAGAACACAAGATTTTGCAAGGGTGAATGTTGAAAACTATCTTTGCATATATATATATTAAAATCTATTATTTTTTTAAAAAGAAATGATGTACAGGAAGAGTTCAGGAAAACCTGAAAAGACTCACATGAACTGATGCATAATGACGTAACCAGAACAATCATTTTACAAATTAACAGCAACAATTTATGATGATGAACTATGAACAACTTAGCTATTCTCAGCAATACAATGATGCAAGATAATTCCAAAGAATTCATGATGAAAAATATTGTCCACATTCAGAGAAAGAACTGGAGTTTGAATATAGATCAAAGCATACTATTTTCACTTTATTTTTGTGTTTTTTCTATTCATTTGTTTCTTCTTTCACAATAGGACTAGTATGAAACTATGATTTATATAACTGCACATATATAATCTATATCAAAAATTTCACCACTTTAGTGACAATTTAGGTAAGGAAAACAGGGAGAAAAACTTGAATTGTAATTTTTAAAAGAATGTCATAATTTGTCTTCATGTGTAAATTTTAAAAATAAAATACTATGTTAAGATAAAAATGATTTGATGCTTAGTCCTTTTAATAAATATTGAAATAAGTGATAAGTATAACATTTTGGTAAAATCTTTAGCTTACTGGTAAATGATAATGCTGTGACATCCCCCCCCCCATACTGTGAAATGGTAAAATATTTCTTTTGGCTAAGAGTTTCAAAATTATTAATAGTCTCAGTTACAGCTTTCCATAGTATATTGATAACAGGGTTTGAAAGTCTTCTGAATACATCTTCATCTGATATTATTCAATAGAGGTGTATTCCTTCTTTGTCTAGTAACTGGCAAAGTGTTTTTATTGATCTCAAATCACCTCAGGAAAAGTCAATATTTTCGAATAAAACAAAACTTACCAAATTTAAGTCTTCCTTACAAATATTAAGAGGGAGACTTCTGAGGGTCTCTCCCAAGATGGTGGAGTAGAAAAAGTATTCAACTCAATTCTCTCAACATTCCCTTCTTAACAATTTCAAAATAATATCTCAACTTAAATTCTGGAGTGACAGACCTGAGAAAAAAGTCATAGTGAGAAATTCTCCTAGTCAAAGACAACATAAGAGCTTAAAAGAGATAGATTTGTGATGAGTTAAGAAGGCTGGCTCAGAGTCAATGTGGATGCAATACATATAGTGGGAGTAGATAGGGGAGCAAAAAACAGCAGTTTGGGAAGTTCTCAAGACAGAAGCAGCAAGGGAACTTGGCAATCTGAAAGAGATTACATGATACTCCTGTGCTATCAGTGGATGCAAGACCTGACTTTGGCACTTAAAGTGCCTATACTAACTTTTGAATCATGGTTCAAGGACAAAGAGGAGCATCTTCCAGTCAGAAAAGCATAGGAGCTAGAGGTGAGCCAAGATGGCAGAGAAAAGACAGGAGATTCATGTGAGTATTTCCATTCAAACAACCTTAAATGATACCTCAAAACAAATTCTGAAATGGAAGAATTCACAAAAGGCTAATCTCTGAAAGGTATGGCTGAGTGATTGTTTCTTGTAATGTTCTCTTTGGTTTGGTTTTCTTAGGGTCTCTGGGAGCAGCCTTCCTTTCAATCACTACCCAAGTATCTAAGGGTTAAAGTCCAAATCCTTTATTATCTCTCAGGAGGAGAGCCTGCCACCAATGGCCTGAATGAAAATCGAATGAATGTCTGTCCTTGGTTCCGAGAGCTCCTGTCTTCTCAGCCCTTTGAAAGCTTCCAAATGAATCCTGGCTGAGGCTCCTAGCTTTTATGCTCTACACTGAGTATAAACCCATCATTATATCACTAGGAAACCATTATTTATTGTTAGATTAAATCAATCATACTGAACCATGCTAAATTAGATAACCATTGTCTCCATCAATTCCACTAACTTAGCACCTTGTAAAAATCCTTTGTTTCAAGCTCAGAATTCTGGCCCATAATGGCTTCTAAAGCTCAAGGCTTTGAGGACTAATTTCTGTCTAGAGTATAAAAAGTATTCACTCTAGGCAAACCTCTGCCTAGGGAAGAACCCTCTGAACTTGATCCACTCCATTAGAGTTTAGGATAACCCAGATCATGAAGCAGAAAAATAGAGAAATTCAGATGGAAATGGCTTCATCTGCCCAGATATCCTAAGTATGCCTTCTCATGATCAAGCCACCTTTTTGATAAGGGGAACTGAAGATTTTTAGCCTACTTCCTCTTTCAATGTCCATCTACCAGGGTTTTCATTTGGCAGGGGCATTCCCTTTCAGAAGAGAATATTATAGGATCTCCCTTGTGATCTCTAGTTGCTAAGAAAAACCTGTGACCACCAATTTATTGATTGCTGACTAGCCTAATTAATACATTTATCATTAACTATCCAGAAAGTCTTTCTCAGAGTTTCTATTCATCATATGACATAGATCTGTTTTCCAAAAAATTAGAGGAAAAAGGGAAAAGGACCTATTTGCATAAAATATTTATAGCACCTCTTTTACTAGTAGCAAAGAACTGGAAACAGAGGAGCTGTTCTTCAATTAAAAAATGACTGAACAACTTGTGATATATGGTTATGGTGGAATGTTATTGTGCTAATAAATGACAAGCTGAGTGGTTTCAAAAAAGCATGAGGATATTTAAGTGAACAAATGCAAAAAGAAGTGAGTAGAACCAGAAGAATATTATACATAGATGTAACAATATTGTAAGTATGATCAACTGTGGAAAAACTTGGTTACTTAGATTAAGACAATGATCCAAGGAAATTCCACAAGACTCATGACTTAAAAAAAAAATGGTATCTCCAGAGAATGAATTGATAAACTCTGAATAATGACTAACATATAAATTATTTTATTGTTTTATTTTGTATTTTCTTTTGCAAGATGGCTAATATGAAAATGTTTTACATGATCTCACATATAATCAATATAAAACTGCTTGTCTGCTCAAGGAGGGGAGAGAGAAAAAAGAGAATTTGAAACTTAAAATAAAAAAAAATATATTGTCGAAAAAGTTTACATATGCAATTGGGAATTACCTCATGAAATAAATAAAAAGCACTAAATAAAACTAATAAGAAACTATTTTATTTAAATTCAAAAAGCAATTTTAAAGATCTACTTTATGCCAGATTTGGCTAAGCAGTGAGGATACGAAAACCAATAGAGTCTCTGATCTCAGGAAACTCATTCTACTGTAAGAAAAGAACATATCTTCAAAATTCCCCTGGGAAATTCAAATAAATTTCTGTGTCATATGAAATTTTTTTGTATTTATTATATATGAGGCACAATGGGGTTTACAGAAATATGGTAAATGGAGTCCCTGACTTTTAAGGGATCAAGTCATGTACATAAAGAACATGCACAAGGACATGTACAAGACAAGGAGGTAACTTTGGCTCAGATAACTGGGCCTGGAATCAGGAAAACCTGAGTTTAAATCCACTTTCAGACTATACTTGGTTAAGTAACTTAAACCTGTTTGCCTTAATTTATTCACATGTAAAATAAGCTGGACAATGAAATGGCAAACCACTCCAGAATCTTTGCCAAGAAAATTTCAAATGGTATCACAAAGGGTCAAATGCAAGTGAACAACAAGACAATCAGTGCATTTAGAATTGAACAATGTTCTATGACATTTCAAACGTATGTGAGATCCTTATTAATGAGGTGATCAAGAAGGGATAGATGCAGACAATAGTTTTTGAACTTGTTCTTGAAGAATGGGTAAGATTTTAAGAGGCAGAGAAATTGTGAGGAAGAAAAAAATCCATTCTCAGCAGAAGAAACAGCATGAACAAATGTTCAGTAGTAAATAGAGCTCAAGTCCAATTTAGTTGGAAAACATACATAGAGAATACTGTTGGGAGATAAGTCTGAAAAAATATGGAATAGCCAGATCACAGGGGACTTCAGTTGAAAAGTTGAAACAAGGAGGGTTCTGAGTAGAAGAATGACCCAAAATAGTGCTTCAAGAATAGTAAAATAATGAAAATGATCACGATAGATTAGAGATCAAAGTAACAGGAGTTATGAAAAAGAGTCAGGAGGACATTGCAATAGCTCATATTTAAAGTAAAAAGGTCTTAAATGAAGATTGTAGAGTTGGGAATGAAAAGGAAGGGAGAGATGGGGGGAACATTTCAAAGAAAGGATGGAATTTTAACAACTGAATATTAGAAAGAGAATGAAAGAGGTAGAGGAGGCCAACAATAATTCCATTACTTCAGATCTGAGAGAATGGGAGAATGATGGTATCATATTAAAAATTGAAAAATCAGAAAAATTGCTTTGGAGTAGAGGACATGTTTAAGTTTGTTATACTAATTTATATAATATACTTATAATAATGTTATTATAATTGATGTTAACATTAAGATTTAAGTAAGTCAAATTTAAAGTACCTGCAGGATATCTGAGAGAAATGGATAGCAGGTAGTGAGAAATGTGGTTCTGTCAGCCTACTTGTGACTGAATGACTCCAGGCAATTTGTTTAATGTCTGAAAAAGTTTCTTCAGCTAAAAAATTGGAAAGGATGTCTCACAAGATTGTTTGAGAAAATACTTTAATACTTTAAAAGATCTCCTTAGGGATTGCAACCTCTGCATAATTTAGCAGACAATGGTGATGAGTATTCATGGCGGCAGCTAGATGATACCTCATCTATAAAATAAGCTGGAGAATGAACTGCTCCAGTATTTTTGCCAACAAAATCTCAAATGAGGTTTTGAAGAGTCAGATAAGATTGAAAAATAACTGAACCACAACAATAAGTCATGGGTAAAAAACAAACACTATCTGGTACCCAACATTCTAGTGAAAAGCTTCTTTATACTTAGGCCCACCTTCCTCCCTCCTTCCTTCCTTCCTGATATATTACCTAAAAGACTTTTCCCGGGATTATTCCCTACCTCATATCTACAGTATTCTAACATTTTCAGTTACATATAAAACAATTTTTTACATTGTTTTTAAAACTTTGAGTTCCAGATTTCCTTCTTTTTCTCCACCCTACCCCTCATTAAGAAGGCACATGTGAAGTTATGTAAAACAAATATGTAAATTTTAGATAATAGGAAGCTTACATTCCAGAGGGAGGTATAACACATAATCAGATAACTATATCAGGTACAAGTAATAAATCCTCTAAAATACTTGTCCTATGTTTCAAATTCACACTATTAGAAATAATGATAATGTTAAATTGGTCTTTGGCTTTACTCTAATGGAAATATATGATGTAAATTCAAATGTGTGTTTATTATTCACACTAAACAAGAACTACATAAGATATGCACACATACATTTTATTTATATATATATATATATATATATATATAATATATATATATATATATATATATATATATATATATATATATATATATATATATATTGCTATAGGAGGTCCAAGACACAAAAGATATTACCTATAGGAAAAATCAGAAAAGGATTTCTAAGGAATTGGGTATTTTTAATATAACTTTAAAGGATAGACAGTAATTCAACAAGTAAAAGGACAAAGGAAGATCAGTCAATGAGTATCCTTGGCATTATAGGATTTTCCAATAAATGCTTCCTTGGATTGTATTCTTAGCACCAAGCACAGAATCACAATTTCCTTTCTAAATATTCAGGGAAACAAGAGGAAAAAATAGTGATTTTTTTTTTTAACCAATGGAAGGAGGGAAAAATTATTCTTCCAATGAGTAGGGAAAAAAAAATCAAACTATGCTGCTCTGGCTCCAGTCTGGAGCTCTGCACCAAATTAATGGGTATGTTTATGTGCCAATAAAACTGAGCTCATTTACAATTTTATATACTTGAAAGGAACCTTTCCTCTTTTTAAAGTGGTACTTTATTGGAACACTAAAAAATATGTTTTTAGCAAAGTGCATTAGTTCTTTGCTTATAGAAATTAGTAGAATAAACCCTGATTATGTCAAGGTATTTACTATTGTAGTGAGGTGAAGGAAAATAAAGAAAAATATTTCTATATAAGAATCAAGGAGACCCTGACCTATTAGTACTGCCAGCAGGTACAAAAAAGTAATTTCCTATACCAGGAATTCTCACTGTTATGGCAAAAATTCAGCCACCTGGATTAGTCTTTCTTTTTAAAAGCAGATTTAAATTCATTTAAACAAAGCTGATGACTCATAATTTCAAATAGCCATTTCTGAGATTTTAGATAATAGGGTGATCATAGTTGTTGATTTATAATTTATAATTTATAATTTTTTCCACTACTTTTTCTCAGAAACAAAATGAATTACAAATATTAAATATAAAATTTGGACCACTTAACCCCATATTATCCTAGTAGAATGGAAACCACGAAATATTGAATGAATAAGCCTCCTTTGTTCAAATAGAGTCCAAATTATAATTAAGAAATTGTTGGATATTAAAACAAAAGTCATTTTCAGTGACCATAAACTCTAATGGAGGAAGAAATGTGGACATTTTTGATGTATTTCTCCACCCCAAAATATGTGATTTACCTATAATTTTGTTTCCTATGTCTAAGAATGAGCCAACACTTTAAAATCTAGAGTCTACCAGAAAACTTAAATTTTATGGCATAAAATAATATATACAGTACAATATACAAATTCATAATATCCTAGGAGATAGTCCTCATTGTTTTATTTAGAGAATTTGGTATTAAGTAATCATATGGCAAGCATTGTGCCATGTATTAAAGATACAAATAAAAAAACCTGGGTTCTGCCCTCAATATGCTCACATCTTAATTAGGACAGACAAGGAAAATTTTTTTCTCTTTGATGCAGGGCAGATAGAAAATCTTTGGAAATCCTAAGAGTATATCAGGAAATGAAATGATAATTTGGAGATTTCCCTGGATTATTTAAGTGCTTGAAAAACAGTCTAAGAAAACTACAAGATATAAAAAGGCAGGGTATATGGTAAGACCAGGAGAACATTAGGAGGCAGTAGAAGGGCAGCTAATAAAGTTTATTGTCATGGATTTATGAACAATAGACCATAGTGTTCACAATGATGAAATCCCAAATCCCCAAAGTTGTGGAATATAAATTTCCCAAGAGGCTTTATCTGCATTTATAATTTTCTTCTTCCTAAATGAAGATGGGCTGAATACTCATCAATTAAGTAACTACTGGTTGAGTGAAGAGTATTTGGCAACCTGAATCCTATCCTCTAAAGCATTCAATTTGAATAGGTCTGGGAACTTTTACAGTAGAGCTAGCTAAACTTTCATCAATTTAATTCAATGGAAAACTATTTCTGATGTTCAAATCAGCTGATGCCACTTTCAGACTGAAACTTTTTTTATTTGCTTAGCCACTGAAATGATCCATAGTTTTTCTAATTCTTAAATGAATAAGAAAAACTGAATTTTATTTAATTTTCACCAACAAAAAGCAAGGAAGGAAACAGGAGTTGGCCTCAGATAAAATGATGCAATAGGTAAAGTTTGTTTTTGCTATATCCTCTATTCCTTCAGCTAGCCTTCTCTTCCCTCCCCCTTATTTTAAGGACATATTGATGTCAAATAAAGCTAATTAAATTGCCTTATTTTAACATGTCTGTATGACAAAAGATCTTAGAGATTTGGAAGAGTTCTTAGAGGTCATTTAGTCCATCCTCCCATCTATGCAATAATCTCTTCTGAAGCATCTCTCACAGCTTATCCTTCAGTCTCCATTTGAAAAGCTCCAAGCTCATAAAATTCACTGCTCTGTGAAAGCTTCTACTACTGAACAGGCCTAATATAATAAAGTTCTTCCTCACACTGGAAAATGTAATAAATAATGTTAACTGACATTTATATAGAACCTTAATGTTCGCAGAGTGTTTTACAGAGATTTTCACTTGATCTTCATAATAACCTTGTGTGTTAAATATTGTACTATTAAAATTATCATTTCAAAGAAGAAATTGGGGCTCAATGTCTTTCCTATTTTTGATAACTGAATCTTGACCACTATGTATTTTACTCTCTAAAATATGTTTCATAAGCTTTAAATATACAAAATCGATAAATACATAAATACATAATTCATATAATGTTGTTGGGTATGAATGGGGGATGGTAGAACAATCATTCTAAATTCATGAAATACTGGCACATTTTTGAAGGAATCACTTTTGTTTCAATGGTTGGAAGACAAGGATAAAATATGCTAATGGACTGATTTTATGGGTTCTTTAATAAATATTTTGGAATCATGTATAATTAGCATATTCACTATAAGAATACAAATGTGGCTACAAAAAATACCTAATCAGCACTATATTTTTTTACTGATAATTAATCGACATTTATACAGGACTTTAAGGTTTGCACTTTACAAAAATCTTTATTTGATGTTGATAATAACCCTCTGAGATAATTATTATAGTATTATCATTAACATTTTTTGACACATACATATAGGGAATGAGCCACATTGAGTATTTTATTCATCTGTCTATAATAGGAAATAACAAATTTTTTCAAAAAAAGTTCAGTATGGAATTCTACTTCCTGACCAAACAGTGACAATTAGACAGCCACTCACAAGAGCAATTATAGCACTTCTACCTCAAGAAATAAACATGTCTAGATTTTACACATATGTGTGTTTGTGTGTCTGTATCTATGCGTGTATTATATACAAGCACATTTGTGTTTAATGGTAGCCATTTTAGCATTGAAGTAAGAGAAAACAGAAAAAAGTGGAAAAAAGAAAAAGAAATTTACATAACTTTATTGCATATTAAAATGGAACAGTTAGTTGTATATAAGAGATTTGTAGATCACTTTTAAAAATTGTACTTATAATGGAAAAGTTTGTTTTATCCATAAAATAAAATAAGTATTTTTTTAAAAAAGGAACAAAACACCTAATCCCAGGATATCTTATAAAGCATGGAAAAAAAAAAAAAAACCCAGAGACCAAGGGGAAGAAAGATAGGAATGGCTTCTTTGGTAGAATCAATAAAGCAATTCTATTATCTTCTCTCCAGTGATTTTTGAACTGAATTCTGATTCTCTTCTTGCTTAATTGCTACCTTGTCTCCTGACATTTAAATTCTCCTGGAATTCTAGCCTTTTCTGGCTCTCTTGTACTCTAGGCTTACATTCTCAAGCTGCTGTGGGTATTCGAGAACTTCTTGAATACAGTTTCTAATCTGTCTTCCCAGGCTTTCTGCTCCTACCTAGGAATCAATGCTGCATCATGAAGATGTATAAAATACTTTAAGGTTGACTGCCTTCCCCAGAGGACAAAAAGTTTTTTTTTCTCTAAACCTCAAATACTGTGTGTGCTGGTGACCAATCATTTCACCAGTATCTACAACTAACTAAGCCTAGCCAGGGAATGGACTGTTTCTAGTTATTCTAGTCCCTAGAATAAAAAAGGCACTAAAACATTTATTCCATGATGACTTATGTTTAAAGCAAGTTATAAAGATATAAAATCAGAATGAGAATGAATACTGTACTTAGAGTCAGTGGGTAACCTAGGTCATGGACATGCTTGGCAGAAGTATGACATGTCTCACTCCCAAAAAGATGATTTGTTCTACTTTATGAATATAATCTCAGACTATGAAAAATCTTTCTAGGAAAGTTAAATTTCTAAACAGGAAGTCTTGGAAAAACTGTGAAATAAACATTTCTTTTTGTTCCTTCTAGTTTTTATAAAAATTGCCAACCTTCATGGGCCATATGCCTTTCTTTTGTATCTTGGCAGTCTAAGAACGCCAGTACAGCCTCCCAAGACCCAAATATTTCCCTTCAAAATTCATACATGGCTCTTCTCTCTAGGTAAGAGCTATCATACTTCATAGACAAACATAATTACCAATAAAATTGGTTGACATATATCATATTTGTACATTTCAGAAATAATGACTTCATCCAAAGGATTTTTTTCTGAATTGTCAGAATTCAAGATTTTGACAATCTTTCTGAATAGATATTCCAATGATAGAAGAACCTTTAAATCATAACAAATAAGTTATTTATATATTTGGCAAATAGGAGGCACAATAGAATGTCAATCCTGGAGTCAGGAAGATCTGAGTTCAAATACAGCTTTAGATAACTTACTAGCTTTGCGATACTGTATAAGCCTCTTAACCCTGTTTGCCTCAGTTTCTTCAATTGTAAAAATGAGCTGGAGAGAGAAATAGCAAGACACTCCAGTTATCATTGCAAAGAAACCCCAAATGGGTTCACGAAGACTAGAATATGACTGAAAAGAATCAACAACAATAGTAATGAAGACCTCATTCTGAACCTGTTGACCTGAAGCCCAGATACTTTCCTCACTAGCACTACCCAAATTTATTGCATGCTGCTGGACTTTATGACCAAGGTATCTCAAAGAAGCCAATTTAACCTTCATGTGATTGAAATTTTTGTTCCCTCCTTCAGGTAAGTATAGAACAGGTTGTGGGGTTTTTTATGTTTGTTTGTTTATAGCTGTTGTTTGTTTTTTCAAAATAATTATTTATCATCATTGAAAATTTTTTTCATGGTTCAGCTTTAGGTTAATCTTTGAATAAATTTTTCTTTATTTTTACTTGCCATTTGATAGCTAGAATTTTTTTTTAATCAAAGCCTTTCATCATTGCTATCAAGGGTCACAGACTCACAAAGAAATATTTTCTTTGACTCCTTGATTTTGTATTGTTTCAAAACTTCTTTTTTTTCCCATAGAGATGCTTCTGCTTGGTTGTTTTGATGCTACTCAATTCTTTGCTGTCATTTCAAAACCTGAATTTTCCCCAAACAAACTTTAAAAATTTTCGATGAAGAATAAAGCTATATTGAAGTTTATGGCACACTTAACCCTTCCCTTCAGTTAAGGCTTGTTCTTTAAGTAAGAATTTATTGAGGAAAAAGCTTTTGTTTGCTGTCAGAAATTTCAAAAAGTAAGATCAAAGATCCTTTGGGATCTGAGGGACTAGCTGAAAAATACAATGCTGGTATATTGTTAAGAAGAAATAACATCCTTTTTATTTTCAATGAGCAACAGAGTAAACCAAAAGGGAATCCAGGAAAGATTCAACTCCCCTGAACCCATAGCATGTGATGGCTATTTTGTTTCACTGAGTCAGGATTTTGTTCTTTTTAGTGGTTTATAAATGCATTGTTTCTCCAAAGACTATTAGAGTCTTAAATTATGCAAATATCCAACCTTCACTGACATGAAAAACCACATTTGAGTTGAATCAGAAATTGGGTTGAGTGACAAAAGAGTTTGTACTGTACTTACAACAAAAGTGCCAAAAATAAAAAGCATGGATTATACATCTCATTCAAGAAATGAGTGAAATATTCTCAAGTGGTTTATCCTTAATTTCCAGTGGCTATAAGAATGAATTACATGCAACTTCCTTCAAAATGTCAAAATATCTTAATAACAATCATTTTACATACAAAGTATCACTCAAATATATTAAAAACCTTGGAATTATTTTTCATCCATTCAGAAATGCATTTACTTTTTTGGGAGGGGTGTTCTTTTTAAATGTTTCTTAATATTTATTTGAAACTAATTACAAATAAGGAAAAAACAAAATAGGAAAAGAAAGACAGAAAAGTAAATAGAAAACAAAACATTATTATGTAATCAACAAAAAAATCAGGAAGATTCAAAATATGTAAGAATAAATTTTCCTTTCAAGAAAGCATAGCAAATAATAGAACAAATTATATTCATGTCTATCCATCTTTTGCTTCCTTGTAGATTATTCTTTTGCTCTCTCTATATATCTATATCTATATATAATCAACATATAATATAGATTCTTCCCTTGATTGAATATTTAAGTTTGATTTTTATCTGAGGTCAATGATTACTAACCCTGCTTGTTTATTTCCAATAAATTCTACTCCTGATCCTTGTTGTAGTGTTTGTTTATATCTTTTATTTCCTATCCCTACTAACTCTTTTACTTTAATTCTATTTCTTAATTGTGCATTCACTTTTTCAACAAATCCTTAAATATCTAATTTATGGAAATGCAGAGGTCCAACTCAGTGACTCATCATCACATAGAGTGATTCTAAAATTTGACAATTATGCTGAGAAAACATTATTTCTTTCTATAATTAAGTCAACAAGCATTTATTAAATGCCTATTATGCACCAATTAATCTGTTAAAAGCTGGGCATACAAAAAAAAATTAAAAATCTCTGTTCTCAAAGAGCTCACATTCTAATGAACACGGCAACATTTTTTGCAAAACCTTTCTATAAATAATATATACAAAAGATAAATTAGAGATATCAGAGATAAGGTGCTAGCTCTAAGGTGGATTCCTATCCAAAGTGAGGTTTTAGATGAGATTTGAAAAAAAACAAAAACAAACAGGAAAGTCAGAGAGTGGAAGTAAGGGAAGATTTTGAGTTCTGTTCCAATGATAGATTGTCTGCTTTCTTAAATTGAACCATGATTAATATGGAAAAGCTCATCACCTGTAAAAATGATGCATTATTTGACTACAGAAATCCTTAACAAATGGAAAATAAATAGCTTTCAGAATTTCATATTCTGACATTAGTATTTCTGCCACAATGGTAGAGAGAAAATGAATCTGAAGATGATCAGAATAATTATAAAAAAATAATAACTTAACTGTTTGGTATTGCAACATGAAATCCTTGTCTAATGATTAAAAACTTAACATACAACAGAATGGAATCCATCTTGACATTTTTATTATAAATAAAATTTTAAAAATTAGCTAAATCCAAAGATGATTCACAGATTTGCCTTAATCAAATAAAGCAACCAGAAATGTTCGTTTTTATCATAGTCCAAGGAAATGAAAACCATCATTTCATGGAATACTTTATCATCTCATATTACAGTACATATGATGAATATGTGAGAGGGATCATTATGAATGTCAAAGGAGCTTAATTTGCTAACATTTGTTGCAAAGATTAAGCTAGAGAAATTCTACAAGGAATTTGACCAGATTAAATAAACACATAATTTAGTAATATGTTATCACAAAGCAAATATGATCACAGGATAAATATATTCACATATACATATGTATATTCATATATTTGAAAATACGATTGCAAATATTAAAATGAAATAATATTAAGGTTTACTAATGATACTGAAATTGTTGGGTATTAGATAAGACAAATACTGATTAGCATAAGAAAAATAAGTTTGATGATAATGTAAAAACAATAAATAACTGTCTATTGATATGGAAAATACTTTAAAATAAACTGTCTATGTATAGACTCTTGATTTTTAAAGCAAAGATGGAAATTAATGTCAAATTAGAATAAAGAACATGAGAAGATACAGCAGCCAATTAAAATAGGTCCTAGCTGAGCTATTTAAGTCAACTACTTACATAAAAAGTATAAAATGAAAAAAGAACAGTAATAGAGATCCTGAGACATCATTTTAATGAAGTTTAGCCAATGAAAGTAAATAACCATAAAACCCTACAAACCCTCTTAGTCAATAGACATGGTAGTGAAGAGCAACACTGGTTTAGCATAAAAACAAATTTGTAAAAATCTTTTGATAATGATCGATGGAGGATTATGAGTGATATTTATTTGCAAAAAGTGAAAAGAAATTTATTTGCAAACCATTAAAAAGAAACAATGTTAATTCAAATCATCCTAAACACTTATTCTGGGAATTTATTTAAATACTTTGTTATAATGAAGTTATAATAACTACTGATCCATACGTTATTTTTCTTAGCTACAAAATCTTTATGAGAATAAACTCTTCATTTATTGAGGACATCCTTGATGAAAAGGAAATTATATTATATTTAAATATACTTGGTTTTCTTTGTAATCATATGTATTTTATTTTATCCATTAAAAACATCATTCTGAGAAGCAGACCTATCAGCTTTTCCAGACTGTCATGTCACAAAAAAAATTAAAAAGCCTTAGTCTAGGAAAAAGTCCTTATCACATTGATCATAAAAGATTTTGGAGAGAATTATAGGAAAATATCATGCAAGATGAGATGTACTACTGGGGAAAACCCATCCATGAAACCATAGATGATAATGACAACTGATACATACATACATACATACATACATATATATATATACACATATATATGTATATATATATGTGTGTGTATATATAGTGTGTGTGTGTGTGTGTATAATTTTAGATTTTAAAATGGTTTCTACTCCATATGATCTGTCCATTTTGCACAAGTTGTATGGGCAGAATTTAACCCAGATCTCTCCTTCTTCCAAATCAGTTCTGTTACTATTCTATCAATTACTTTACCAGTAATATAACCTAATGAGATATAATAGTACTATAGCATGTATAAAACATCAAAGAAGGTACAAAGAAGAAAGAGGCTTTGGAAGAGTTTACAAATTAGCAATAATAATCAATAGTGCTTTAAAGATCACAAAGCAGCTTATTATTATTTGATTCTCACAACAACCTTCAGAAGAATATTGTAAATATTAATAATGTTATTTCAGTGAGGAGAAATTTTAGTGGCCTGTTCATGATCAAACATAATACAAAGTGACAGAGATAAATGCTGAACCCAACTTTTTCATGACTTTAGGTTCAGAACTCTTCACTACTTCTAGGTAATACAAGATACATGCAAAAATAACTATGGTAAAAAGGAATATCTTGTTGAAATATATTGAATATAAGTGCATACAAGGGGTAGAAGAAGAAAAAGGGTTAACATCATGACATATGAGGATTGTTAGAAGAGACTGGGGATATAATACAATGTTGGACTTTTAAAAAATTACTCTTTATTATTAGCATTCATTTAAAAAATATGAGCTCCAAATTCTCTCCCTCACTCCTGCCCTTTCCCCAGCCACCGACAAGCAAGAATATAATATCAACTATAAATGTAAAATCCATATTGATCATTTTGGGTAAAAACAAGAAAAATAAAAAAAGTGAAAAAACTGCTTCAGCATTTGTCTTGTATAACTTCAGACTTGTCTTGTATAACTATATTGATCAGAGGAACTAAAATTTTCACAGTTGATTATTATAATGTTGCTATTATTGTATATAACATATGGTTCTGCTCACTTCACTTTGCCTCAGTTCATGTAAGTCTTTCCATATTTTTTCTGAAATGATCTTTTCATCATTTCTTATAGCACAGTAATATTTCATCACAATCATATACCACAAATCATTTAACCATTCTCTAATCGATAGGCATCCCCTCAATTTCCAGTTTTTGCCACCACAAAAAGAGCAGCTATAAATATATTTTATAAATAGGTACTTTTCTTTTCTCTCTGATCCCCTTAGGGTACCTAGTAGTGACATTATTGGGTCAAAGATCATATACAGTTTTATAGTCTTTTGGGCATAGTTCCAAATTGTTCTTCATAATGGTTGAATCAATTCACAACTCCACCCATAGTGTGTTAGTGTCCTGATTTTTCTATATTCCCTCTAGCATTTGTCATTATGTTTTTCTGTCATGTTAGACAATTTGATAGAGTATGAAGTGGTACCTTAGAGTTGTTTTAATTTGCATTTCTCTAATTAGCACTTAGAGACTTTATATTATTGTAGAAAGCTTCATTTTCTTCTGAAAATTGCCTGTTTTTATCTCTGATCACACATTAATTGGAGAATGGTGTGTGTGTGTGTGTGTGTGTATGTGTGTGTGTGTGTTTGTGTGTGTGTGTATGACTTGGTTCCCTATATATTTGCAAAATGAGAAACTTGTAAAAATGTTTTCATAGTTTTTTTGCTTTCATTGTAATTTTGCTGCATTGTTTTTGCTTCTGCAAAATGTTTTTTTTTTTATTTCATATAATCAAAATTATCCACTTCACATCTTGTAAATCCCTCTATCTCTTTTTTGGCTATAAACTCTTCATTATCCATAGCTATATTTCTTCATAATCTCACAATGCACTTGTTTCACTCTTTATGTCTAAATGATGTACACATTTTGACCTTACTTGATATTTCTATGCTGGGCTATGTCTAGTTTCTGCCAATAATTTTGCAAATTAAGAGTTTTTCCCTCAAAGCTTGGATCTTTGAGGTTTATTAAACACTAAATTACCATGGTTACGACTGTGTACTATGTACCTAATCTATTCCATTTATTCAACACTCTATTTCTTAGCCAGTCCTAGATAGTTTTAATAATTACCATATTAATACAGTTTGAAACCTGGTATTACTAGGGTACCTTCCTTAATTTTTTTCATTTATTTATTATTTGATAAATATCATTTTATATTCTTGACCATTTTTCTTCCAGATGAATTATGTCATTATTTTTTCTGACTCTGTAAAATAATTCTTGAGACCTAGATTGGTATGGCTCTGAATAAGTATATTAAATTTGATTAAACTATCACTTATATTAGATCAGCATGAGCAATTAATATTTCTCCACTTGTTTAAATCTATTTTTATTTGTACAAAATATTTAGTAATTGTGTTCATATTGTTCTTGGGTTATCTTGGCAACTAGATTTATATTTTCTGCAGTTATTTTAAATAGAATTTATTTTTCTGTCTCTTCCTGGTATTTTTTGAAGGTAATACTGTATATAAAAATGCTGATGATTTATGTGGATTTATTTTCTATCATGTCATTTTACTAAAGTTGTTAATTATTTCAACTTTTTTTTATTTGATTCTTGAAGGTTTTATAAATGTACTATCATTTTAACTGCAAAGAGTGACAGTTTTATTTTCTTATTTTTATCCCTTCATTTTTTTATTGTGTTATTGTTATAGTACATTTTTGGTACAATTTTCAGTACTAGTGATGATAGTAGACATCAATGCTTCATCTCTGATCTTACTGGGAAGCTTCTAATTTATCCCTCTTATAAATAATACGTGCTATTGGTTTCAAATGGATATTACTCATCATTTTAAATAGCCTCTATTTATTTCTTTCTGTCATTTTTTAAAAATAGGAATGCGTGTTTCCTATCATTTATCAAAATTTTTTTTATCTATTGTGATAGTTATATTATTTTTTTGTTTTTGTTTTTGTCACCTATGTGGCCAACTATGCTTATAGTTTTCCTTATATTGAACCAACAATGCATTCCTGGTATAAAATTGACTCTCTGGAGACTATAGCATGTGTTCTAGATATGGTTTAAATATTTTTTGAAGCTACCAAGCTGGTGTCAGTTACTATGGTTGATAACCTATATTAGAAGCCAGTTTCTAAACATAAAGAATAATAAATGAGTTTGGCAAATATGATTCCATATTAGAGGTGCTTTCTTGTAGAATCAATATTTAATTTTTAGTTGTAAAAATGTTAAATAGAATAAATATAAATTTAAAATGTTATAAAAATGGATATAGTAACATAGCTTACATTTCCAATGTATCTTAAGTTATCTATACCAAGACTTTGTTTAAATTAGTCTCTGAATTAAAAAAAAAATCTATATATCTCTTTCCAAAAATACATATATATTATTTATGGAGTTACAATATGGTATACATAAAAATGCTCATAAAAATTCCCCAAGAGGAAAGACCATCTTATTGGTACTTAGAGTTCTTTCAATTATATACTATTTGAACAGGGAAAATATTATTTGTTTTCTTTTTTTTTAAATTTTTTATTTAATAATTACTTTATATTGACACTCGTTTCTGTTCCGATTTTTTTCCCCTCCCTCCCTCCACCCCCTCCCCTAGATGGCAAGCAGTCCTTTATATGTTGGATATGTTGCAGTATATCCTAGATACGATATATGTTTGCAGAACCGAACAGTTTTCTTGTTGCATAGGGAGAATTGGATTCAGAAGGTATAAATAACCCGGGAAGAAAAACAAAAATGCAGATAGTTCACATTCGTTTCCCAGTGTTCTTTCTTTAGGTGTAGCTGCTTTTGTCCGTCATTTATCAATTGAAACTCAGGTCTCTTTGTCAAAGAAATCCACTTCCATCAAAATATGTCCTCATACAATATCGTTGTCGAAGTGTATAATGATCTCTTGGTTCTGCTCATTTCACTTAGCATCAGTTCATGTAAGTCTCACCAGTCCTCTCTGTATTCATCCTGCTGGTCATTTCTTACAGAACAATAATATTCCATAACATTCATATACCACAATTTACCCAGCCATTCTCCAATTGATGGGCATCCATTCATTTTCCAGTTTCTAGCCACTACAAACAGGGCTGCTACAAACATTTTGGCACATACAGGTCCCTTTCCCTTCTTTAGTATTTCTTTGGGATATAAGCCCAATAGAAACACTGCTGGATCAAAGGGTATGCACAATTTGATAATTTTTTGGGCATAATTCCAGATTGCTCTCCAGAATGGTTGGATTCGTTCACAACTCCACCAACAATGCATTAGTGTCCCAGTTTTCCCGCATCCCCTCCAACATTCATCGTTATTTTTTCCCTGTCATCTTAGCCAATCTGACAGGTGTGTAGTGGTATCTCAGAGTTGTCTTAATTTGCATTTCTCTGATCAATAATGATTTGGAACACTCTTTCATATGAGTGGTAATAGTTTCAATTTCATCCTCTAAAAATTGTCTGTTCATATCCTTTGACCATTTATCAATTGGAGAATGGCTTGATTTCTTATAAATTTGAGTCAGTTCTCTATATATTTTGGAAATGAGGCCTTTATCAGAACCTTTAACTGTGAAAATGTTTTCCCAGTTTGTTGCTTCCCTTCTAATCTTGTTTGCATTAGTTTAATTTGTACAAAGGCTTTTTAATTTGACGTAATCGAAATTTTCTATTTTGTGATCAGTAATGGTCTCTAGTTCATCTTTGGTCACAAATTTCTTTCTCCTCCACAAGTCTGAGAGATAAACTATTCTATGTTCCTCTAATTTATTTATAATCTCGTTCTTTATGCCTAGGTCATGGACCCATTTTGATCTTATCTTGGTATATGGTGTTAAGTGTGGGTCCATGCCTAATTTCTGCCATACTAATTTCCAATTATCCCAGCAGTTTTTATCAAATAATGAATTCTTTTCCCAGAAGTTAGGGGCTTTGGGTTTGTCAAACACTAGATTGCTATAATTGACTATTCTGTCTTGTGAGCCTAGCCTTTTCCACTGATCCACTAATCTATTTCTTAGTCAATACAAATGGTTTTGGTGACTGCTGCTTTATAATATAATTTTAGATCAGGTACAGCTAGGCCACCTTCATTTGATTTTTTTTTCATTAATTCCCTTGAGATTCTCGACTTTTTATTGTTCCATATGAATTTTGTTGTTATTTTTTCTAGATCAATAAAATATTTTCTTGGAAGTCTGATTGGTATAGCACTAAATAAATAGATTAGTTTAGGGAGTATTGTCATCTTTATTATGTTCGCTCGGCCGATCCAAGAGCACTTAATATTTTTCCAATTATTTAAGTCTGACTTTATTTGTGTGGAGACTTTTTTATAATTTTGCTCATATAATTCCTGACTTTCCTTTGGTAGATAGATTCCCAAATATTTTATGGTATCAACAGTTATTCTGAATGGAATTTCTCTTTGTATCTCTTGCTGTTGGGTTTTGTTGGTGATGTATAAAAATGCTGAGGATTTATGGGGATTTATTTTGTAGCCAGCTACTTTGCTAAAATTATGAATTATTTCCAATAGCTTTTTGGTAGAATCTCTGGGGTTCTCTAGGTATACCATCATATCATCTGCAAAGAGTGATAGTTTGGTTTCCTCATTGCCTACTCTAATTCCTTTAATATCTTTCTCGACTCTTATTGCCGAGGCTAGTGTTTCTAATACGATATTAAATAATAATGGTGATAGTGGGCAACCTTGCTTCACTCCAGATCTTACTGGGAAAGGTTCCAGTTTTTCCCCATTGCATATGATGCTTACTGATGGTTTTAAATATATGCTCCTGACTATTTTAAGGAAAAGTCCATTTATTCCTATGCTCTCAAGTGTTTTTATTAGGAATGGATGTTGGATTTTATCAAATGCTTTTTCTGCATCTATTGAGATGATCATGTGGTTTTTGTTTGTTTGGTTATTGATATAGTCAATTATGCTAATAGTTTTCCTAATATTGAACCAGCCCTGCATTCCTGGTATAAATCCTACTTGGTCATAGTGTATTATCCTGGTGATGATTTTCTGTAATCTTTTTGCTAATATTTTATTTAAGATTTTAGCATCAATATTCATTAGGGAGATTGGTCTATAATTTTCTTTCTCTGTTTTCAGCCTACCTGGTTTAGGTATCAGTACCATGTCTGTGTCATAAAAGGAGTTTGGTAGGACTCCTTCAATCCCTATTTTTTCAAATAGTTTATATAACATTGGAGTTAATTGTTCTTTAAATGTTTGGTAGAATTCACATGTAAATCCATCTGGTCCTGGGGATTTTTTCTTAGGGAGTTGATTGATAGTTTGTTCTATTTCTTTTTCTGAGATGGGACTGTTTAGGATATTTACTTCTTCCTCTGTTAGTTTGGGCAAGCTGTATTTTTGGAGGTATTTTTCTATTTCATTTAAGTTGTCGAATTTATTGGCATAAAGTTGGGCAAAGTAACTCCTAATTATTGCTCTAATTTCCTCTTCGTTAGTGGTGAGTTCTCCCTTTTCATTTTTAAGACTAACAATTTGATTTTCCTCTTTCCTTTTTTTAATCAGATTTACTAAGGGTTTGTCTATTTTGTTGGTTTTTTCATAGAACCAACTCTTAGTTTTATTAATCAATTCAATAGTTTTTTTACTTTCAATTTTATTGATCTCACCTTTTACTTTTAGAATTTCAAGTTTAGTGTTTGACTGGGGGTTTTTAATTTGTTCCTTTTCTAGCATTTTTAATTGCAAACCCAATTCATTGACCTTCTCTTTCTCTATTTTATACAAATAGGCCTCTAGAGATATGAAATTTCCCCTTATTACCGCTTTGGCTGCATCCCATACATTTTGGTATGATGTCTCATTATTATCGTTTTCTTGGGTGAAGTTATTAATTATGTCTATGATTTGCTGTTTCACCCAATCATTCTTTAGTATGAGATTATTTAGTTTCCAATTATTTTTGGTCTACTTCCCCCTGGTTTTTTGTTGAATGTAATTTTCATTGCATCGTGGTCTGAAAACGATGCATTTACTATTTCTGCCTTACTACATTTGAGTTTGAGGTTTTTATGTCCTAATATATGGTCAATTTTTGTATAGGTTCCATGAACTGCTGAAAAGAAAGTGTATTCCTTTCTGTCTCCATTACATTTTCTCCAGAGATCTATCATATCTAACTTTTCTAGTATTCTATTTACCTCTTTGACTTCTTTCTTATTTATTTTGTGGTTTGATTTATCTAATTCTGAGAGTGCAAGGTTAAGATCTCCCACTATTATAGTTTTACTGTCTATTTCTTCTTGCAGCTCTCTTAGTTTCTCTTTTAAGAATTTAGATGCTACCCCACTTGGTGCATATATGTTTAATATAGATAGTGCTACATTATCCATGCTACCCTTTAGCAAGATATAGTGTCCTTCCTTATCTCTTTTAATTAGATCAATTTTTGCTTTAGCTTGATCTGAGATCAGGATGGCTACCCCTGCTTTTTTGACTTCACCTGAAGCATAGTAGATTTTGCTCCAACCTTTTACCTTTAACCTGCATGTATCTCCCCGCTTCAGGTGTGTTTCCTGTAAACAACATATTGTAGGATTCTGGCTTTTAATCCATTCTGCTAACCGCTTCCTCTTTATAGGGGAGTTTACCCCATTCACGTTTATGGTTAGAATGACCAATTCTGTATTACTTGCCATCTTGTTAACCCCGGTTTATGCTTTTCTCCCTTCTTTCCCCTTTCCTCCCCTTCCCAGTATTAAGCTTGTGAGCACCACTTGCTTCTCACAGCTCTCCCTTTTTAGTATCCCTCCCCCCGCCTTAGAGTTCCTCCCCCTATCTTACCCCTTTCCCTCCCAGTTCCCGTATTCCCTTCCTCTTAGCTTATTCCTTCCCTTTTCACTTTTCCCTTCTCACTTTTCAATGAGATGGGAGAAGTTTCACCATAGATTGAATATGTCTTAAGATTTTTCACTTAAAGCCAATTCTGAAGGCAGTAAGATACCCACTATATTCATCCCCCTCCATTCTTTCTCTCAGATATAATAGGTTTCCTATGCCTCTTCATGAGATGTACTACCCCCACTTTACCCTTTTTCTGGTACAATGTCCTTTCCACATCAATTTCTAGAACAAGGTATACATGTATTCTTTATACATCTATATAGTCAAAATATAGTTCCCAAGATTAATCCTTACCTTTTTAGATTTTTCTTGAGTTCTATATTTGTAGATCAAACATTTTGGTTAAGTTCTGGTTTTTTCATCAGAAATAGATGAAATTCGCTTATTTCGTTGAATGTCCATCTTCTTCCCTGGAAAAAGATGCTCATTCTCGCTGGGTAAATTATTTTTGGTTGCATACCAAGTTTCTTAGCCTTTCGGAATATCATATTCCAGACCCTTCGATCTTTTAATGTGGATGCTGCCAGATCCTGGGTGATCCTTATTGTGGCTCCTTGATACTTGAATTGGGTTTTTCTAGCCGCTTGCAATATTTTTTCCTTCATCTGAGGGTTCTGGCATTTGGCCACTATATTCCTTGGTGTTTTGATTTTAGGATCCCTTTCAGTGGGTGATCTATGAATCCTTTCAATGTTTATTTTTTCCTCTGTTCCTATGACTTCTGGGCAGTTCTCTTTGATAATTTCCTGGAAAATAGTGTCCAGGCTCTTTTTTTCATCATGTTTTTCTGGGAGTCCAATGATTCTCAGATTGTCTCTCCTGGATCTGTTTTCCAGGTCTGTTGTCTTCCCCAGAAGGTATTTCACATTTTTCTCCATTGTTTGATTTTTTTGGATTTGCTTGACTGATTATTCTTGTCTCCTCGAGTCATTCAATTCCACTTGTTCAATTCTGATTTTCAGTGAAGTATTCTCTTCACTCACTTTTTTAAAATCTTTTTCTAATTGTCCAATTGAGTTCTTTTGTTCTGTGGAATTTTTTTCCATTTCGCCAATTTTGTTTTTTAGAGAGCTGTTTTCTGTTTCCAGTTCACCAATCCTATTTTTCAAGGATTTTACTTCTTTATCCACTCTCTCTTTAACTGACTTCTCCAGGCTCTTTTGCCAAGCCTCCCATTTTTCTTCTAGCTCCCTTGTGAGAGCCTTTTTAATCACTTCTATGAGGTTCATCTGTGCTGAGGAACAGATGATCTCCTCCTTTGGGGATTCACCTGGGGACTGCCTGTTTTTAGTCTCCTCAGGATTTAGAGTCTGCTCTCTATCTGTATAGAAGCTGTCAAGGGTTAAAGTCCTCTTCAGCTTCTTGCTCATTCTGTCTAATAATCAAAGACAAACTACCAAAGAAAAACAGAAAAAACTGGAGTCTTTCTTTGGGGGGGGGAGGGGGCTGGGTGTGTTATCGAGCTTCCTCTACAGACTGCAGGGGGCAACAGTGAGGCACTAGCAGGACTGTGTTGCGCGTGGGCTCTGAGATCCCAAAGCATGCTGAGTCACTGTTGGGGGGGGAAGGGGGGGCGGCCAGGTCCTGAGAGACTCCAGCTGTTTGGGGTTGTATTCTTCAGCCCCGGTGTTTTTAGCTTCTCTGCTGGGCTGCTGACTTGCTGCCGGAGCAAAGTATCCAAACCTGTAGCGAAGCTCTCCCCGCAGAGACGGCTGCGATCACTCCCCACCCCCTCTCCAGTCTGCTCCCGTGCTCTCACTGCCGCTGCCCGCCGCCTGCGCCCGGTCTAAAATGGTCCCAGCCCTCCAGTAAAGACAGACCTTTCTTGGCGGATCTCAAGGATGGCTTCTCTTGGTAACTATATGTGGGTTTTTTTCAGTCAAGCATTGATTCAGAGGCTTGTAATGAAGTGGATAGTGAGAGAAAGCGTGGAGCTTATGCAGCTGTGAGCCTCCTCTCCGCCATCTTAACTGGAAGTCCCCTATTTAAGTTTTCTTGAGATGAATCCAAGCAAATGAACAAGAGATACACCACTTGAACCCTTATGTAAGAAATGTGAAATCAGTTTAGCTGAAATACAATATTAATTGACTTTTTAATAGTGTTTCAGTCTGCAAAGTACTTTTACATTCATCATCTCTTACGAGCAGGACAATTACATCTATAGTAGACATTAAAAGTGTCATTATTTCATTTTACAGATAAAGAAACTGAGATCTAGAAGTGAAATAACATACTTATGATCATACAATTAAAAAGTATCAGTGGAGGTTTTAATACAAGATCTTCCTAAATCCAAGTTCAGTATTCTATCTACTGTACTACACTGCCTGTTAATATTGTAGTCAGCTTGGCATTCTATCTGTGATAGTTCTACCAAAGTCTTTTTTAAGAGAACACAGTATTTTCTTGGGGTTCCATAAAGACTGTAATTGTACCTCAAATATCATTTGCTTTTTAGTCATTTTTTCCAGTTGTGTCCAACTGTTTGTAACTCTATTTAGGATTTTCTTGGAAGAGATCTGGGGGCAATTTGCCATTTCCTTCTTCATCATTTTACAGATGAGGAAATTAAGGCAAAAAGTGTTAAGCAACTTGTCCAGGTTACACAGTAAGTTTCTGAGACTAGATTTGAACCCATGAAGATAAGTCTTTCTGACTCTAGTCCTGGCATTCGATTCACTGTACCACCTAGCTTCCATTTAACTACAATAAATCTACTTCAATAACACATTTTGGATCTATCATTAATGAATTTATCTAGAGGATATAAAATTTACCTGTTCCTCTTAGCAATGTAACAGGTTTTCAACAGCTTGTCAGCAAAAGATTGAGTTTTTGTGGAGTATGGCTAGAGTAAGTGGTTTAATATTTATTGATTATCTACACCATTGGTATCAAACTCAAATAGAAATGGAGCCACTAAACCTCAGGAAGGATCCTTTGGGCTGCATATTGACTCTAAAATGCCATGTTATGACATATTGATATTATTTATCATTTATTATATCTATATTTATTTTGGTAAATATTTCTTAATTACATTTTAATCTGATTTGGCGAGACTTGGGAAATTTGCGACTGCAACACATCCTAAGTTTGTTTGACCCCTATGACCTACAACATGCATGTCTAGGCATGGAGACACAATTCCAAGACACAAGGCCATTTATCAGGTATATAGAGTCTCATATCTGTAAATACAAAAATAGAACCACATTTGGAGCTGAGCCAGCAGAACAGGAAGGAGATATGAAGCAATGTTAATCAGTCTAATTCTCTATCCCTATTTTTAAGTATGCAAAATCTGCAATACATGGACTTTTTTTATATTGGATTTCTACATTGGAACTGTGTCATTAGTGACACTAGTATTCTCCCATATGTCAAGTTCTCTCTACTTATGTAGTCACAACATTACTATAAAATCTTCATTACTCTGATTATTAAGATATCCTTCTAATTGGTCTCTCAGGCTCAAATATCTTCCCACTCTATTCCACTCAGCTCAGCTGCCAAATGATATTTGTAAAGTGCAGATTTGATCATATCACACAAACACCCTTCACAAGCATACACACATATATTTCCTGAACTACAGTTTTTTCTGTTATTTCCATGATCAAATATAAACTCCTCTGACATTTAAAACTCTTCACGATCTGACACTTTTCCACTTAAATACCTTTATTGAAATTTACTCTCCTCCACATTCCCACAACTACCTTGGCTCACTAATCTTCCAAATCTGTGTCTTTTCCTTGACTATCTCCAATCCCTAGTATGTTGTACCTATTCACCACTGCCTTTTAGCTCCCCTGATTTTTTTGGAGACACAACTTAAATTTTCCCTTCTGCAAGTTTACCTTATTTGAGTTGTACAGCAAAATCACTTAAAACATCCCATACATAAAGACCTCCAAGTTATGAAATAATGATGTCAAGATGATGACATAAACACATTCAAAAGACAGACATTTTGAAAATAAATAATAAAATGTGTTCATACAACTTGATGAGAAATTAGTGAAATAATAACATCACATTGCTATTTAAAAATAGTGATAATTTATATAAATATAAACCACATTAAATCAATGTAAATTTTGATATAAAATTAATCCTGTGAATGTACAATGTTCAATTAAACTTTCAAAATTAAAATGTGCATCATTATAGTAGAAGATACTATTTTCCTCATGGCCTTCAAGTTGGTATTATTAGTAATTTCCTAGCAATGACAGTGTTACTAAGGAATCACACTTATAACTAGAAAATATGGTGATGAAGTCTTTTAACAGAGGAGAAACCAAATACTGTAATTACTAATCTTAGAGGAAGGCCTTCACTGATTTTTTTTTTTTTTACAAATTCTCTGATGAGAATTTATAAGAAGACATGGAAAATAGTTTCACAGAATGAAAACAATTTCACAGAATGAAAATCTGGTGTGATTTGCAACAGAATTAGAATTGCCCACATTGATGAAATAGATTATAGACCTATTGATGAATTTTAAAAATCTTATAGTAAGAAGTCAGGAAAACAAAATTCATTTTGACTTTTTTTTCAGGGTAAGGTTTATGGATAAAATGAACATTTGTGCAGAGGAAGTGATACAAGTAATTTCAAATTTTAAATATTTCTCAAAAACACATTATTTCTATAACCCATATATAGCTAGAGAAGATCTGCTTCAAAGATTTCATTATTTTTTGTTTGGTATTAATACTATCATCCACCTTACCTTGAAAAATAAACCAATCATTTTCCTTTTTTTTTTAATTTTTCCTTAAAGGAACATTTTGTGTCATCTAGGATACATAATGCTTACAATTTAATATTAATAGTAGCTGAGGGGTTATCTGAATTGTGTACTGATATTGGGATTTCAGTTTTCTGAGGGTTATTTGGTAGCTCTCCTATAATAAGTCTAATGATTTTAATCCAAATATCAGGAAAGACATGTTTATCTAATATACATATATCTATATGTGTGTATTTAAAATATGTGGTAAAATATAATTACAAAATATGTGATATGAGTATATAATATATTAAATATCTAAAATATGCTGACCCTCAAAAATGATCATCAGTAGAAATTGGGTTTTTCATTTCCAAGTCATATTTCTAAAATTAAAAAATTTGTCATGATCAATTAATATTCCTTTATCTTCATTACATTTCCATGACATTTGAATACAATAAATATTTGAAAAGTATCTGCCAAGTACAAGGCACTCTGCAAGTTGTTGTTGATGATACAAACTGACAAAAATAAACAATCTTTGTTCTAAAAACATTTATGTTGTATTGGTTCCCTAATCACTTGACGAATGTTAGACATACAAGATGACTGCCCAGAGTGAGAGGTACAGTTCGGAAATAAGAACTGATTTACACAGAATACACACACATAACCTTGCCCTCTTTAGCCTAAATCAGTTAATTAGCCAGCCATTTGACTTAAAAGAATGTTAGAATACAGGACACATAATCAGCAATCATCAATTTCATTTAAATTTACCTAGAGAAGCTAAGTGTCATAATGGATAATTTGCAAGGCTGGAAGACAGGATGACTCATTTTTCTGAGTTCAAATTTGACCTCAGACACACTAGATGTGTGTCACTTAACCTTATTTACCTGTTTCTCATCTATAAAATGAGATGGAGAAGGAAATGGCAAACCAACCTAGTATCTTTGCCAAGAAAATCCCAAATAGAGTCATGAAAATTTGGATACAACTTTAAAACAAGTGAACAACTGTGACTTTGGGTGAATGATTTAATCTTTGTTTGCCTCAGTTTCTTTCACTGTAAAATGTGGATAGTAATAACACCTACTTCCCAGGACTGTTGTGAGGAATAAATAAGACATCATAGTACCAAGTACTATAGCATTCATTATTTTATCACTATTGTGTTTTACCCATGAAACTAAAGACATTGAGAGGAAAGTGACAAATTGTAGTGTGCTTTCTAGAGCCCCCAAATTGGGGTGCCAAAATATACTATGCTTTCTAGAGCCCTCATGCTGGAGTGCTAAAATATACCATCCAAACTAGCTCTCTAGAGGATCTTGGGACCAATCTGAGTTCTTGGTCTTAGTGGAGGAGGGAAGAAGGCAGGAGACCCATGAGGATGGTCAAGATGGAATTCAAGTCCTCTCAGCCCTTAAATACATTAGTATGATTACAATACTACAGCATGCTGAGCATGTGCCAACTGTAGAACCATTACATCACACCACAGCACACTGTGCAAGTGCTAACTATGGTAGCATTACATCACCACAGCACACTGTGCATATATTAGCTATAAACACCCTGCCACTGATATGTAAATTCCTTACTGTAAGTATCCCTTGCTTCAAGCAGAACACAGGTAGTCACACCCTCCTTGACTTCTCAGGAAGGATGAGAGTGCCAAAGGGAGATGGGGAGCCAAAGCAGACATTGTCAACAGGTTCCCTCTCTGCTAAAGGGTCTTAAAACTTACCCAGAGTTCCCCCACTATCTGCAGCCCTCTACAACAAATATTGAAAAAATTCTGGCATATCAAAATAGATCATAGTATAATGGAAAGAGAAGCAAATATAGAATTTGAGGACATGGCTTTATATCCTAGATCTGCCATGTATTATTAATGTGAAATGGTACAAATCACTTTAACTGTTTAGAGTTTTTTTCTTTATCTCTAAAATGCAGGTATTGAAGAAAAAGACAATGTAACACAGTGGGTAAAAGTCAGAGGACTCACTCACATAATTAGTACTGTATTTCAAGACTACATTAACTCCAATCTGTATTACTGAGAAAACATCTTATTTGCTCTCCCTTCCTCAAGCATCTTTCTATTCAACTTCATTTTTCACAGAGCTGCTAATTTGTTTTCCTAAAGTACAGGAAAAACTAAACTCCAAATCCAAACCTAAAGGTTGGACCATGCCACGCCTCTAACTGATAAATTCCAGTGGCCTCTGATTGCTTCTAGGATCAAATAGAGATTTCTTTTGTATTAAAACCTCTTTACAACATGACTTTTTCCTGTTTCCAGTTTTTTTATACCTTTCCCCCCTCTTCATAAATTATGATCTGTAGCCATATTGGTATACTCACTGATTGTATTAGATATACAACATTATATCTCCTGTCATCATGACTTTGCACGAGAAACTAGGTGAAGCAGTAAATATAATACTGGACCTACAGTTAGGAAAACCCTAGGTGAAGCAGTAAATATAATACCGGACCTACAGTTAGGAAGACCCTAATAAAATCGTCAGACACTTTGCTAGCTGTGTGACCTCAGGCAAGTCATTTAACGTCTACCTGCCTCAAATCTTTCAACTATAAAATGGGGATAATAGTAATATCTGATTCCCAGGATTGTTGTGAGAATCAAATGAGATAATATTTATAAAGTGCTTAGAACAGTGACTAGCACATGGTAAGTATTTAATTAATGCTGGTTTCCCCCCTTCCTTTTCATTCATATACACTCCCTTCTTTTCCTTTCCTTAGGCCTAGAATCCTCTGCCTCCTCATCACCATCTCTTAGAATCTTTTATTTCCTTTGATATCTAAGCTTAAGTACCTATGTTAAGTCTTTCCAAGTCCTTTCACCTCCGAGCTTCTTTACATTAATGTGTATCCACACACACATGCAGATAAATATGTGTGTATCAGCAAATATCTCTTCATTATTTAATAAAGCAATGTGAGTACCTAATCAACTCATAATCAAAGGAAGAGAAGCAGCAGTGAGGATTCTGACCTCTAGAACTAGAAAAAAAAAACTACTACTTATCCTTCAGAGATACTTCTAGAATCCTGAGAGGACAATATTCACTATCCTCTGGAGAATCAGCATGCCAGTATAAACGTGGATTAGTAGAATAAGTCCAAAGCATGCTCTATACTTTGTATTCTTAGCATTTACCCAAGTATATGCCTCACATTAAATGACTTTTTATTGATCAGTAATATTCTTTACCAATCCTACTGTAGCAGCAATGTAGTATCAATTTTCTCGAGGGAAGAAGACTGGAGAATAGTGCTATTCAGATGAGATATAACGCAAGTTTGAATTCAAATCATTTCAATGTACCCAGCCATCCTCGATATCCACTGTGTGTTCATTAGTGAGCTAATTGTTGAAATAGGATCGTGAATATATAAATGAAAAAAGGAGAACTTTAGAATATTGTGACAAGACAATCCATGGGATTGATTAAATATGGAAAGAAGGAAGGAAGGGAAGAGAGTAGGGAAAGATGATAATTATTTCTTACTTGACCCACCAAATAGATTTTTAAGTTCTTCACAAGCAGGGGCATTTCATAAATTTCACTGTTGCTATCAAACAACTTAGCACATATAGTAACTCTCCTATAAAATTGATTGATTGAGAGAGGCTGCAATAAGAGTCACTGAGTTGAAGGCTTCCTCTGCTTGGATAGAAAGAGTTTATATGAAAAGAAATAACAAGATTGCTTTCATTTAACATAAACACTATCTTATCCAATTTGCAATTGAAAAAAGATGTTGGCACTCACTTTTACGTGTTTTGGGAATGCTCCAAATTAAATGCATTCTGGACAAAAACATATGATACAATTAGGAAGACACTAGATATGTAAATTTTAGTTGAGCCTATTCATTATTTCCTAGAAGTAGCAGCAGTCTTACTGTAGAATAAGGAAAGAATTCTGATTTTAATCACTACTCTTAAAAGTGTATCACAAGACAAATATAAGTCTTATTTTTGGGCCTTGGGTAGGCCAATAGGAATATGAACATTTTAAAAGGCTGATATAAGAGATTGGAGCAAATATTAACCCAGTATCTTAGTTTGCCTTATAAAATGAAAACACAATATACTATGTGCAATGAAACAAGTCTCTTGCTCTAAGTCTCTCTGAATCTCAAGAAACGTTGCTTTTTCTCCCCTCAAGCACAGAGACAATGTATTTTTATCTGTTTTTCTATCCTTAGGGTTTAAGACAGCATGTGGTTCAAAGTAGATGCTTATTAAATACTTGTTGACTGATTGATTCTGTCATCTTTCAATAATCCTTTCAGTTGAAATTGATTTTAAAAAAGTAAAAAGGGATGAGATAATAATTAACAACAAAAATCCCACATTGATTGAAGACTTACTATGGGATCTGCATTGCTCTAGATGAATTACAAAGAAATATGACAAATAATTTCTTATATACATATAAAGAGCTAAAACAAACATAAAGAAAGATATTCTCTCAAATCTCTCAGAAAAAGAGAGAAGATCAAAGAGCAGAGAAGAACTGATAAATTTTAGGGACCACATTTAGGAAGGTATTAGAAAAAAGTAGGTATTGGAGGATTTAAGGAAAGGAGAGTCATATTTAAAGGGGCAATGAATTGAAAGCTAAAGTGGTGCCTATCAAGTAAGAAAAGGCTGAACAATTTATGGTATATGCATATAATAATGTACTATGAAAAGAATGAATTCAGAGAAACCTAAAAAGACTTATATGAACTAATGTGGAGTTAAGAGAACATTAATGGGAGAGCAATTTATATAATAACAACATAGACAACTTTGAAAGACTTGAGAATTTTTATCTTTTTTATTTTATTTTTTTGCTTAGGTAATTGGAGTCAAGTGACTTGCCCAGGGTGACATATCTAAGAAATGTTAAATGTCTGAGGTCAGATGTGAACTTGGATCCTTCTGACTTCAGGGCTTGTGCTTTATCCACTGCCCTACCTAGATGCCCCTGAATGTTTATCATTTAAAGAAACAAATATGATTCCAGAGGATTGATGATGAAGCATCTTACACATATTCTAATAGAGAACTAATTATCTCAGGGTGAAGAATGACAAATATTTTTGGACATGGTAAATATGGAAGTGCATTTTGCTTCACTGAATATTTGTTTAAAAGATTTTTTCCCTTTTATTTTGAATGGAGAAGAGAAAATAAATCTTTATCAGTAAAAAAAAAAAATTGAAAAAACAAATAAAGAAAAGACAGAATAATAAGGACAGGGATTGCTTATAGCTGCTAAAAGAATTTTATTTTCCATTCAAAATTTTCTCAAAGAAAAGACAGAAGGCTTTCAGACTTATGATAACAATTTCCATTTATATGGTTTCTCAAGATTTACAAACTACTTTTTTCACAGCAATCTTTGAGGAAGGTAATATCCAGGTCTTATGTTATAGGTGAGATTACAAGAGTAACGAAGTCAAGTGCCCCATAGTCATACAGCTAATGACTGAGATAGGATCAAAAACAGGTTTTCCTAATAATGAGGCCAACTCTTTTTGCAACATACCTATATATTATCCCTCTATCCCTACTTTACAGATCTCTTAAGGTGACTCTATAATATATGAAATAACTAGAAAGCTGGAAGAATTTTAAATGCCCTTAGATCTTTTAATCCAATTCCCTCATTGTATGGACAAGAAAATTAAATTCCAGGAAGGGGTACCTATGGCTAGTAAGTAGCAGAGCTGGACTTTTAAATACAGAGCTCCACTTAAAGTCATTTCCAGTTTTATTACAAATGACTGAAAGAAAGTTCTATGTTTCAAGATCTAACATTCAATCAATTCTTATTAAATGTTTACAATGTACTATTGCCTGTGTTAAGCACTTGGGATTTTTTTTTAAAAAGCAAATACTTTTTATCTTTGAAAAGCTTAAATTATGAAGAGCAAGATTATTATAAATAGGTGTGCATGTATAAAATATATAGAGATTATTGCTAATGTAACAGGGAAAGTCACTAGCAAATGGAAGGAAATGCTTAATATCTGATCCACCATAAACTAGAAAGTAAATTTGCTAATGAAAACAATTATTTTTTGTTTCATAGCATCTATTCTACAGGAGAACAAAACAAACAAGATATATGCTTGCTGAAATATGCTGTACTGCCCTTCATTTTATTAATGAAATACTTTTTGAAGGAGCCATTTTCATTTCAGATGATTTCTATTACATAGTAAAAAAATATATATAGCAAAAGGAAACAAAAGTGACTTATGATGTTGGTATGGAAGCATTTATTATAAAAAACTAGTGATTCGCCAAGTCAAAAAATACAAAAAAAATCAGATAGTTGCTTAGTTTACAGGGTACTTTTTTCTTTTAACTTTCTTAATTAGTTGTTTTGACATCATTAAAGACTATACAAAAAAAGGAATTAGTTATATTTTATAGCTGATATAATTTAGGAATATAACTTTACACATATAATGAGTGCTTTCTACTTAATATACATGACATCAGAAAACTGTTTTACAACACAGAAGGATTTCTTATTCCCTAATGGGCTAAATCTTCTTTGAGAGGAATGGTGGTCATTCCAGTTTAAGAGAAATTTTAATTTAAGAGATTCTATAATAGAGTGTATGTTAGCAGGTGGTGAGCATGGGAAAGACTGAGACAAAGATGATGAATGAATTTCCCATGGTTTAAATTTTTAAAAAAAATACCTATTTTATCATTAGCAGAAGAATTTTTTTAAGATTCAAAAAGATGCTTGGAGTTTTATGCAATTACCACTTACAGTAATGAATAAAAACAACCAAGACAGGGGGTGTTAAGTCTTCAATTATTTCAGATGAAATATGAGTACCACTTCAATAGTAATATATCTTAAAATCCTCTCCTCTTGACACTTTGTTCCACAAGGAACAAAATGAACTGATGCAAGACATATTTAGCTAGATTCTCACATAGAAGGAAAATTTTCATAGGATCAATTCTATGGGAATGAACGGGACAAAAGTTTTTGCAATATGAAAGAATATCATGTCAGAGATATTAGAAGAGGAGTTCTGTGGCTTTTTTGGAAATTAGATGAAAAACAACTAAATATATGTGTATTAAATACCTACTATATGTTAAGGCTCTATGCTAAGTACCAATAGATATCTTATTTAAAGCTCAGTCTCTCATCTCGCAAAGTCTAGCTGAAAAAAAGCATGGAGAAAGAAAAATAACAAAAGCTAATTAGACCTAAATGAGATCTAAGGTTGGATTTCTCTCAGTTCAAAGATTATATGACTTTTAAAATAGGAAGTCATTGCCCCAACAACTTGACCACTATCATCATATATCATGGGATTATATTAAAATAATTGAGCATAATTAATTTGCCCAATTAAAGTATACAATTTCTAAGAACCAAATACAATATTATATATGATTTTATCAACATCAGAAATTATATATAAATATGTACAGTGAAAGTAATTATAGAACTAATGAAAATTCCTGCCACCATACATTCCTTTAGTCTTGCTGCTGAAATGTGGCATAGAAAAGCATGTCAACAGGATAAGTGAAGGGATTTACTATATATTTCTAATTGGTATAAGCTTCTCATAGGAAAGATAATTCCGACATTATTTTAACTTATTCAGAAGCATCACATACACTTTTATTTCTACTACCTATGTCTACTCATTTAGTTATAATTAACTGAATTTTCCTCAATAACTAACAGAAAATGCTCATCACTCCAAACAAATCAGAATTAACATATACCCATATACACTGAATATCCTAAAAAGATTCAGTTTTTATACTGTAAAGAGGTAAATTTTCTTTAAAAGATACTAATTAGCTAGCCATTTCTTTCTTTAGTGTGTTTTCATTTTATAGATGAGGAACTAAAGAAAACAGGGGTTAAGTGACTTGTGCAGGATTAAGTAAATTTCTAAGGCCAAATTTGAATTTATCTTCCTGACTTCAAGTTCAGTGCTCTATCCTCTTTAGCACCTAGCTGCCCCATTTATCTGTCTATAAACATGTATATGTATTTATACAAATATTTATACATATACACATATGTGTATATATTGTATGCACATTCTATGGTAAAATGTTAACTCCTCGAAGGCAGAGACCATGGTTTTGCCATTCTTTGTAACCCTAGAATTTAGCATAGTGATTGACACATGACAAGTACTCAAAGACTAATAATACATAAGTACTGTATGACATAAGTTATTGGGACTCTTCTTAATCACAATACTGGCCAATACTAGAAATAATATTCTGAGTAAACATTTTAAATTTTTTTGTATGATTTGAATTATACAATAATAAAATTTAAAAAAAAATTCTGTGGGGGCTGATATCACTTCCAAGAGTAGAGCAAAGATGGTGGAATAAAGTCAGAAAGTTGCTCAAGCTCTCCAATTCTCCCTCAAAATCACATGAAACCAACCCTTTGAACAGAATCTGATGGAGTGAAATCACTTTTTAGTTCAAGATAGACTGGACAAGAAAGGTCAATCTCTCTAGGGTGAAAATGGTATTCATCTCAGCTCAGATAAACTCTGGGAAAGCTGATGAGAGGGTCTTTTACTCACAGCAAATCAGCAGTTAAGATACTCATTTCTGGCTCAGTTGAGGAGCAAATCAATGGAGCTACTTCCACTCTCAGCTCACAAGGCAAACTCCGGGAAACCAGGCTGTTTCCTGAAAAGAGCAGGCAAAAATATCCTCTGCAAACATAAGGGGCCCCTGTACTCAAAATCAAGGCTAAGAACTACACAAGAAGCTTGAGAGGCATCCCCTTTACCCGAGGAACAGAGCTCAATCATAAAAGTTAATAAGAAGAAATACTAAAAGAAGAAGAAGAAAAAAGAAAATATACAAGAAACAGAAAAGAACCTTGACCTTAAAAAGCTACCATGGTGACAGGGCATACCAAAACAAACTTAGACAAAGACAAAATGTGCACAGAAGAAATCTCAAAGAGTGTTATGAACTGGTCTCAAGCCCAAAGAACCTTCATGAAAGTGCCCCTAAAAGATTTTAAAAGGCAAATAAGAAAGCTGGAAGAAAAAAATGAGAAAGGAAATGAAAAATATACATTTTCAGGTGGGAAAAGGAAGAAAAAAAATTGTCTGAAGAAAACAACTTCAAAACTTCAAAAGCAGAATTAACGAAATGGAAAAAGACATACAAAAGCTGCCTGAAGAAATGGTACATTAAAAACTAGAACAGTACAAATGCAAGCTAATGACTGTGAAATAGCAAAAACCAGTCAAACTAAGAAGAATGAAGAAAATGGAAGAAAATGTGAAATACCTTATTGGAAACACAGCCAATCTGGAAAATGGATCCAGAAGAGACAATTTTAAAATTATCGGCCTACCTTAAGGCTATGTCCAAAAAAAGAGAATCTATTTAGCATTATTCAAATGATCATTAAGGAAAACTGCCCTGACATTCTAGAACCATAATAGGGGAAATACTCATTGAAAGAATACATTGATTATCCCTGGAAAGAGATTCCACATGGAAAACCCCAAGGACACTGTCGCAAAATTCCAAAACTACAATCTCAAGGAACTGCAAGCAGCTAGACAAAAATAATTCAAATATCAAGGAGCAACAGTCAGGATTACCCAGGATTTGGCAGCTTCTACATTAAAGGATTAAAGAGCCTATAATATCATATGCCAGAAGGCAAAGGATCTAGGATTACAACCCAAAATTAACTACCCAGCCAGACTCAGCATCATCTTCCAGGGGAGGTGATGGAGCTTCAATGAAGTAAGAGATTTTCAATCATTTCTATTGAAAAAAAAAAAAAAAACGAAATAAACAGAAAATTTAATCCAAGACCACCAAACTCAAGAAAAGCACAGAAAAGTAAACAGGGGAAAAAAATATATATATAGTACATATATTTATATTATTTAAAGGTCAAATTGTTTATATCTCTAGATAGGAAAGACCATATCTGTAACTCTTGAAAACTGTATTTGTCACTGCAGCAGACACAGGGGAGCATCACATAGATAGAGGGTGTGGTTGTGAATAGACTCTGCGGTGATGACATCAAAGAAAAAGGCCTTAAGGGGTGAAAAAAGATTTGTACTGAAAAAAGAGGAAAGGAGAAGTATTAGTTCACAGTTAGTTCACATGAAGAGGTCTAAAAACCCTATTACAATTGAGGGAAAGAAGAGAGGGGGATGAGCATTGTCTGAAACTCGATCTCATCAGTTTTAGCTCTAAGAGGGAATAACAATCATTCATTTGGGTAAAGAAATTTATATAATCCTATAAAGAAGTAAGAGGAGAAAGAGGAAAGAAAAGGCAGAAGAAGGGAAGAAGGGAGAACAGAAACCCTAGGCGGAAAAATAAGATGGGGAGGTAGGGGAGGAAGAGGTGATAAAAATAAGGTAGTGGGTGGAGTGGGTTAAAAAACCATTATTAAGACAAGAGAGGAGAGGTGATAGGAGATAAGGTGCTAAGTGAGGTGGGTAAAAAAACAGGACTAAGAAAAGGGTGAAAAGAGAAAACAAAAGTATATACAGAAGAGAAAATAGGATAGAAGGAAATACAGAGCTGGTAATCATAATTATGGATGTGAATGGGATGAAGTCTCCCATAAAACAGAAAAAATATATAGCAGAGTGAATTGAGAAACAGAATCCTAGAATATGTTGTTTACAAGAAACATATTTGACACAAAGAGACACATACAGAGTAGAGGTAAAAGGCTTGAACAGAATTTATTATGCTTCAGCTGCAGTAAAAAAAAAAAAAAAAAGCAGGAGTATCAGTTCTGATCTGAGGTAAAACAAACATAAAAATAAATCATATTAAAAGAGATAAGGAAGAAAAGTACATTTTGCTAAAGGGTACTGTAAAAAATGAAGCAGTTACAATATTAAATGTGCATGTACTAAGTGGTAGAGCAGTTAAATTCCTAGAGAAGACATTAAACCAGTTACAAGAAGAAATGTATCAAGTTGAAATCTTTCACTCCTTCTGATTCACCTCAATTTTACTTTTTTTGACCAAGGAAAATAAAATTAATTCATCATTAACCTGGAACAGTTAAGAATTATGAAAGAATTCATGATTCACTTAGGGATTTGGCCACATGTTCTCTATGTCCTTTTTCAATTAATAGATTTCAATTTCAATGTCAATTAATAGATTTTAATGTTCTAATAAAGGGATGGTGGCTTAGAAAAAGAATTTAAGAAAATGTTAAAAATAAAAAAAAATTCCGTGGAAAGTAGAACAGCTCCCCCAAATCAGAATTACAATTACTAATGTTACAAAGATACAATTCTTCTAGACACAATTTTTGATGGCTTATGCCCCTTCCTCTTATCTCCCTAAGTCATGTTGTACAGCAGAAAGAGTACTGACTTTAAAATCAGAGCACTTGCATTTGAAATAGGGCTTTGCTCCTTATTATTAAGTGTTATTGGATTAGGATTCCTGTGGGAAGCCATAAGTGGTATACCTCAAAGATAACGCCTGTACACAATTCTATTTTTATTAATGACCTAGATCTTTTAGTAAAAACTGGATTTTGAAGCCTTAAAATAATATTAAGAGTAAAGCAATTAGCCCAAATCTAAGAAAAAGAGAAAATATAATTCTAGGTGACCTTGATAAAGTGGATATATAGATAAAAATGAATGAAATGTTGAATGTAAAAAAATTAAGGCTTTCTTAAGGGAGGGAGGGAGATAGGGAATGAGAGGGAAGGGGAAAGAAGGAGGAAGAGAGAGGGGAAAAGGAGAGGGAGATAAAGAGATGGAGAAAGAAGGAAAGGCAGGGAGAAAGAAGGAGGGGAAGGGAGAGGGATGAAGGGTGAAGGAAGGGGAGGGAGATCTCACAGGGTGATGTGAGAATTAAGAAATTAGGCTAGATTATATCTAAAATCCCAATCTTAATCCCAATATTCCAATATAAATCCTGTGATCTATGACCATGGTTAAATTAATGCTTTTGATTAAGCTCTCAGTTCACTATATTCAAGCCATCTGTGAATGAATTTTTAGTAGAAAAGCTTTTCCTCTAGTGTCATGATTAGCTCAATGTACTCCAAAGTAGACAGATTAACTAAGGTTAACTTGAATAGGAAATGGGCAGAGTCACAGAAATGAGAATAAAACTTGGGCTCATAGTCCAATTCAAAGGAATTTTGATTAAGTGATAGCTGTCAAACAGCAGTATGGGAGGAGCAATTAAGAAATATGGTCTGGTAAAACCAATTCAAAGTCCCCAGTGGCATGGAAGCTGGTCACAATCAGGATGGAGTGACATGAACCTGGGCAAGACAGGGCTTGGGCAAGTTCTGTTTAATACTTATTTGCTTTGGGTCAGGAACTTCCTTTTGGAGTGGGGAAGTAAGAGTCTTATATGTTTGCTTGTCCCACTCTCTCATTGTTGATCTTAATTGTACACATAGTCAAAATTGTTAGTGTTTTATAATTCAAATAAAGAAATATTCTGAAGTACACAGCACACTGGTCTTAGGTGTTAGGATAGTTCAAGCGAGTAATGTGTGTAGCTGACTTGCTAGATGATTTTAATCACTCTATAAAACTTACTTTTGGCCAAAGACCATTTCAAGAACTACATAAACAAAGGATGGAAAAAGGAGGTAAAATATGATCTCTACATTTTTCTGAATGTTACTACTACCACAAGGATCTCCAATGCTATGAAAATTGGGAAGAATATACTATATCTAGGTGGTCCCAGTCATCTCATTATGCCTTTTTATTGCCATAATTCTGCTACTGTTCTATATGTGGATACCCTTTCAACCAACTTCCAATGTGGGGCCATGATTGAAGACCCTCAGAGTTTCTGAATTTTATGAGATAATACCTGTGAAAATATCAAAATGGCATAAAGCATTAGACCAATGCAAAGTTTCTGCAGTTTACCCTGAAAGCATGAAGGGAGAGCTAAGTGCCTTTTCAGATTAAAGAATTACAGACTCAGAGATGGAAGGAAGTTTAGAAGTCAAATAACTGAATCTAATTCAATATATGAGAAACGAAGGCACAGAAAAGTTGAGTGACTTGCCAAGGTCCCACAAGGAATAAGCAGCAAAATCTAGATTTGCACCCAGGTCCTTAGCTTCAAATATAAGATATACTGCATCTTTCATTTTGATTACAATATGATAACCAAAAAGAACAGAGAATGAAGAACAAATATTTATTTTCTTCTATGCCTATGTAACATAAAGGGCTGTACCTGGGTTATATGGGGACTTAAGAAACAAATAAAAGTAAAAAGTCCCTGGAAGGTAAGAAAAATTGAAGGAAAAATTACATTGATTTATTTCACAACATCCAGTGATGATTTATCTGTATCTGACTCTGGGAAAGTACAGTCAGGGAAGGGTTACTTATAGTAGCATAAGAAGCTGCCCCTGCTCAGGTCCCCAAGAGACTTCTGCTACATAAATAGCTTTATCTGGACAGAGTCCAAAGAAACTACTCTAGTTGTAATGTCAAGTCATCATTCTTAAGCCCCTAGAGATATTGCTTTGGGACCTATTCTTAAATATTTCAAAGGAAACGTAGGTAATGGACATATTGGAAGAAAAGAACTGTTAGAAAAAGCTACTGTTTTGTGCCTTTAAAAAGCCCTCTTTTGTCCAATACATGATTTTCCATTCTGTGTAATAATAGGTCAGCACAATAGTCATGGAAAATCACACTGTTCCCATCAACAAAGAACAAAATTCCCATCCGTAACACATGAATAGTAGTTGGGTCACACAACTCCAAGAGTGTTATACTTCAAAATTGATTACTAATAAATCATTATCACCCTAAGGAGACAAATATTCCACATGAATGAACTCTGTGCCCAACAGTATTTTTATTAGTGCCTAATATTTTGAGAAAAAACATCTTAATATGTGAGTCATATAGAGAGAAATAGAGCTAGCACAAATCTAATAAGGTAAAATGCACATGGCAAATTTGATAGATTGTATAAATATATAGAAACATTGAAATGCCAGTTAGTATATATATAGAAATATATACAAATGGTAATGTAGAATTGTGGATAGAAAATTAGTGTAGTCAGAAAGACCTGAGTTAAAGGGCTGTCTCTGAAACATATTAGTTATGTGACTCTGGACAAGTAAAATAAGTTGTTTAACTTCTTTCTACCTAGTAACTTTTTAGACTAAACTGCAGAATAGGTGCCAATCTTCATTGGTGGAGGGAATAACTTACAGGAAAATCCCTTTATACACAGATCAAAAACATACACAAACATGCACACAAAGCAGATGACTGGCTAAATTAAACATTAAGGCCTCTTCCAATATTCTGAGTTTAGGCTGAGTATTTATGAAGCCATATAATTTTAGCAAGTAGATCTAACAACTTGTCTCCTCAGTAGCACAAAATAACTTTAACCAATTTACAAGAAGAAATGACCAATGTTCTATTAAAAAGAATAACTTGTTGATTTCTGGGACATGTTCCGATTTTAAAAAAATAACCTATTTTATTTGCATCGAGAGCCTACAATCAACAATACCATGAAATCATTCTGAGGATGAAATCTATTCTGATTACATAGAAAACACATAACACTTTTAACATTTTGAAACATGTCAATAATTTATGTTCTCCTCTTCCTGATATGAATTTACAACACTTACCTGTACAGTTATC
Organism: Antechinus flavipes; assembly: GCF_016432865.1. Taxonomy (NCBI): domain Eukaryota; kingdom Metazoa; phylum Chordata; class Mammalia; order Dasyuromorphia; family Dasyuridae; genus Antechinus; species Antechinus flavipes. The sequence goes on along the minus strand of NC_067401.1, from coordinate 87,710,086 downwards.
TCATGAATGGTGGCCTAATAAGCACTGGCTCTGACAATTTTGGAATCAAATCACTTCCCCCAAATGAATATGAATATGTCAGTGAAAAAACTTTTGTTTTCTACTAGATAAAGGAAAAAACTCCCAAAATGAGTTTACTTGAACTAATCTATTCAATTCATTAGCTATCTGTCATTACTTCTTTGATGAATAAACAAATGGTGGAGCCACAATACTACCCATAGGTTCTACTAATAATCACAGTGTTCATCTGGAATCAATTCCTCTTGACCATTAGTAACTTAATTTGAGACATCTCCAACAGTTGAATCACATTGTAGCATTTTGAGTAGTAAGCAGGATACACTATCACTGTTATTACCATGCTTGGAGATTCATGCTATATACCCCTACCTTCCAAGATTCTGAGATTCCACAAAAGAATGATTCTAGTAGGTTCTAGAATCCTGTGAGGATACTCTGTATCCACTAAGTTGTTCAGTTTTATGATCAGAGGTTGAAACCTTAACTTCAGTAGGGCAATCATAGTGAGCAGAGGACCACAAAACAACCTGGAGGGTCAATTTGATGCAACCATTGCTTTAAAAGATAGTTAATTTCCCTATAGAAATTCATAATGCAACACTGAGTTAGACTACACCAAGGATAGAAAATAAACTTTTCACCAAAAGAATAAAAGGTCTGACATTAAGGCAAAAGGGCTTTAGACAAGTAGTACAGTGAGAATAGTAATGGTTCTACACTCTGAGGATATTGGTTCAAAATCTAGATTCTTCTATTTTCTATATGATTGGGTCCTAGCTTCTACATCTATTGAAATGAAATAATTGGATGAGATAATTGGTTCTCAAGGGATGTCTGGGAATTCTCAGAGGCCTCTGAGACTTTTCAGGAGTTGGTGAGGACAAAATAATAATACTAAGATTTATTTTCTTTTTTTATTAAAGCTTTTTATTTACAAAACATATGCATGGATAATTTTTCAACACTGACCCTTGCAAAACTTTCTCTTCCAAATTTTTCCCTCCTTTCCCCCATCCCCTCCCCAGGTAGTCCAATGCAGGTTAAATATGTCAAAATATGTTAAATACAATATATGTATGCATATTTATACAGTTATCTTGCTGTACAAGAAAATTTTTATCTAGAAAGAAAAAAAAAAGAACCTGAGAAGGAAAACAAAATGGAAGCAAACATCAACAGAAAGCATGAAAATGCTATGTTGTGGTCCATACTCAGTTCCCACAGGCCTCTCTCTGGGTTTAGATGGCTCTCTTCAATACTGAATAATTGAAACTGGTTTGAATCATCTCCTTGTTGAAGAAAGCCACATCCATCAGAATTGATCATTGTTTAGTCTTATTGTCGCCCTGTATAATGATCTCCTGGGTCTGCTCATTTCACTTGGCATCAGTTCATTTAAGCCTTCCAAGCCCCTCTGAAATCATCCTGTTGGTTGTTTCTTACAGAACAATAATATTCCATAACATTCGTGTACCATAATTTATTCAGCCATTCTCCAATTGATGGGCATCCACTCAGTTTCCAGTTTCTAGTCACAAAAAGGGCTGCCACAAGATGTTTTGATTTCTATGATAAATGTCAATTTATCTATTTGTCTACTGAAAAATATCAATAGATAAAATCCAATAGATCTAAGTGTATATATATATATGTTCTATATTTTATGCACACACATATGTATATATATTTATGTACATATACACATATTATATAAACATAAACACATATATTAATAGATATAAACAAAAACTCTCAAGTACTCAAAAGTTTTTAAGAATATAAAGGGATCATGAGACCCAAAGATATGAGAAATAATAGACTAGATCATATGTAAGGTCCCTTAAAAGGTTGTAAATTCTAAATCCTATGATATTATCTTTTATATCCCTTTTACTTATTGGGAGGAGTCAGCAATGATCAAATATAGCTCAAATTCAAAGAAATAAGGCAATGCTCCAGAGAGTCAATTAGTCTTGACATGTCAGATCTTCTTGACTCAACAGGTGTACCTTTCTTTGTGTAGTTAGTATTTTCCTTGAAAGATAGGATTGATTTGTATTTTGAATGCAACAAAGGAAGCTTATCATTTTCTAGGAGAAGCAAGAATCCCATATAAACTCTTTAAAAAATTAAAACAATCAATCATGATTTATCTATGAGTTTCTATTTAGCCATATCATATTCTCTTTAAGTCATGCATAAATAAATGTGTTAATTATTCCCTCTCTAAATAATTATGTCTAGTAACATAACCTATTAAAAATCTGATCCATATACCAAATCAATTTGCCTGTCTCTGCCTCAGTTTCCTTGATAATTTCATAGTACTTACCTTTCCCAAATGCAGTTAGGTGATTTAGTAAATGGGGTTCTGGGACTAGATTCAGGAATATCTGAGTTTATATTCAATCTCACATTGTTATTAGTTGCATTAGCCTGAGCAAGTCATTTGACCTCTGTCTGCTTCAGTTTCCCTAATCATAAACTAAGAATGAATAGCACTTACCTCCCAGAGTTATTGTGAGGATCACAATTCATCTCTGTAAAATTAAACCAAATTTTAATTGGGGCTTTTTCAATGTGTTTTGCATATTTGGACCTAAATGCCATCATAAAGGAGGATGTCCTTTTTTTGGAGGAAAATAAGAAAGGAATGGAATGAAAAACAGTACTATCAAGGAATATATGAACTTTCAAAGAGTTCTGTTGTTGTTTTTAATAATGTTAACCATCCTCCATAATTATCCTCTTCAATTATTCATCTATTATACTAAAACTTGAGTTTTAGTGGTCATATATCAGGCAACCACAATAGAAAATAAATTTCAAACATACCACTAAAAGCACAATGACAAAAGAACTGGATTTAGATAGAAGACAATAGTTTGATTTCCAACTCTTCTGTGTGACCCTATGCCATTTCATCTAGTTGCCTCAGCTGTAAAATCAGGTCACTGGACTAGATTATAAATAAGATCTCTTCCAAATCTAAGTTCTATAAATTCTGTTGCACATTTAAATCATGGCAGACTAACATCCTGGAACTTTAAACTGTTGTTATTATATTATAAAAGCTACCTAATATGTGGATGAGGGAACAAAATCCCCTAACTACAAATGATTAACCACCTACTTGAAAGGATGAGGCAGATACTAGCATAATTAGCCTAAGTACCTGTGTTACAGGTCTACAATATCTGGACTTACTAAGGGTAGAAAGACAAACTGAAATGGTCCCTACCATTATGTTACATGTGTTTATGTTACATGTATTCCATTAGGGTGACAATATGGAAATTTGGATAGCTATTAGGTATACAATTTCAATCATGGGATAAAACAAATTCATGACAAATTATCAACAATTGTACAATGAAATGTTTTCTCAATGTATAAGAAACCACTACATACTTATCAACCTAAAACTTTAAAAGAATTCTGTTATTATTTTGACTTTATTAAGTATCCTCTATTTTACCATATTAGAATCCAAAAGCAATGCTGATACGCTGGGATAAACACACACACACACACACACACACACACACACACACCCCACATACACACAATTTCTATTTTTTTTAGTGATTCTAAACTTAGCAAACATCACTAAAAACAAATCATCAAGTATAAAAACAAAACTAAAAATGAGTATAATGAAGCCATAAACTACATAATATATAATTTGTTTTTAATAGGTATTCATTTTAATGAGAAAAAAAAACATTCTGTATGTTTTAATTTTCAATTCAATTTTTCCCCACTGTTTTTTTTTTTAAATTCCTTGCTATTTTGCAAATACATGAAGCGGCTCTGACTTCATCAGCACAGAGAACTCTAAATATTGAAACTCCTTTTACAAAAGGTATCCATTTATGACTTTTAGAAGTTACTTAATTTGCATATGTCATGCAATTAAGTTATTGTCAGAGGAAGGATTTGACCCAGATTTTCAAAATTCTAAGTAATATTCTATGCAGTGTTCCATTTGACTTAGAAATAAAAACTACTAGTGTTGCCATATAAATGCATTCAATATGTATATTGTTGACCTGATTCTGCTTTTTTAATCCTCTTCACATAAGTTTCAATATTTCTCTGTATTCTTCATGTTTGTCACTTATTATGGTATATAAAGTTAAGGATAGCACATGAACCTATGATTTCATTTGTTTTGAGAACTCTCTCAACACATTCTATGCAATTTATAGCCTTAGAAAGTTGTCTAGAGCAATGAGTGGCTAACTGACTTGTCTAGGGAAAAACAGTTAATGTATGTCAAATGTGAGGCATGAAGCCAAGATTACCTCTGTACTTACTACATAACGCTGCTTCTTATGACACATATTATATTAATTTATATATCAGAATTTGTCTAGTCATTCTCATATGTTGGGGTACATAGCTTTTATCCAGATTTTAAAAATTATTACAAATAATGAAACTTTTTTTTACAAATATTTCTATTTTTACTCTAAAACTTATGGTGTATATTATCAGATACAAGGACTGAAATATATGTCTTATTGGAAAATACTTCTTAGTGCACAATGTGATATTGCTTTCCAAAAAAGTAGCAGAAATTTACAATTCTCCCCATTCTCAAGAGTATTGCACAGTACACCTTTCTCCAAAGCCCCAGAACTGTGCTCCCATTCCAACAAGTATCTACTATACATTTCATAAATTTAGGGAGAAGGGCATTTGTCCTGGAGGTACAATCCAAACTATGAACTAGTAGGATACTTAGATCTTACCACTTTTTTGGATAGCTTATTTAACTTTTTTTAAAAAAATTAAACAATATATATGATTTCAAGTTCGTCTAGTTCACCAAGTTCAATATACTTGAAAAATAACTTTCTTAGAAATGTGGAATTTGGGCAAGTTCTTTCCCTTCCACACTTAACTATTTTACTGGTAGATATAGATTAGACCCCAGAACTCTGAAGCTCAGTCACCAACCTGACAACACAGGGAAGTAGCAATTTTAAAATTAATCAGCAAGGGGTACAATATCTGGACTTTATAAGTATATCTGGGCAGAGCTTGTCAAAGACAAGTCTGACTGTGGTGTCTGTAGTTAGCATAGTTCCAATATATAGGGACGATTTTTATATATTCTTAGTCTATATCTCAGGCCATGGTGATTTCTTTCCTTTGGCTAATAGTAGTACTCTCTCTTTGGTTCAGCACCACGGACAGATCCTTGTTGCTGTTTGTACTGAAGAAACGATTGCCATATTTGATCTGAGTACAATTGTTCTAAAGTACAATTGAAAAAAAATAAATCTTATTATTCAACATCTAAGTAAATGTGGAGATTGGAGCAAAAGTTTTGACTAAATAAAAGTTTCTTCATGAAATGAAAAGTCAAGTAAGTTCTCTCTTATACTGTCACTTTATAAATGATACAAATAATTCATTGTTTTAAGTATTAAAGACATAAGGCATAGGTATAACTTAAAATAGTAGAAATGGTCATCAACATTCAATTTTAAGTGTTAAATTTATGGGGGCTTTACATAATTTTTAAAATTTCTAGTGATCTCATTCTATCATTAACAAAAACAAGCCACAGAGCCCTACCTTCTAACAAATACAATAGCCAATAAGGCATCCATCATTCCACACTACAGTTTTGCATCTCTTTTGAGAGATGGGAAGTATCCTCAGATATGTCCCTTCAGTTCTCAGAAATCACAATTGGTCACTGTAATGATTAAAAGTAAATAATATTTTAGTAGAAATAACTACCTGTTCTAATCTATTTAAATTTAATAGTAATATCAATAATTTTGTAGAATATTTGTTTAGGAGAAAAATAGGAATTCTAGTTCTTAGAGCCCAAGTAGGTGAAGTGCTTTTATTTTGCTTTCTAACATTAATTATAATGGTTTATCTGGTAGTTCCCCTGTTTTTCATAATTTCTGGATTTCCATTAAGAATTCTCCGTGCTTGGGGCAGTGGATAGAGCACCAGCCCTGGTTAAGAGCATCTGAGTTCAAATCTGTCTCAGACACTTAACACTTCCTAGCTGTGTGACACTGCAGGTCACTTAACTGCAATTACCTCAAGCTAAAAAAAAAATTAAAAAATTTAAAAAATAATTCTCTATCCCAAATTCTCTCTCCAATATACTCAATGATCACTGAATTTATATTGTAAGCACCTCATTTATTTAACATACAATTCTGACCCTTGAAAACACAAAGCTATATCATTGACAATAGAAATAACACAAGTCCCTTTGTAAATTTTGAAATAGGAAATGCATCCTCTATGATTATACCTATTGATTTATTCCTATGCATTTAAGTGTAATGCTTTACAAAGCTGTAAGCTAGGAAATAGGTACTGAAGTCTTGGATCTTCCACAAATTGCTATGCAAATTCAGGCAAGCATTTCATATTTCAGGGTACCAGTTTTCTCATATGTAAAATGCAAGGGTTGGAATAAATGAACTAGAAGTTCTCTTTATGATTTCAGGACTGGAAATCAAGAAAATCTGAATTTAGATCAGGCATCATACACTCAGCTATATGAACCTGGGCAATTCACTTAACCTTTGTTTTACTCAACTTCCTCAATTTCCTTTATTGTTATCAATAAAGATAACAACAGTACCTATCTCCCTGGACTTTTGTGAGGATAAAATTAGACAATATTTGTTAAGTGATTTGAAAAACTTAAAATGCTATAAAATGCTACCTATTATTTTTTCAAAATCCTATGACTATGAGCAACAAAGAAATAACTTTTTTAAAACAAAAAGTCATATATAAACTGATACAAAGTGAAATAAGCAGGACCAGGAAAATATTGTACACAATAACAAAATTGTAATGATGCATGGAAAATCTTAGTTGTTCTAATCAATATAATGATGTAATACTATTACAAATGATTCATTATAAAAATGTTATCCATCTCCAAAGAAAGCAGCATACTTTTCCACTTTATTTTTCTTACTATTTAAATGGCTATTATAGAAATATGCTTTGAGTGATTTCAGATGTCTAATGGGACTCACTCTGCTTCTCTTCTCAAGGGGTGGCAGAAGAACCAGCAGAAGGGAGGGGACTTGGAACTCAATATTTTAAAAAAGTTAGCATTAAAAATAAGATGGGAATAACAATGGGAAAATATAAAAAAAACCAAAAAGTAATATAATCTTCAAAATATATTTGCAATGAAAAATAATATCATGCTTTGCAAGTTTATGATAATTCTTATGGCTCTATCCCAAAATTTGTTTTCCAACTTTTATATGTCAATATTAGCAGGCTTCCTGATCATCTTAGTGAGTTAGGCTGCTGTGATTAAAGTAACTACTTTCACATCAGGTTTGTCTTATGAAAAGTACAAAACAAGGCCATGGCAGATGGATATAAAAAGATCTCTGGTCCACCTTTCTATATTTTAATTGAATTCAGTGGCCTCTAAAAGCCTGTGGAATTTTACAGAGAATATACTTAACCATAATATCTAGAGAATCAATTATTTTACTTTCTAACTTATTTTTTCTCACATGCCAGTTGTTACATCATTTTGAGTGGGCTAGCTATTAGCTGGCAAAGTCATTTCATCTTGTCTACCGGAACCTTTTGAATGTTTCAAAAAGGCTTTAAAAGATTCTTTTATAAATTGTATCATGTATCAGAAAATAATGTGTGCTAAATAAAAAGCAATATGTAATGCTATTGTTTACCCATCATAATGAGGTTTTTTTAATTACCAAAAAATAATGTCAAGATTGAAATATCTTAATGGAGCACATTAACTTTTAAAAGTAATTTTCACTATGCTATATATTATTAGCTTTATTTTACAGACAAGGAAACTAAACTTCATGGAAATCACAGGATTGAGAATATAGAAATAACCGCATTTCAGCTCTCCATTTTACAGATAAGGAAACAGGTATATAAAACAGAAAGTGACTTCCCCAAAGATTCAAAGATAATATAAAGCAAAGCAAGATTCAAAACCAGATTCCCTGACTCCAATCCATTTTTTTTTCTTGAGACTGAACTGCCATGTATAAGACCAATTAAAACTTTCACACACTACTAGTAAGTAGTGAGGGTAGGACTCAAACCCAGATTATAGTCAGGGTTTCCATTGTTTCAATCTGTAGACATAACTAAACTATAAAAGATGGAAGAGATCTTTCAAGATTATCTAATCCAATTCCTTAGGCTTCTATGAAATAACATTAATGAGTGATATTTCACTCTCAGTCTGAAGACACTCCGTGACACTTCATGTATCACTTCCCAAAATTTTGGACCGTTCTAATTAATAAGAAGATGTGTGTGCTTTTATTATATCACATAATTTTCTGATTTTGTGGGGAAAAAAATGCATCTCTTAAAGTCTGAAACACTCAACAGGTTCCAATAGACAAGATGAAATGACTTTGCCAGCTAACAGCTAGTCCACTCAGACTCACACAGCAATTGGTATACAAGCATAAACAAGTGACAAGGAAAAAAATTGATTTATCAGATGTGTATGTGTGTGTGTGTATACACATGTATATCCTGTTGTTTCTTCCAAGTCTGGTCATTTTTTCCTCTCTGATTCAACTCTAATCTCTTTCTTGAGCATTCCAGTGAACATTTACAACTCTCATTTGTCACTTACATATCTTCTTTTTGGAAGAAAATAAATAGATTTATCCTTGGCCCCAAAGAGTAAACTGCAGCCTATGAGTGGAATTTTTATACAGGCAGTTTTCACCATCTATTCAGTGGTTAGAGTTTTACTTGCTAAGGTTAAGCACAAAGTCACTCCCTCTTCCACAAAAGATACCATATATTAGATGCCAAATGAATATAAAACTTCACTGAAATTTTTAAGGAAGAGACAAAAATCAAACCAAGTCCTGAAAAGTGACCTGGCAATGGAAATGCAACAAAAAACAATTTTTTTCTTCTTTTTGCCAAAACTAGCAAACCTAGCATAAACAATTGCAGTAAGAATACAGCAACATTTGGGAAGACATTTACATTAAAGCAATGGTGGTGAAAGAGTTCATTCATCTAACTATTCTGGAAAGCAAATTGAAATTATCCTAAAAATTTAACTAAAATATCAATGAACCTTTGAACCAGAACTACCACTATACCCTTAAGTTGTTCAAAGACAAAAAAGTTTCATGAATACCATTAAAATATTTCTCATAATGTTTTTTGTTCTACAAACAAATGGAAATGAAGTGAGGGTCCACCAATTGGGGAATGGTTAGACGAACTGTGGTATTTGAATGTAATAGAATAATATTACATCAAAAGATATGATGACTATGAAAAATTCAAAGAAACATGGGAAGAAAAAATATGACCTAATGTTGAATGAGTGTTAGGGTAGCAAAGTGGCACAATAGATAAGAGTACCAGCTCTGAATTCAGAAAGGATCTTCCAGAGTTCAAATCTGGCCTCAGACATTAGGAGTGTGACCTTGAGCAAGTAACTTAACTCTATTTGTTTCAGTTTCCTCATCTGTACAATGATCTAGAGAAGAAAATAGCAAATCATCCTAGTATCTTTTCCCAAAAAAAAAAAAAAAACAAAACAAAACAAAAATGGGGTGACAAAATCAGACATGACTGAAAATGACTCAACAATATTAAATGAATTTGGCAAAATGAAGAATAAATTATACAAAATAAAATTATAAATTTAAATATCACCACCAACAAAAACACTGAGAAGAATTAAGGAAACTTTACTTTCTTCTCTTCTTTGTTAAGTCAGGGAACTATGAATATGGAATATTACATGAATCATAGGATATGGCTGAAATATTGCCTAGTTTTTCCTAATATACACACATTAGTTTTATCTGTTGGTATAACAATATACTATGGGAAATTGGTATCAGTGGCTAAATAAATAGTAAAAGTTATCCCTAGACTTGACTGTATAGTACTGCATGACTAGTCTTTGTTGACATAATTTCCTAAGACAGACATAATATATTTATATTATACATTTTATATCATATTATTTATATAAGATATATTATTATAAGCTAATAAATAATTGTGGAAGAAGAGTCTATCATCCCAAATGAAAGAAGTTAGAAGAAAGGTCAAGTAAAATTCACATTTTTAAATCTATGTTGTAAGAGCGAACACATTTATATTTCTTTGACAGGTGTAATCGGCAATTGGCAAAAGTTCAAAGCTATTTATATTAAGGGTAAAAAGTGTTATCCTCCTCAGATGAGTGTAGTCCTGTCTGATTTAGCTGATTTTTAAAGTTCCTTCAAGTCATCCGAGATTGACTCCTTAAAGAGCAAGTCATATTTCAAAGGAAAAGGAACATTGAAAAGTAATAAGAAATAAATGTCAGAAACAAAATTAAACTGAACATATGATTTGATCTTGATGATGTCTGAATAATCTTCAAAGTTACATGGAATTTTCTTTGATGTAGATAACATTTTAAAGTCTGTCAAACACATCAATTAAAATCAATTTGGAAGGGGGGGAAAACCCTTTTTCACTGGATTTTGGAGCAAACAAAGCTTCCTATAAATATTTAGCTAGTGGAAAATCAAAGCTAGAATGAAGACATGGTTATCATTATATATCGTAAATATGAATGAGAGCAACATCATACTTTCATGTTTCCAAACATCATTCAGGCACTCAAAGTACCTTTTGAAGTCTTTGAGATATCTACTTTCCTATGTCATTTCTAGAAAACTTTCTCTTTATGAAAAAATCTTTCCATACCCCAGAATATTCACATCTTATTCCTCTAATATAAAGAATTTTGTCTTGAAAATTAAAGATCACAATGATTTAGGCTCTAATATAAGAATCCCAGGTAGCAGGATAGAATTGAATTTAGGGATAAAAAGTTTTCTTAATGATTCTTTCATCCAAGAGAAGGTAAAATTCAAATGAAAGTTAGAGGGTTAAAAATTTTAAGCTAAAAGTTTATCTAACCTAAAACTTTTATTTTAATGATGAAGAAACTGAAGCAGAAGTTAAGGGACTTTCCTGAAGTCACACAAGTAAAAAGTAGCAGTTAACATGTAAACCTGGGTCCTTTTTGTCTTCAAATCCTCTATTCTTTGTACTAAATCTGGCTCTGTGATTAAATTTGAGGGATAGGAACAAGCAAAGACTACATTTTTACTTAGCTTTAAGAACAATGCTCTATATGTTTAGAATAATGTATAGAATAACCTATATCAGCTTGTTTTCTGTCTTGAGGAGAGGGGAAGGAGGGAACGAGGGAATAAAATTTGATTTTACATGATTTTACAAAAGAGAATGTTCAAAACTATCTTTGCATGTATTTGGCTTAATAAAATACTATTAAGAATAATTTTCTTTTATTGATGCCCTTTGAGTTTTCTTGTTTTTGTTTTTTAACATCATTTTGACTTTTCTTCCTTCCTTAACCTGCACTTAAAAAGTAAAAACAAAGGGGGGGGGGAATTCAATAATTAACCCTTTCTGATAGTATATACATTATACACATGTAATATCTCTTCTTTTTAGTAAAAAGAAGAAACAAGTATACATACTTTATCAACTGTTCTTTAGGTCCCAATTTAGTCATTACAATTATATAATATTCAACACATGGTTTTTAAAAATTTTTTGATGTTTATATTTTTTGGAAATCAACATATACATTATTTTCCTAATCCTGCTGATTCACTTTTTATCAGTTCCTTAAAGCCTCCTTGGATTTTTCATATTTATTATTTCTTATAGATTAGTAATTTTCAATTATAGTCAAAAGCTACAATTTACCTAGCTGTTTCCACATCTACTTTTCTCTGGTACCACAAAAATGCTGAGGGAATTGAAAGGAATTAAAATAGCAAAAGGTGTTGGGAATTGAGTTAGCCACACTGACTCCATCTTGTGACTCAATTCTGGAGCTAGCCCAGTTCTGTTTTTATTCAATTATGGGTCTAAACCAATTTCTGTCTTGTGACAAAACTTTATTTTATTATGGGGATTGTGAAAGGACCTATTTAAACCTATCCTTTTATGGCTGCAAAACTGGACCACTTTTGAGAAATCCTTCACTAAAGACCTCTGGTCACTATGCTGACCAGAAACCCAATTAGATAAAAAGACTGATGTAAGGAATTCTCTCACAATTTTAGATCTCAAGCAATCCATATGTCTTATCTGAAAATCGGGTCCATACTGCTGAATCAGTTATTGGTTCCACATTCCTTTGACTGAATATAGACATGTAGGGGTACTGGGGCACTTCTATCAGGGAATTGCACTTGTTCACTCTCCCCTTCCCAACTTCAGAAACTCCTTAATCTTTCCTCCAATTAGAATTATTGTTACCCAATATTGTATGCTGATCAATTGTTTTCATTTAATGAATTGTTCTTATTTAATTAATGTTTTTAATGTATAAAAATCTGTCTCCTCTTGTATTCTGTGTACAGTGACAAAGTAAGAAAGTGATCAGTGCTGATTTGGGGGACAATTGATTGATAAATTCAATATGCTTTAAAATTTGAATTCACCTACTACAATGCTTCTAAGAATATTTTGGTATAGATATAGATTTAGATTTTGGAAGATGACTTTCCTTGGATATTGCACTTTCCAGAAGAAGCTTGGGTGAAAGAGTATGGATATTTTATCCACTTCTTTAGTATAATTCTAAATTAATCTCCAAAATGGTTACATCACTTTATAATTCTCCCAAAGGTGTATTAGCATAATTTTCTTTTCACAGCCTTGAAACAGTGTTTTTTTTTTTTATTTGAGGGGGGAGTTATTTTTTAATAATTTGCACTTATGAGATAAAATCTCAGATTTTTTTTGACTTGATTTGTAGTTATATCATTATTAAGGAATTGGAGCCTTCTTCCCTAGAGTTGTTAATATTTCGTTATAATTCCATTGAGATCCTTTTGTATCCTTTAAACACTTATTAATGGGGACTGTTCTTGATCATATACATATATATATAAACACGAACATACATTTATGTATATGTATGTATATATGTATAGGGATTTAACATATACATTCATGAGTATTAATACATATATATGTATATGTATGTGTTTGAATATATGTATGGAATGAACATGTTTGTGTGTGTGTGTGTGTGTGTGTGTGTGTGTGTGTATAAAGGGAAAGATACAGAAATATTAGCAGACTATCAGGCCCCAGTCAACCATTTCCTTTCTTTTTCCTAGTTGCATTCATTTATACAAAAGTTTTTCAATTTCATCTAATAGAAATTATCTATTTTCTCCTTTGTGTTTTCCTCTATTCCTTATTTTCCTCACAATTCTCCCTCTAGTTATAGTTACAAAAGTTTCCTCCATACATTTTCTCTATTAAAAAATGATCTGACCTTTCATATATATCCATTTGAAATTTATTGTGGCATTTGGTATAAAATGCTAGTGTCAGCCAATATTTCTGCCAAATCATTTGTCTATTTCTCTGGGAATTCTTAATAAATAGGGCATATTTCCCAAGTACTTTATCTTCTTGGATTATGGAATACCATGATTTGAATTTGAACATTTCTAATTTTTATCTAGTTTACTCTACTGGTCTAATTTTCCATTTTTTAAAACTAATAGCATAGTTTGGGTAATTAATACTTTTTAGTAATAAAATTTGAGGCATGGATATGCTATAATCATTCATTCATCTGTTTTTTTTTCCCCATTATTTTCACTGAAATAGCTCTAAATGAATTTCATGGTTGTCTATGTCCATGAAGCAACATTCTAGTATAATATTAAATATCAAATTAGGTAATATCATTATTTTTTAATAGCTTTTTATTTACAAGTTATATGCATGGGTAATTTTACAGCATTGACAATTGACAAACCTTTTGTTCCAATTTTTCCCCTCCTTCCCCCTCCTCCTTTAGATGGCAGGATGACCAGTAGATGTTAAATATATTAAAGTATAGAGTATCATCATTTTAAAAAAATATTGGTTAGGTCCAAAATTTAGTCAAATTAATTTTAATATTGAACTTCTTAGTAATTCAGAAATTCCTGTTTAAAAGTTTGTTTTAATTGTGACAGAAAGTAAGGCTGTTCCTTAGTATATTAAACTTTCAAGAATACAGCTCAAATGTCCAATCTTATATTTTGGAAGAAGAAAGAACCCTCTAGTATGTGGTTATACTCTTTTAGAGAATGGGCAAGGAAAAGAATACATATACATATATAAAAGTCTCCCATGAATATGTGCCCAGCCTCCTCACATTCCACTGTCACCCCAGATGCCAGACAATGAAATGTCTGGTGCTGGTGGCACTTGAAGACATGTTAAAAATAATTCCACTGTAGTTCATATTCACAGTGCGACTCCATCCTTTCTTTTGCCCTATTTTGAGAAGAAACAAACATGAGAAGAATAACAAAAACATCTATCAGGCCTGGCTGTCAGCTACCTGACAGGCAAGAGATTTAACTCTTTGATGTGTTCAGTGAACTAAGTTAAGTTGCAGAAATTCAGATAGCTGAATAGTTGAGTTTCTGGTTATCATATAAGTTTTGTTCATGAAAAAAGTTTTTCAAAAGACTGGTGTTAATCCTGATTTCTCTCCCATCTCAGAAAGTGGATACAGAAAGTCTAGAGATCTACAATTCCCTTTTCACCTCGGTCCACTGAAATATAAATCTGCTGACAAATTGAGTAGAATATAAGTCGTTATTGTTGTTTACAATTTAGCTAAAACTTTTAAGGAAGAACAAATAAAAAGTTACTAGGAAAGCTCTATATGTTGTTGCTTTGGGTTCTCAGATAAAAGAATTATGATCACCCTCTTTACTCAAAATTGTAATTCTACCCTCTGAAAGCAAGTCCATGACAATGATAGGAATGGGAGCAACACATTTGGAACTTCTGTTCACTCCTTCTCTTGCTCTGGTCCATGGCTAATATGACTGACATTAGTGTTGTCATAAATAAAAGGAAAGCAGTAGCATGCTAGGAGAGATGGGGATATGATTCCTAGAAAGCGAGAAAAGGCTACATGGTATATCTTCATCAGCATCAATAAATATTTGTGGAATACTTTATGTATACTGTAGTTCTCAAACTTTTGGCAGCTTAGTGGTAGAGTACATAGTGCTAGGCATGGAGTCAAAAAGATCTGAATTCAAACTCAGACTGAATAGCTGTATTCACGCCTCTAGCTATGTAATCCTAGGCAAATCACTTAACCTCGTCTGACCCAGTTTTTTTTCAACTGTAAAATGGAAATGACAACAGCACTCACTTCACAGAGTTTTGTAAACATCACATGAGATATTTGTAAAATACTTAGCAAAATGCTTGGCGAAAAGAGGCACTATATAGATGCTTGTTCCTTTCCCTTCCTTCCTTCCCCTCCAATTTTTCAATTGAAATTTCATTGGTAAAGAAATATTCCTCCCCCAGAATTTCTTATACTTAACAAAATAAGAATTTTTCACCAAAAAAACCCCAAAACACTGAAGATAAAACAAAAGACATTCTAGATAGCCTATTTCATCTTCTTCCAGTGGCCACTGGATAAATGAAAAACAACTTCTCAAAATTCATTGGAAGATTGCCATTGTTTTTGACAAGTCCAGAGTGAAGAAAATCAGAAGTAATCCATGTCCAAAAAAGAAAAAAAAAACTATTTTTATTATTTTAAGATGTTTGTTCATATAATTGGGGAAATTTATTTTACCAAAAAAAATTGTTCCTCTACTCCAGTCTTGCCACAAAACCCTATGGAGATAACCGTGGCTTCTCAAAATCTATACCAACAGAATAAAGCCTCCAGCAGAAAAACTTCAAGCCAGCTTTCCCAAACAATGGGTCAGGAGAAGCAATGAACAGAAATTTCAAATGTATCTCTTCCATTCCTCTTAAACTTGAAAAGATTCAAT
This sequence comes from Antechinus flavipes, assembly GCF_016432865.1. NCBI lineage: Eukaryota > Metazoa > Chordata > Mammalia > Dasyuromorphia > Dasyuridae > Antechinus > Antechinus flavipes. The sequence goes on along the minus strand of NC_067401.1, from coordinate 87,694,154 downwards.
TTCAGTCTAGGCAATAACTATCTGTGATGAGACAGCATATTTAATTTGAAAAAGACTCATCATTACTGGTGAAGATGGTTTGCCAATTGCAATTCATGAAGATCTTCTGTGGCATAAGAGTGGGAAGTGGGAGAATTCTGTAATCATTAGCAGCAGTGGAAGGAATAACTGCCCCAAGGAGATTATGGGTCTCTGAAGTATTGAAAGGAGAATAAGGACTAGTTCCAGGACCACGGCTTGCAAATCATTGATTTAATTACATTTTTCTTTGTATTCTCAGAACATTTTCCTCACAATTTTTCTCATAGCACTTTCTTTCTCCCAGTTCGAAAACCACTTTGAGAGTATCCTGTTTTCTGTAGTTGAACTTTCACACCACAGAGACTTTTCATTGTTGGAACAGGCATTTTGGAAGGACAATCTCCCAGAAACTAATGAAATTCTTCTCTGGTTCCAAAACAGACTGAGGAAAACCACCCCTGGCATAAAGCCTAGGATGCCACTAAAAGTTTCAAGATGCATCATAAGGGTGAATGCCAAAAGAGTAACAGCCATAGAAGTAAAGAAATGGAAAAATGCCACCACCTTGTACCTCTATGTTGATTCTTCCCAATTAGATTTGTGATACAGAAGAGCTGAATGGAAAGCTACAGGAAAGGAGTCACAGGAAAAGGTTATCACTATTAAAAATTGAGAAGTAAAAGGTGGTCTTTAATAGGAAAATGTGGTAATTGAAAGAGCTGCATAAAGGTAGCATTCTCCAGATTGAATATGACTAGATAATGCTGCCAACTTGACAATATGCCTACATCATTCTCATGTCAAAGTCTTTGTGGCAGATGGCAAGGACCAGAATGACCCAAAAATGTCAACCCTTCCTTCTTATAAAAAAGAAGACCTTTAAAAAAAGCCTCCTGTGAAAACAGGGAAAATAAGAAAAAAGAAAATAGTTTTTGACTTCTTATTCCACAGAAATTGAAACTAAATTCACGCTTATTTTCTGAAGTTTTCATCCTCCAACATATTATAACCTTTATTGAATGTGAAACATTTCCAAATGAAAGTCTTCTAAATGTTTCTACATTAAAATAAATAATGATCAGGAAAAAAGATCACTTATGAGACTGAAGTGATCTAATATTACAGTAAACATTTGTAATTATGGTCTGTCCTTTACATAAATAAGACATTGGAAATGCTTTGGTGAGGTCATTAATCTACTTCATGACTTAAAATATAACCAGATTTCAGCCATTCTTTCAAAATAATACTATTTCCTATTTTTAACCATCATCAGAGAAGGAAATTTCAACCAAAAAAATGGTCACTCAGTAAATATTTTGATTGACAAATATCCGTAGTCCATTAGGATATCTAGCAGCTTTCATTGTCAGAAAAATTCTTCTTTGTGTTTCACCTAAATTCCTCGTGTAGTGTAAGGATCAATCTTTTTCTTTTCCTTACTAAAGAATCAGAGAATAATCTGAATATCATTGTCTACCATATATTCATATTCTCAATTATTTAATTAATCTGACCTTCAAAGATTTTATTTTCCAAGTAAATTACCATTTCTTTTTACCTTTCCAGATTCTCCAATTTTCAAAAAAATCTTTGCACCTCTTCTCTAGTTCTTACGCCATTTCAAAATGTGAAATCAATTTATCCTCTTTGCCTTGTACAAATGATTCCCAAGGATTGTGTCTTCCATTATATGGTCAAGGAGTCCATGTGTCTGTCACAAACTTATTATGGCTAGGGTCATTCCATAGTAAGATCCATTAGCAATCATTTTAACCAGTAATTGTCCTTCTGGCTCTCTTACTTAAATTTTTTCCCTGTAAACATATTTTAAAATATTCTAATCATCCATGAAACTATGTAAATTATTAAAGGAGTACCTGAAATGTACAGGCATAAAAGGCTTTTGAGTCAAAAGAAAAGGAAATTAAGTAAACTAAAGACAATCAATCTAAAAATATAGACCAATCACGAAGAGATTATTATGTCATTTAATATATTATTGACTAAAATTCTCAGAAGCTGCTCAATTTAAGGAAGGAAAAGAGATTTCAACAAAAGCATATATAATTTTCTTATAAAATCCTCATTAGTAACTTTCCTGGTCATTGCCTTTATTTTTTAAATACTTCTCATCACAAGGATCACTTGAAAAGTAAAATAAAAGCAAAGTGATAAAAATAGCTGAAATCGCTAGAGCACTTTAAGGTTTATGAAGCATTTCACTTACATTATTTTATTTGATCCTCAAAACAACTATTTTATCTTATATATAAGACCCTCAAAATGTTCCATCATCTGGTATTCTCATCCCCATTTTAGTGATAGAAAAACTGAGAAAGAGAGAAGTTAAGACACCTATCAAGAGTCAAAAACTAGTGTTTGAAATTGGACTAAAGCCAAGTTTCTGCCTTGCTCCAAGTCATATTTTCTAATCCACAAGCTTATTATTTCATGCCATAACTCAGGCACATACCAGTATTCTATTTGATATGTGTCGTGAATATAATTATACTTTTTTTTTTTTTAACAATTATAGCGGTAATTTGAAATAATAGATAATGTGCTAAGCTGTGTCAGGAAGGCCTGGGTTCAAATTCCTCTTCTAACACTTACTAGTTCTTATGACTCTCACCAAGCTCTTTAATTTCATTGTAATTCAGATAATTACCTAGGATGAATCTACTAAATAGAGAGAGAGAGAGAGAGAGAGATTCTACACAAGAATTCCCTTCACTAACTAAAGTAGTCCATAATGATTATTATGAATTAGACACTCTGAGAAATCACATTTCATATATTGAGGTATTCTTAAAACTGCTCTAGACATTTTATCAAGCAGAGAAAGGATATGGTTAGATTGTCTTGAATTATTAGGAGAAATAAGGTCATACTTGAAAGAATGACATGTTGGAAGGAGGTCCACCTTGGAGTTGATATATTTGTAAAGTGTCAAATGCAGAATTATAATCCAGGTTCTAAGCTCATTTTTACTATAACATTCTGCTTTTCATGAGCTACATTATTTTGCCCAAGAGTTGCTATTCACTCCCTAATAGGGAAGCTACATCCTACTCTTCCCTCAAGGCATGGTTTAAGTCCTCCTCCTCCTCAGATTTTATCCCCTTTTCTGCATACCTAGACATTAACATTAATGCCATTCACTTGGCATTTAGTCTATACTCCCTTTTTTTGCTTTTACATTTATTTCTGTATTCTTTCTCCTTGAAAATCCTACTCTGATGCTTCTGCCTAGTACAGAAGCAAATCTGGGTTCTCAAAGTTTATGCCAGTGGAAGAGAAGATCTGGAAAGTCCTACCAAAATGTAAAGGCATCATCTGCCATTCTAGGACTAGTTTCACAATCAATATAAGTATGGGGTGATGGATTTTATTTTCAGTCACAGAAGATTTTAAATAGTGCTACTAAATCATAGGGATATCTCATTCTGCATCAGAGAAAACAGGATCCAAAGCAATGAAATCTTGAAGTATGAAGACAAAAGGATGTTCTCCCAATTAAAGTAATTTTTAAAAAAATAGTAGCTAGCATTTATATCATGGTTTCTCTGTGCTAAGTTCTTTTTTTTAATAGTATTTTATTTTTTCTGAATACATATAAAAGTTTTCAACACTAATTTTTATAAGATTGCTTCAATTTTTTCTTTCTCCCTAATCTTCCCCATCTCCTAGAGGATCAAGCACTCTGATATATAGTAAACATGTGCAATCCTTTTAAACATATTTCCATATTTATCATATTGTACAGAAAAAAAATCAAACCAAAAGGAAAAAAAAAACATGAAAAAGAAAAAACTAACAAACAAGGTAAAAATACTATACTTTGATCAATATTCAGTCTCCATTGTACTCTCTCTGAATACAAATGGCATTTTCCATTCCAAGCTTATTGGAATTGTGTTGTGTCATACAGTGCTGTATCATTACAGAGCCGAGTCCATCATTATATGTAATCATCTATATGTTTAATTCTTTTTTTAATAATAGCTTTTTTATTTTTGAAATACATGCAAAGATAGTTTTCAACATTCACCTTTATAAAACTTCCTTCCCTAGACAGCAAGTCATCAAATGTGTTAAACATGAGCAGTTTTTGTATACATATTTCCATATTTATCATGCTACACAAGAAAAATAGATAAGAAACGATTAAAAATGAGAAATAAAGGTGAAAAAAGCAAGAATACAACAAAAAGTGAAAATTCTATGTTATGATCCACATTCAGTCCCCACAGTTCTTTTTGGATCAGATGTTTTACTCCATTACAAGTCTATTAGAATTTGCCTGAATTACCTCTGTATACTAAATTCTTTACAAATATTGTCTCATTCAATTCTTACAACAATCTCGGGAGGTAGATGCCATTATCATTCTCATTTTTTAGATGAGGAAACCCAGGAAAACAGAGGTTAAGTGACTTGCCCAGAATCACACAGCTATTGTTTGAGGTTGCATTTGAATTGAGGTCTTCTTCAAGCCTGGTACTCTAACAACTGTGATAATTAGCTGCCATTAACTCAAGGGACATTTATTAAATCCTTCCTCTATACAATGTACTATGCTTCTTGAGATCTAAGACCATACTTTCTTGTATTTCCAGTGCATAGCAGTTTCATATATATGTCAGATAGTTATATATGTTTATATATTATGTGAAATTATATTATATAAATGATGATGACTGTTGATGACTATATTGATGGTACTGCATCCTATAGCCCAGTGGGTGATGGAAGCAAAGGAAGGTTGAATAAAGAGACAAGATTACTGCATTTTGCACCTTGATTTGTGACTAAAAAATATTTCAGAACAAAACACATAATTATAGCTCCCACCCCAAACCTATACTGTCTTATATGAGGGAAGGTACACTCTGATATACTCTCAGGATTAAGACAATTCAGTTTAACAGTTGATACTATTCACTCAACAGTGAGCATGACAATTATGGAAGAGCTGAGGAGTAGAGAAATATACAAATGGCAAGTAGCTTTCTAAGTTCTTTTTTAAAAAGTGTACTTGTGTTACTTTGTCAAAAATCTTTTAAACATCCCTGACATTAATGAAAGAATTAAAAATACATTATAAGGCTAATAAGGAACATGAGTTGCTCATTGTTTAGAATTAATGGTAGCAACATTTCCCCTTCATTAATGTAAATAATTGTGAATAACTATATTGCATAAGGGAGTGATAGTTTTATCAACATGAGTATTGTAAAATTATTTTTCCTTAAAATGTTTCTGTATCAAGCATTGTATAAAGTACTGGTAAAAGCAAAGACTATTTGTGGATTTGGCTCAATCTAAAAATATAGAAATACCAAATATCTAGGTATTTGGGTAGGAGCTAGCTATTCACCTATATGAACAGAGTCTTTTGAAAAAGATTCTTTTTTTTTGTAAACATGCATCTTTTTATGCACCTATTCTCACTTAAGTAACATGAATTAAGTGCACCTTAACATAAAAAAAAATGAAATGTGGTTATAACAAAAGACCTAGGATACTAAAAGTAGACCCAAACTAGGTCACTGGCCATGAGAATTAATTAGGTCTGGAGAGCTATAAGGTCCTGAGGGGGTGAGATAGAGTGGCATCTTGGCATCTCAGTTGCAGCGCACCAAGCCATATGCTCAGAGTTTGCTCTTGAATCAACTAGAAGTTGTTTATTGTGTCTTTTCCATGAGAACGGAGGAATAATTTAAGAGCAGAAAGTGTTTAAGTGACAATTAGAGTATTTTAATGCTGATCGGACATAGACTATAAACCATAAGGCTCCACTTATCAGATCTATATATCTTTCCTATTACTACAAAGTTCAACTGGCCCACATGATTAATGAAGCTAAATAGGTACTGCTACACATTCCATTTAAATTTGTACTATCTTTTATAATTTATAACCATAGCATTTTCAAGGTAGAAGGCAGATTAGAGTTAAATAAGTTCAACTCCTTAATTTTCATCTCTTCTTTAGATGACCACACTCTTTCAGGGCCTATTTGTGCACTATATATATTTTATTATTTTTCTCTAAAAAGTTAGTTTTCCCTTCTTCTTACTCTCCTTCTCCCTAGCAGTTATGAGCAATTTACATATTTTGAAGTTTTAAAAATAATTGAATTAACCTATTTGATGTTATATAAGTGAAATGATGAAAAAAATCACATTCATGAAATCTTAGACTTTGAAGGACTTAGTCTAATGACTGATACTTCTTTACAACTTACCTAATAAGTAGTTTTCCAGACTCTGTTTAAACACTTAAACTCACTACTTTATGATTGTTAGGTCAGAAGTAGTGGAAATCAATATGTTTGTTTACATATAGCTATATATAGTATTATATTATAGTTATATATAATACAAAATGACTTATGTGATGACATAATTTCATATATAATTATATGACAAATAATACATTATTTAGGAGACACCATTAGTTATTCTCTACCTCTCCCATTAAGGCAGAAAAAAGGGAAATGAGATTAAACCTTCATGGTTCATGAGAATGCATTATTAAGGGAGTTTAATGTAATTTTTTTTTCTCCACAGAACTTTAATAGTATGGGTAGGCAACAACCTCAGGCTGAGATAGTTTAGGATACTTCTGACTTAAAGGAAGGGAATTGGATTGCATTTCCACAAAATCCATTTTAGCTCTAAGAGTTTATGACAGCACTAGGGACCTCTTAAGAGTTGATACTTAGGCATATAAAGTCACCTATATAATTTGAATTAACAAACTGTCATAGCCAAATATTAGCATTTTCTGACAATTTCTTTTCATGAAAACATAGAGATGACTGTATTTTTGAAAACTCTATATCACTGCCTTGTTCTGGGGTTGAGTAGCAAGTTCACTTTCTAGTAAGCTATACCAATAGATCATGAGTTATGGTAGGACTCATCAAAAGGTAATGGATTCCATGATGAACTATTTGTTGTCCAAGGACTAGCTTGGTGTAAAGAGACTGATCACAATACTCATCATGAAGTCATGATTATTTTGGCCATTACCAACTCACAAAAGTGATCTATTGAGCCACAGAGGAGATACTATCATCACTGGTAAGATTGTGAATCTTTTTAAAAGCAAAATAACTGCCTAGAGTCATCTGAATGCTCCTTAACTATTTTTAATTTCATGGTGAGTTTCCCTATCTTTTGCCTCAGTGTTGCCTAATACTATCAGTGTGAAACAAATGTACAAATGCTCCTTAGATAATTGCTTCTACAAGCTAGAACTTGTTGACATTAGAGGTATTCTACTTGGATTGATGAATTTGAAGAGCACAGAGTGTTAGCACTGAACTCTGTCTATTGGGTGACTGAGAACACCAAAAAGACCATTTTCCAAAACTTCAAGTTTGGAATATGTTATTTATTTGTTTGCTTGTTTTGACAGAAACGTTTGTTAGCAGAAGTTATAGAATCTTAATGCACATGATCATTCCTTTTTAACCAATGTTCTTATATTAATCTATTGATATTTTTATATGTCAGGCAGTGCTTATAATTTCTAGGTCACATAGGTAGAATGTTCATTTTCTTTTATATAAAAACTTAATAATAATGTCACATTTAAATATGAACATAGGCAAAGTATAACTGCAAATACATGATGTAATATTCTGATGAAATGACATAACAATACACTTGTATTCCTATTGTGACAAAACCTCAGAGAAGGTCAGTTATATTCTCCCTTATCCATTTAGCATTAGGTAGTCAATCAATCAATAAGCATTTGATAATCACCTCATATATGCTAGGCCTTATATTGGATGCTAAAAGACACAAATAGAAAAATAACAAAATCTCTGTGTTCAAAGAGCTTACAATCTACAAGAGGGAATAAGTTTTATAAATAAGAAATTTTAAATTATAGATAAATAAATCATATTATGAGGATAATCAATCAGGAAAGGACTTGAAAGAAGATGGCTATAAGCAGAACCTTTAAAAGAAACGGGTTACAAAAAGTGGCAGTTAAAGAACTGAGAAAATTCCAAGCATAGGGGTTAATCAGCATAAAGACATGGAAATGGGATGGAATATCTCAATCTGAAAAAAAGTGAGTAGGTCTTCTATTTGATCATAGTCTAGAGTTTGGAAGATAGAATATTGTGTGATTACCTTGGAAAGTTATGGTGAAGTTATATTACAAATGGGATTTAAATGCCTAGCTATATCTGTTAGTAGAAGGTCCTACTGAAACTTCCAGAACAAAAGATTGACATGGAAAAAATCTGGATTTTGAGTACATCAGCTTGGTAGCTATATAAATGATGGATTTCAGAGAGACTGGATGAAAAGGCTATTTTAATGGCCATGGGGAGCCATGATAAAGGTATAGACCAGAGTGTGGTGGTATTACTAGAGAGGAAAGACTTTTAGGTAGAATTAGCTAGATATAGCATTTAATTATGTGTTGGGGGTTGAAATGAGACAGAGTGAAGAATTAGAAAAAAACTCAGTTTATGAAGTTGAGTGGATATAATTATCCTCAGAAAAACAAGGAGATTAGGAGGGAAAGGTAATCAGTATGCGTAGATTTGGATGTGCGTAGATTAAGATGTGTATGGGACATGAGAGTGAGAATGTGTAGCAGGGAATTAAAAATGCAAGTCAATCAGGGCCTCCCTTAGAGCAGCTTGAAATAGTGTAGGTGGAAGAGAGTTTGGGAGAATGTATCTCAGAAAATTCTGAGCCAAATTAATTAAATACAACCAGATGTAATGTTCTCTTTTTTTCTGTCGGGAATGCTTTATCTTGGGGGAAAAAAAAAAAAAAAAACACTGTATACACACTTTGTAATTTCTACTTTTACACTTCAAGTTCACATAGAATTAAAAGGAAAAGCCAATAAGTGAATGTAAGCTCTCTTGGGACACAAGTCCTGAAACCAAGCTCCACTTTGTACATTCTCCCCTATTTTCAGTGATATCTTACCTACACTTATACAATGTCTTCTATCTTGTCCCTATGTAATTTCCAGGGTTCTAACTGACCAGTTTCTCATAAACTCCGGGGTATCTAACTTACTTCACTGATTCTATGGCATCATTACCTTCAGAATGAATTTTTTCCAATTTTTTTCATTGGATTCATTCATTTCAAACATTCATTCTGCTTTACCAATATAAGCTTTTACTTTCAATTCTGCACTACAATGCAGAGAAATAATGGTGAAAATCTAACTGAATTCATTTTGTTTACTTAGAGTCATGAAATAAGTTTTAGAATTAGAAGGAATAATTAAAGGGGAATTTAATTCTATACTTTTACATCTGAAGAAACGAAGGCTTAGATTCATTAAGTGGCTTGCTCAAGGTTATACATATATTGAGTAGTATATATTTGTCACTAGGGTGACAATCCAGTGCTTTTCTGACTATATGTCTTTTGCTTTTGGCTTTGATTTCTGTATAGTCCACTGGCAATATTAATGTTCATCTAAAAATTTGAATAAACTAGTGTCTGTGTAACTCTATCTCTGTCTTTGATCCCCCCTTTCCCTCTCCCTCCAAGCTGCATGTGCAGAGACTTTTTAGAGACATGAACCCACAGTTCATTGGTTTGATAAGGTTCGACCTATATTCCATTTCCAGCTTGGGGAAGTTTGCCCCACCTTAGGCAGGATGATGGCACTCATTCCTAAGGGATTCACCTAATTGATATAGAACTTAAGGTGGAGACCCAGTCAGGTTTAGCTCTCCTAAAGCCCAGAATCCCCAAATTCAAGAAATCCAGCCATTTCAGTTTCCCCAATAGGCAAGAGTGCTCCATCATATTGAGCTATATAACTGCTCATCATTTCATATACCTTTGTAACCTTATTCTAGGAAAAACTTAGAACTAATCAGTACATGTCACATTTGAAGACTATCAATCCACATCTTCTTTCATGGTAAATGCTTACCCCATCCACTTTTGCTAATGTAACTGACCATAGTGGAAATCCTCTTTTCTTGAAACTACTAATGCCCATATCTGCGGTGAAATTCTCACATTAATTATCACTTGTTAAAAATCATTATACTTCTCCAATGTACTTTCACACTTTTAATAACTTTCCACAATCTTTTTCAATTCTTCATATCAACATTCTTACCTAATATCAATTAACAAGAAAATAGATCTCTATTTCTCAGTGTTCTCCACTCCAATTCTCTCAAAGTTTCCAAAATTTCTGGTGAACCTTCATCATATAAGCTCATCTCTAGGTTTTCTTTGATCTTTCAATTCTCATTCCACTCCAGAGAAAACCCAGATGGACCTTCCCCCTCCCCATGTCTGAATCTGTTTTTTACTTGAGATCTTTTCAATTTATCACTTACACCTGAGCACTTCTCCTGATGTTTCCTAGGATACCTTCTTCCTCTAACAACAACAAAAAAAGTTTTCATTGAAAATGTATCATATGTGTGATATGACACAGTTATATGAAATATTCTCCCTGTCCCTCAGAAAGCTACAATGTAGTAGGGAAGAGAATACTTATTGCTCATAGAAACAAAGATTTACGATGGAAAGGACTTAGATGTCACAGACATCAACAGGACTAAGATCTGAATCCAATTTCTCTGACTACACTAAGTATATGTGATAAGTATCATGTGATAAGTATCATTATTAATAAGCCAAGTTCCAGGAGGAAGGATCATTTCTATCACTAGGTATTTTCACTGGTTGTCTTCCATGCCTGAAATTCTATTATCCTCATCTCTGCCACGTTGCTTTTCTAGCTTTCTTCATGAACCAGCTAAAATTGTACTTTCTACAGAAAGTTTCTCCTTATCCCCCTTAATTTTTGTGACTTCCCTTTGTAGATTATCTCCAATGTATTCTGTCTAGAATGCATTTATCCATGGTTATTTGCATATTGTTTTTTCTCTTAGACTGAAAGCTCCTTGAGATCAAAAAGTGCCTTTCACCTTTCTTCATATTTCCCCCAACGTTTAGTATAGTGTCTGGCACATAGTTGGTGCTGAATAAATACTTATTGACTATTTTGGGGGGGAGTGAAGAGACATGTAAGATTTGGCCTTAAAGGATGAAAGAATTATTTCCTTTTTTTAAATAGAAAAAAAAATATGAGAATGTATTCTACAAAACTTGGAAGGACATAAGCAAAGGCACAGACTCTGAAAGATGCAAATATGTGTTTGTTGAAAACTGATTAATCTCAGGGTTCACATAGTGAAATCCTGTGAGATAAGGTTGCAAATATAAAGATTATTGGCATTTTCATGAATTCCAAATCAAATTGAAAAATATTCATTTGATTGTTGCTATTTGAAAAAATCACTGTTCTGGGGTCTGAAGTAGATATAAATGTAAATAATGCACTTTTCTATCCTTTGTGGAGGTTATATCACAGATGGGGAAAGGAGATATCTGTCCACTTAAAAGATTCTGCTCTCAGTGTCTTACTCTTTTATATCTCTCCATACTATGTCCTACACAATGCCATCTATTCTGATAGGTTAGTCTACCAAATACATATTAACATTTGAAATACCTCTCCACCTGTGAACTCTCCTTATTCTGTGATTCCAGAACCATTTGGATTTCTAGAATGTTTAAAGCTAAAATTTGAATGAACAGAATAAAGGTAGAGAAATTCATTCTTTTTTCCCGCTTTATGAAAATGTTTTATTGAGGTCTTCTTAATAATAATAATTTTATATATATATATATATATATAATATATATATATATATATATATATATATATATATATATCCTTCTTCCATTTTGGAAGCCCATCAATTGGGGAAGGATTGAACAAGTTGTGCTATATACTTGTGATGTTACTATTGTGTTATAACAGATGATAAACAGAATGTTTTAAAAAAAAAAAGCTGGGGAAACATACTAACTGATGCAAAATGAAGTAAGCAGAAACCAGGAAAATACTGTGTATATCCATATTGTAACAATGATCAGCTGTGAAAGACTTAGATACTCTTCCCAAGAAAATAATCTAAGATAATTTGAAAGGACACATGATAAAAATGCTAACTGTTTCCAGAGAGAAAACAAGTGAACTCTGAGTATAGATTGAAGCATCTTTTTTTTTTACTTTATTTCTCTTCAGTTTGTGTGTCTGTCTGTGTGTTTTTCTTTTGCAACGTGGATAATATGGAAATGTTTTGTAAGACTTCACATCTATAATTGATAGAATATTTACTGTTTGCTTTCTCAAAGAGAGTGTGGGGTGTTATAGGGAGGGAAAACATTTGGAACGTGAAAACTTTTTAAAAGAATGTTAAAGTTTTTTAAATGTAGGGAAATATTTAATAAAATATAAGTATATGTGTATATATTAAATATTTAAATATAAAATAAATATAATTATATGTGTTATAGATCCATTTATATATGTACATACATACACACAAACACACACATACATACATCTTGTTTCAAACATTCTCTTGTCACAATTAAACGTAGTAAAACTAACTGTCAAGGTAACTGATCATATATACAAAAATTGTGACCCACTGAGTTCCTCATTCTTCTAATAACCTGGAAAATGTTTCATTATCTTTTCTTGAGGACTAGAATTTGTCGTTGTAATTACAGTTCAGCAGCTTTTATTTTCATTTCAGAATATTATTTTCATTTACATTATTGCAATTTTCTGATTCTGCTTTCATTGCATAAATTCATATGTTCATATAATGCTTTAGTTTTCTGAATTCCTAAGTCACCATTTTTATGGTGAAATAAAATCCTAACATATTTATATACAAAAGCTTATTCAGCCATATTACAATCCACAGACACCTACTTTGTCTCTCCCTTTTTTTCCTAATACAAAATACTACAATGAATATTTTGGTACATATTAAATCTTTATTTCAGCCTTTGAACTCTTTGGGACATAAGATGTTAATTCAACTTCCTCAACTATAAAATCCAGAAAATCAAAAGTGCTCCATGGATTTGAGCTCAAATAACAACATATGAAAGTATTGTAGAATATATAAATGAATTAATATGCAATATCTTGTCTAAGTAGAGCTAAATCATGACTTCCTGTCTCTCATCATTATATATCATACATATATTCTGATTGTAGAAAATAATTTTAATATGTTCTCCTTTAATTTCTTTACACATTTCAACTCCTCATGTGCTTCATTTACTTCTCTATACTTGCTTTATTTCTTTTAAATTTTTGAAAAGAAAAATCTGAGAGTACACAATTGTTTAACTTGTATATACCACACCTGAGCAGCTAGGTGGTTTGGTGAGCAGAGTGCCAGACCTGAAGTCAGAAAGATTTTTGTGAGTTCAAATCTAGTCTTGGATATTTACTAGTGAGCTGTGTGATCCTGAGCAAGTCACTTACCCTTGTTTGCCTCAGTTTTCTCATCCATAAAATAAGCTGGAGAAGGAAATGCTCTAAAATATATTTATTTTATTTAATAAATAAATATGTTTATGCTCTGGTATCTTTGCGAGGAAAACTCCAAATGGGGCAAAAAAAAAAAAAAAAGAATCAGACATGACTGAAAAACTACTCAATAACAATAAAAACATAGACTCTAATGAAAACTTGGTGATGATCAAATTCAATTAGCATTTATTAAGTGCTTACTATATTTATATTTCTTTTTTTGTTAACAGGAATGACAAGGATACAAAATTTAAGACCTCTAGTACCTTACATTTCATTGGATACCATTGATATTATTTTTTGTTTCATTCATGATAATCTCTAGAGAGTGAGAAACAACTAAAACTACTTTTTCTCGCATCATAGCATAGACTTAATCAAATTCTAATATATAACTTTCCTTCCCTTACAAACAGTTTTTCAATATATTGATCTTTTGGAGAATTCTCACTAAATTACAAGGTGAAAGATGGGTCTCCTAGACCCATTCAGATTTTATTTCCCTACCAAAGTGTTATCGTTGTAAGGTTATCAGTCAAGAGAAATTCATTTGGAATGAGACCTTGGCTGCAAATTGCTATTGATTTCTCCACAGTAATTTTTATAACATTGCAAGTTGGAAATCAAATCAAATAAAAATATTGTTATTTGATAAATACAAACCATTTATGTCTTATGTTAGTTATTATTTAGGGCAAAAATTGGCTTTCCACAAGAATTTATCATAATATTTATTCTCACATTATTTTTTCTGTCTCAAAAGAAAATGGGCCCTTTTGGGGGGATGTTTATATTCTAGAATGTTGTTCTACTGTATCTATTATCTGATAAGTTCATTATTCTCTGTCAACTCCATTGTTTTCTTACTAAATACTATATAACATCGTCAATTATGCTTTTATTTATACCTATTTTTAATGGTAGTTCAGATGGAGAATTGTATATTTATTTTAGCAGGTACATTTTTAATGTACAAAGGAATGTTCCCAGTCAATGAAGAGGAGGAAGAAATTACTTTGGTACTTGAATTGAAGAAAAACATGTTAAGAACCCTATTTACTCCTTATTTCTGTGTTTCTTGACTTCCTACCTATTCAGCAACTTCAAGAGGAAGGTTTGAATATTTGAGGTATTAACCTGGCCCCAGCCTAACAGGGCTTCTGAAAATGGTGACAATGATATAAGATGAAAATGAAAAACTCTAGAAACTACCAGATGTGGAAAAGATATAACAACCATCTTCTGAGTTTGCTTTCTATTCCTGAGGCCCTGTTTACTTTTAAGTGATCCAGGATTGGACAATGTGGTAGGAAGGGTGTAAATGAAACTGAACATACCCAAATAAATCTGACTTTCAGTCGTCCCCTTTCTGAATTATTAGAAAGACAGACTCACTTCTAAAAATTCCCACATTCCCTCCATCAGTCTTCTCTTCATTCATTTGAATTATAAAAGGAATAATCATTTCCCACACATCAGCTGTGCAGTCAAGTAAGCATATTTCAGACTTCCCCTCTTGTAGTTTATAAAGTAATAGGCTTCATTTTCTCCTAAATGTTATATAATCCCCTCACCAATGTCCTGCATTAGTTTAAGTATCCTATACATTAAAAGTTTTCATATCATTTTTATTTCCCTCTTTACAATACAGGTGGCTTATCAAGGGAAAAGAGCAGGATGGAAGGAGAGTGAAAACAAGACAGCTAACTGTGACTAAATGTATTTTTGATTTCCAAATTAAAATTATTAACTCCCTCAAACATCAAGTTCACAGAAAATTTATCCTTATAGCTCAACTTCTTCTGACAAATCTTTGATTTTTACAGCTGTGAATTAAACTTTCATTTTTTAAAAAAAAAGTACAGTCGACATTTTTTTAAACAGTACATTTCTATTGTCACATGAAATTATTTAAAAAAACAGTAATTAGTTATTAAAAGTTTACTTGAGAAATGTTTCTAATTTAAATGCTACAGATGACAATAAAAATCTTAAAATAAAACATTCAAAAATCTAAAGAGAAAGAAAATACTTAATGGATGAGTAACCCCACTTAAAAATAATGAGAATCAGGGTAATTACTGTTTTCTAACTACCATAAGAAAAAAAAAAAGCTTCATAGAACATACATACATTCAGACAAAAGTGAGATTGCATTAGTCAAATCTTCTCATTCAAAGGTCAAGGTTTAAGTGCCCTTCTGTATCAAAAGCCCCAGAAACAGACAGCTCTTGTCAGTTTTCAATCAGCATTACTCCCTCACTTCAAAGGCATCATTAAAAAAAAAAATACACTACACTGGTGCCAAAGGTATCTGGTCCCTTCCTGTGAGAAACAGCTAACGCCAGCGGAGCCTAATGAGTTAGTGTTCCGTTTAAATGCTGCAAACTGCTGTTTTCGCTACTAGCTCCCAAATTGTCGTTTTTTCCCTTCTAACAACCCGTCTTTGCTGAAAACTGAAGAGTGACTTACCATTGTGATCAGGGTTTCCTCCCTCTCGAGTTCAGCAGCCCGGAGCTGTTGCGGATGCACTGCTTTCCGAGCCACTCCAGGCTTTGGAAGCAGACAATGTTTTATGTAGTGAAAATGTATCACTACCGATTATATTTCAGTCCTTCAATTGCTAGCCTTGGTGCTTTGGAAACCAGCCAAACCAAGCGATAAGAGAAGGGGTTGCAAGCCAGCAATTTCAGAATTTGCCCCAAAACATGGGTTTAAAAAATAATAATAATTTTGCCTTGTGTTTGACATTTTAGCCAAAACAGGGTTGCTACATTCAATTTTGTCCCCCCCTCCCCTTTTCCTTATAAATTTGTAGCTCCTGGCATGAAATCATAGCAGAAAGATAGACCCAGGGGAGGAAGGCATTGTACCAACTTCCACATCCAGATCTTGCAAAACCCCTCTGTCCTGATCCTTAACATTGTTGTTATCCCAATCAAAGACAAAGAGTATTCACTGCCTGAAGAGGAAAGGAAAAAGAGGGGGCAATAATACCTAACACTCCTTGGTTACAGTGATTTGATGCTTAGCAGGTGTTGGTAAAATGCTCTGAAAACAAAGTAAGAGCAGTAGGTCTAGGCTAAGTAAGTTATTTGTTACATGACTGTTCAACTACAGTTTAATCTAAATTATCTGGGTAAATAGATGAGAAATCAAAATTTTTCAATCCAGCTGTGAAATTGGGAAGCAAAACCCGATCCTGGTGAAGGAAGTGATAAGCTCTTTAAGGGAAAGGAACAGGATGTTCTAGGTTCTGTATCTCTGTTTCTGTGTTCATTAATTCTAATGATGCACAATAAATTATAGCATCATAAACAGTCTCGGGCTTGGTGTCTAGAAGACCTAGTGCTTGTGACACTAATTACCTGTGGGCAATAACTGTGGGCAAATTACTGGGGTTCCATGTCTTCAGCTCTAAAATAGGGATAATAATGCTTGCTAAACCTATCACAATCAAATGAGAGGATCAAATAGATAATGTATGTGCTAGCATGTCCCCAGTTTCATTTTCTCATCCTCCATTCACAATGGTAAGTTGGGTCACCAGAAGTTAGTTGATTAGTCCTCCCTACATGATTCTAGGTGTTAAATTTGAAAGGCTGTAGAGAAATCCTAAAGCTGTTTCTCATAAACTCCCAATTAGTTTCCACCTACCCCAGTGATCAAATAGCAACTCAGACTTAATTGTCTTTTAAAAAGATTTATTTACTAATATGGTCTAATTTTGCTGGCCTTTTCCTTTTTGGCTCACTTTCCTTTCTGATCTATCTACTGACTGATTGCTTTTCCCCCACCTTGGTGCTGTCTGCTTCTGTTCTTCCCTCATTAAACTGTAAGCCTCTTGAGAGTAAGGACTGTCTTATTTTTTTATCTTATATCTCCAGATTAGCATAGTACCTAGCACATAATTAAGTGCTTAATAAATGCTTTATCTAACAAGAACCACTCATGCAAAACATTTTTCCCTTAAAAACATGAGATACTACCATAAATACATATAGAATCTAATGGAAAGTAGGTGTCCTCACAGACATGAAACTGCATTTTTTCTGTCCTGAAAAAGATGTATTTCCTGAAAGCTGCCTTTCTTCAGTTTGTCTTATTTGGCTTTTTCTCAATTCACAGCTGAATATATTTTTTGATGCTGATGCAATCTCTGATGACATAGATAATGGAGGAAGGGAAAAGAATTATGGTGTTATGTCCAGAATCATCTCCTCTCCTTTATGATGCTCTCTAGTTAGAAGTACAAAAGGGTTGGTCCCTCAAAATTCTTACAAAGCTTAACTTTCAAAGAAATTTTTGGAATGTAGCTGCTGGAACATCCTTTTTATTTTTTTCTCAGTAGTATTTTGTTTTTGAAATACATATAAAGATAATTTTCAACATTCATTTTTATAAGACTTTGTGTTCCAAATTTTTCTCTTTCCTTTACCTATCCCTTCTCCACGACAGAAAGCAATCTAATATAGTTTAAAAATGTACAATACTTTTAAAGATATTTCCACATTTGTTATGTTATGTAAGAAAAATCATGTGGATGTTGTGGGAAATGTGCAAAAAAAAAAAAAAAACAACACAAGAAAGAAAACAACAAACAAAAAAGATGAAAATAGTGTGCTTCAATCCACATTGACTCTCCATAGTTCTCTCTCTGCATGTTATTGACATTTTCTATCTCAAGTCTATTGGAATTATCTTGGAACAGTGTATTGCTAAAAAGAGCTAAGTCTATCATAGTTGATCATCATATAATCTTGCTGTTACTGTGTACAACATTCTCCTGGTTCTGCTGACTTCACTTAGCATCAGTTCATGTAAGTCTTTCCGTGTTTTTCTGAAATCAGCCTGCTTATCATCCTTATAGAACAATAATACTCCATAACATTCATATATCATAACTCATTCAGCCCTTCCCCCACTGATGGGCATCCGGTCAATTTCCAAAACATTGTCACTACAAAAAGAGATGCTACAAATATTTTTTGCATTGTGATGCACAATGCAATGTGAGTCCTTTCCCCTCTTTTATGATCTTTTTGTGATAGTGACACTGATAATGACACTGATAGATAGTAGTGACACTGCTAATCAAAACTTATGCACAGTTTTAGAACCCTTTGGTCATATTAAACCTTCTTTTTAAAATATCTATGGATTTATATCTATTTTTTTCAACTAATGGACAAATTTATATTATGAATAATCATATGTTTCAAAGTATTTCACTCCTTTCCAGATTGATCACATTGTTCTTAACTAGTTACTGACTTTAATTGTAAGACTGTTCCTCTAACTCAAAAAGGCATTCTCACTTCATAAAGATATCAAACATAAATTATTACTGTCCCTAATCATGATTTGTTTTTAGGGTTTTTTTTCAGTCATGTTTGATGCTTTGTGATCCTTTTGGTGTATTCTTGGCACAGATATTGAAGTGGTTTGCCATTTCCTTTTCTAACTCATTACAGATGAGGAAACTGAGGCAAACAGAGTTAAATGACTTGCCCAGGGTCACATACCTCGCAAATGTCCTGAGGCCAGATTTGAACTCAGGTTTTCCTGACTCCAAGCCTGGCACTCTTTCCACTGTACCACCTAGCTTCCCTAACTGGGGGTTAGAGTGTGGAATATTCCTCTTTACCTATGTATAATATATATTAAAGATTTATATAAATGTCATCTATTAGAAACTTGAATGTAATGACAGCAGTCATAAAACACTTCTGTCCCTTTCTCATTGCAATTCATGTTTTACTTAATGTAATGGATAATTTCTCTATACAGAATTGATCTATGTCTCAATCAGTGCTACATCCTATTTAATTCTGAGCAGAGTGTTTTTCACATAGTAGTTATTCAAAGTTATCCAAAGTTTCCTGAAAAAAAATGAATCAGTAATATATCTCTAGAAACAGGATTATGCATAGTTAAAAAGTTGATAAACTTCCAATAAGTTTGGTAGCCTTTCCTTCACTCTATCAAATTAATCTCTAGTTTTTATTATTTAAATAACCTTTGGCTAGTCATTTAAACTTCCTGAGTATCAATTTACTCTTATACAAAAAAAAAAAAATTAGACTAGGTGGCTTCTGACATTCTTGAGTCTCTTTGAGACTTGAGATCAACAATCCAATAATTCTATGACCACTGTGCTAGAATTCACTGCCAATAAGATTTGGTGGTGTAAAGATATATAGCAGCAGTGCTGTAGGTTATATTTTCAATTCTTGTTAAAAGAATTTCCTGCCTGTAACCTGATTTTCTTTTTAAGATTACACAGAGCTAACTTTATGAGTGGATTTCGCTTTTCCCAGAAAAGTTAGACTTGCTGTACTGAAATCCATGTCCTGTCCTGAGAGATTTGTGAATAAGTTCTAGTCAAATTCAGTACTAATTCTGAAGAAAGATTCAGTCCATACAATAAAATCTAAGCTAGAAATGAGAATATGCCAAATGAATAAAGGCAGTATGGCAAAATAGAGAGGCCTTTCTAGAATGAAGAGCTCTAGTATGCTCCACAATCTGGAAAATTTCCCCCCACCCCCTTTGTGCCAGAGAAGAAATCTGATTTTTCTTTTTCTTTTATGGGGTGCTTACAGTACCTTATTGTAAAATTTGGGTTAAATGTTTGGTCATGGGCTTTATGTCATCTATTGGCCTTCATGTGTCATTTGTTACTTTCACAAAATTCCCCAAAAATTCTCATTTAATTTCTTTTTTTAAAACTGAAATATGGATCTTTATTTGAATTTAATAAAAAAAGAGAATAAACTTTTGCTACATCACATTGTGGTTAATTATTTTAAATTATGACTCAATATACACATATTTATGTGATCATATACATACATATGATATACACAAATACACATACATATGAGTTCCATATCTATCTTATTTTCATAGTATTACAGATAGTAGAATGATTATGATACTACTCTTTTTTCTAAATAGAATGATTAAACACAGGAAAGATAAATAATGTAGTTACAAGCACTGTTAAAATTATAAAGTTCATAATATTTGGCGTTTTATTATTTTTTTAATATAAGCCTTCTAATGTGCTGAATAATTAAAACAAATGGATCGATAATTCTTCTGAATATTTTTAGCATAATAATTTTGACAAAAATATTGGAAGAGATCTCACTTAATTTCTTATGCAACCTGAAATCCACTGAAACTACAATGGAGAAAGTCACAATTTGGAAGGGATAATTGTATGTAGACTTAGAAGAGCTGAGATTGAATCTTAACTCTGCCACTTATTATGTGTGTGACTTTAAGTAAGTCATTTTACCATTCCGAGAGCCTTATGTTCTGCATCTATGAAAGGGAGGAGGTTAGGTTAGATGGTTTCTAAGGTATCTTCTACCTTGTGCTCCCATGATCATATTTCCTTTCCATAGTCATTCTTAGTAGAGTTTTAAAACATCTGTAATTGCAAAGAGTAAGGCAAACAAAGCCAGGAAGGTTCAATAATTTACTAAAGAGTTGAACAGATTATTTCTTCAGTGTGATAAATCATTCCATCAAAGCAAATCACAACATATCACAATGCTCTCTACGAATAGAAGGCATTCAAATGATTAATTACATGATTGCATGAGATAAATACATTTGATTTGTCTATTTGTTTAAGTAATGTAATAAACATTCCTTTTATATCTTTATCACACATTTTAAACTATAAATTTCTAGAAGGCAGGAGCAACTTTTGTTTAATACAATTATGTTGGCACTTTTTACCCAAGAAGATACTTAAAAACTATCTAGTGTCCAATCTGGTGGAAATTCATAGTTTCAAGTCTTATAAATCAAAGTTTAGTAGATAAATAAGGTATGTGGTTTATTTGGGCTTTTGGTTTGGTTGGATTTATTCTATGGGTATTCTAAACTGGATTTGACATTACATAAACTACCAGTAGAGCTTCAAGTACATAAATCATTTTTGATAGATAAATAAGCCCTGTATTTGGGCTTTGGGTTTGGATGGGTTTACTCTGTGATATGCTAAACTAGATTTGAAGTACAATAAGCTACTGGTATCCTAAGCAGTCCGGTAGAAGGCTAGACAAATAAAAATATTATCTTTAAGTATGCATGATTTCTTTGGTGTGGCACCTTCTGATACCAGAGAAGATAAAAAGCTATTTTAACAAACTTATCTTAGAAAAATAAAGGGACTAAATAAAATGGACACACAGCTGACAAATGCAAAGATCAGAACTCAAAGCCAGAACTTTACAGATTCAAAAATTCAACATTCATTCTTTCTTCCTATTATATATATCTTATTGCCTTTAGTTTACCTTCATGTAATTTTTCAGAATGCTATGAGATTTTACTTCAATGATACTATCTAGTATTTGAATTAAAATTGTATAATAATGCTTAAGTATACCTATTTTTCCCAAGGATTAGCTAGCACACAAAAAAATAGTATATTCCTGAAATGGATGATAGTTGGAATAGGTCTAGTGATTAATTTTTAAATATCGTTTTTAAGTATTACTTCCACTACATTGAACTCTTAGGGAGTGTAGATGCTTCATTGCTAGAGAACCCAGATAGTTTCTGCTTCCTTCCTCCTTATTTAATCCTTTTCCCTCCTTCAAGATTGAACTCAAATCCAACCTCCTTCACCAAATCTTCCCTGATCGTGCCACTTGTGTCATCTAGGAAATCATAGCACTTATCTTATTGCCAATTATACAGTATCTCAGACCATCTTATAATTTTATTATATTGTGATTGAACTTTTGCATAGCTATTTGATTTTGTGCTATGAATGTTGTCTTCTAATAAGATTCGAAACTTCTTGCTGTCAGAAATCAAGGTTATCTTTTCTTGTGTGTCCTCCAGAATGCCTATTTAAGAACCTCCAAATATAGGTGGTAGGTAGTAGGTAGCACTGTGGATAGAAAACACGGAATTAAGAAGTCTCAGACAAAGTTGTGTGACTCTGGGAAAGTCATATAACCTTGTTTGAATCACTTCCTCACCTGAAAATGGGCCAGAGAAGGAAATGAAATGGCAAACTAATCTAGTCCCTTTGCCAAGAAAACCCAAAATGAAGTCGTGAAGGAACAGACAAATGACTCCACAAATATAGGTGACAAATAAATACTAATGTATGATAGAATCAATGTCAACATATATTTGTGACAAACATAACATGCTGAGGTTTGACTGTTTATTAAAAATAGTAAAACATGTTCACTGCTTTCAGGAATCATACCATTTGGTAGAAAGATATATAACAGATACAAATCACTTCTTCAATATTTGAGCAATTTCACATTTCATCAACATAATCCTTCACCCAAATGAAAACCTTTGACAACTTATTCTTTGAGTTATTGTAGAAGTCTGATTGAAGATGAAGCACAATTTTCACTTTTTTTTCTTTCTCATGTTTTTTTCTTTTTTGTTCTGAATTTTTTTTTTTTTTACAACATGACTAATGTGGAAATATGTTTAACATGACTGTACATGTATAGCCTATGTCAGATTGTTTGCTGTCTTGTAAAAGTAAGAGAAGGAAGAGAGGGAAGAAAAAATTGGAACTAAAATTTTACAGAGATGAATGTTGAAAACTATCTTTCCATGTAACTGAAAAAAAAAAAAAAACATAGTATTAAGTGAAATTATTCCAGAGAACCAATGATGAAACATACTATCCGTTAGAGAGGATTTTAGGCTATAGAAAAAGACATATATACTTTTCTATAAAGCCATTAAGGAAAGTTATTTTGCTTTACTGTGAATATGTGTTATATTTATCCAAACAATTTATTTCTTTTTCAGTAGGATAGAGAGAAAATAGATTTCTGTCTATTTTTATATAGAGTTGAAAGAAGTGCTATAGATTTGAAATTCTTCCCTGAGATATTTTACTTAATATTTTTACTTTGTTATAAGAGACATCTCCCACAATAAGAATAATCTGTAAGTGCAAAAATCTTTAAATATAATATAAAAGCAAAAAAAATAAATAAAACTAAAAATATAGGAAAGTTACTATGATTGAAAAATTAATCAGCCTATGGTCTACCTGATAATGAACTTCTCTGAAATTACCTAAGCTGCTTTTCATGACAGAAAAACCCACTCCACTATCCCTATCACCTCCAAGATTATATACAAAATTGTCTAATTGGTATTCAAAGCCCTTCATAATTGCTCTTCCCCAACTGCAGTCTTTTTACACCTTATTGTTGTGTCATTTCAGTCGAGTAAATTTTCCTGATCCCATTTGGAGTTTTCTTGGAAGAGATACTGAATGGTATTTCATTCTTCAGCTTATTTTACAGCCGAGGAAACTGAAATAAAAAGGGTTACGTTACTTGCTCAGAGTCCCACATCTAAATTAGTACATAAGAGCAGATTTGAACTCAAAGATGAGTCTTTCTGATTCCAAGACCAGTACTCAACTACGCCATCTAGCTGTCCTTTCTTACACATTACACTCTTCCAAATACTCTGATCTAATAGAACATCATCTGACTCTTAAGCACTTACACAGGTTGTGAGGCATGTTCTGTATTCATTTCTTCCTGCTGGATCCCCTTGCTTCCTTCACGTTCTATATAAAATCCTGCCTTCCAGTTGGAAGTGTTTATAGATTTCTCTTAATTCCAGATTTCATTGCCTTTCTTCTGTTAAGTCCAATTTATCTTGTATAAGATAAATTCCCTGTTCACATATTGTCTCTCCCATTAGACTGTCAGCTTCCTCATAGCTGAGACTTTTACTTTCTTTATATCTCCAGTACTTAAGACAGTGCCTGGAACATAGGAGCCACTTAATAAATGTTTACTGACTGAACAGATTCATGCTCAAAGCCTTTCTAGAATGGAAGGATTATATAATGCTTCAGGAAGAGGGTTGGAATAAATGACTTCTAACTTTCTTTCCAACATTGAGTCTATGATTTTGTGATCAGCATGAAGTTCAAGTGGCAAATGTGGATAGAGATTGAAGTTCAGCAAGAGAAAGGGGAAGACAGCTGAAGCAAGTTTTGGAGAATTCTCTCCTGACTTAATTAATGCGTTAGTTCAATATTGGAAATTACCCAAATGAATAAAACAGAATTTAGTTTGAGTGCAGGTCATCTCAATTTCCTAAGCCAAGCTTTCAACCATTTAATTTAATTTCACAAGCATTTATTGAGCATTTGCTCTGTATTCAACATTTCAATGCACTCTGACTATAATGATATGCCCCAAGGTAGATTGGATTTCAAAACTCTCTTGACATCTACTTTCAGATTTCACCATCAGATTTAGAGGAAATGGTACCCTTATAAAATCAGGGTTTTTTTTTTTTCCAAGAACTATTTTTCATTTTTATTTCCTATCTGCAAAGCTTAGCATAGTGCTTTGAGTTAGGATGTTCTTCCTGCTTACCTTCTCCTAGATTTCCTAGCCTCTTGCAGGATTCAGCTCAAATCTCACCTTTTGCTTGAAGCCTTTTCTATCTCCAGTCTCCACAACTTTTTATTTGAGATTATCTTCCATTAACACTGTATTATCTTGTACATACTTCCATATTATGACTTTCCTCATCACAGTTTTGATATATCAGGATTTGGCATAAGAAATTAAATGGGAATTTTGAGGGAGTTTTTCAGAAAATATAAATCACAAAAGAAGAGCAGCAGACAATACCAAAAAAAAAAAAAAAAAAAAAAAAAAAAAAAAAAAAAAAAAAAAAACTTTAGAAACTCGGAAATACATAAAATATTTTACAGTATTATGTAATAACATTTTATCTTCTAATACCTTAATAATTCAGATTTCTCTGGTACAAAGGGAGGGCCTAAAAATTTACATGGATTTTTAAGATCACATGGACACTGTGCCTCTAACACTGGAAGGGATAAGCTGTACATAGTTATTTGCATGCCATATCTCTCATTTCAACATGAGCTTCCTGAGAGTAGGGACTGTATTTTTGCCTTTTCTGTATGTCTTCAAAACTTAATACATTATTTCTCACAGAATAATTGCTTAATGAATGCTTGTTGACTAACTAATTTAGAGCTAGAAGGGACTTTCCAGGTCATCTCATGTCATCTCCTCATTTTACAAAGGAAAGAAACAAAAATGCAGAAAAGTGAATTGATTTGCATAAATTGATACAGATAGTAAGGTAAAGTAATTTGAACTCAGATTCTCTTACTTCAATATTTTATTGTTTTGTTTTTATCAACCTATTAGTCATTTATTTAATTTGAATTTAAGGCAATGCCTACCCATTGACATACATAGAAACATAAATTCATGGTCAACAGGGCACTTGATACCAAGATAGAATCTCTTTCTAAGCTTCCATTTTTGCATTTTACAAATACTCTTATTCAATCTTTTTCAATCATATCTAAATCTTTTTGTCTCCACTTGATATTTTTGTTGTTTTTATTTGTTTGTTTTGTTAGATCCTGGAGTGATTTGCCATTTCTTCTCCAACTCATTTTACAGATGAGAAAACTGAGGTAGAAAGTTTGGGTGACTTTCCCAGGGACTCATAGCTAGTATCTGAAGCCAGATTTGAATTCAGGAAGATTAGCATTCTCACTCACTAATACCTGAGCTCTTAGTTTTAACAATTTACAGGTAGGATGCATAATAACAGGTAGGATGGCCTTATAGAAATAACAAATTGAGCAACCAATTCTATCATTGTTTTTAACATCAGCTACTCCTATGGTCTTAGGCAAGTAATGTATCAGCAAAATGTCTTATTTTTCTTATCAAAGACCTTTAGTAGAAAAGTTTAAAGCTCCATAAAAAAATGCAAGGTATCAACTTCCTAAGAAAAAATCCTCAGGGCCAGATGGCATGTTAATTCTATCAAACATTTAAAGAACAATTAATTCCAATATTATATAAACTATTTGAAAAAATAGGGAACAAAGGACTCCTACTAAATCTCTTTTATGACATAAACATGGTACTGATACCTAAACCAGGTAAGATGAAAACAGAGAAAGAAAATTATAGACCAATCTCCCTAATGAATATTGATGCAAAAATCTTAAATAAAATATTTGCAAAGAGATTAAAAAAATCATCCCCAGGATAATACACCACGACTAAGTAGCAATAAAGGGCTGGTTCAATATTAGAAAAACTATTATCATAAATGACTACATCAATAACCAAATTAACAAAAACCAATGATCATCTCAATAGATGCAGAAAAAGCATATGATAAAATCCAACATCCATTCCTATTAAAAAACACTAGAGAGTCTAGGAATAAATGGACTTTTCCTTAAAATAGTAGCATTTATTTAAAACCATCAGCAATCATTATATGTAATCAGGATAAACTGGAACCATTCCCATTAAGATCAACGGTGAAAGAAGGTTGTCCACTATCACCATTAATATTCAATATTGTATTAGAAATGCTAGCTTTGACAATAAAAGAAGAAAAAGAGATTAAAGGAATTAGAGTAGGTCATGAGGAAAACAAATTATCACTCTGATGTGATGATGGTATACTTAGAGAACACGAGGGAATCAACTAACAAGCTATTAGAAATAATCCACAACTTTAGCAGAGTTGCAGGATATAAAATAAATCCACATAAATATCAGCATTGTTTAATGATATACATCATTAACAAAATCCAACAGCAAGAGATACAAAGAAAAATTCCATTTAAAATAACTGCCAATAGTATAAAATATTTGGGAATCTATCTGCCAAGGGAAAGTCAGGAACTATATGAGCAAAACTACAAAACACTTTCCACACAAATAAAGTCAGATCTAATCGATTTGGAAAATATCAAGTGCTCTTGGATAGGTCGAGTGAATATAATGAAGATGACAATACTACCTAAACTAATCTATTTATTTAGTGTTATACCAATCAAACTCCCAAGAAACTATTTTTACTGACCTAGAAAAAATAACAATAAAATTCATCTGGAAGAACAAAAGGTCAAGAATTTCAAGGGAATTAATGAAAAAAAAAAAAAAAAAGGCAAATGAAGGTGGCTTAGCTGTACCAGATCTAAAACTATATTAAAAAGCAGCAGTCATCAAAACCATTTGGTACCGGCTGAGAAACAGACTAGTTGATCAGTAAAATAGGTTAGATTCACAGGGCAAAATAGTCAATGACTGCAGTAATTTAGTGTTTGACAAACCCAAAGATCTCAGCTTTTGGGATAATTCATTATTTAACAAAAACTGCAGGGAAAATTGGAAACTAATATGGCAAAAACTGGGCATTGACTCACACCTAACACCATCTATCAAGATAAAGTCAAAATGGATTCATGATCTAGACATAAAGAATATTATAAATAAATTAGAGGAACACAGAATACTTTACCTCTCAGATCTGTGAAGGAAGAAGGAATCTGTGAGCAAAGAAGAATTACAGATCATTATTGATCACACAATAAATAATTTTGATTATATTAAGTTAAAAAGTTTTTGTATAAGCAAAACTAATGCAGACAAGATTATAAGGGAAGCAATAAACTGGGAAAACATTTTTACATTCAAAGGTTCTGATGAAGGCCTCATTTATAAAATATATAGAGAATTGACTCAACTTTATAAGAATTTAAGCCATTCTTCAATTGATAAATGGTCAAAAAATATGAACAATTTTCAGATGAAGAAATTGAAACTATGTGTAGTCATATGAAAAAGTGCTTCAAATCACTGTTGATCAGAGAAATACAAATTAAGATAACTCTGAGATACCACTAAACATCTGTCAGATTGGCTAAGATGACAGGAAAAGATAATGACAAATGTTGGAGGGGATATGGAAAAACTGGGACATTGATATGTTGTTAGTGGAACTGTGATTGAATCAACCATTCTGGAACTATGGAACTATGCTCAAAAAGTTATTAAACTGTGCACACCCTTTGACTCAACAGTGTTTCTACTAGACTTATATCCCAAAGAGATTTTAAAGGAGGGAAAGGGACCCACATGTGCAAAAATGTTTGTGGCAGCCCTTTTTGTAGTGGCAAGAATCTGGAAACTGAATGGATGTCCATCTATTGGAGAATGGCTAAATAAATTATGGTGTATGAATGCTATGGAATATTATTGTTCTATAAGAAATGACCAACAGGATGATTTCAGAGAGGCCTCGAGAGAATTACATGAACTGATACTAAGTGAAATGAGTAGAACCAGGAGATCATTATATACAGCCACAACAAGACTATATGATGATCAGTTCTGATGGCCATGACTCTTCATCAGTGAGATGAATCAAACCAGTTCCAAATGTTCAGTGAAGAGTATCATCTACATCAGAGAGAAGATTGTGGGAACTGAGTGTGGCCCACAATATAGCATTTTCATTTTTTCTGTTGATGTTTGTTTACATTTTGTTTTCTTTCTCAGGTTTCTTTTTTCCTTTTTGGTCTGATTTTTCTTGTGCAGCAAGATAACTGTCTAAATATGTATATGTATGTTGGATTTAACATATATTTTAACATATTTAACATGTATTGGAATACCTGCCATCTAAGGAAGGGGAAAATTTGGAACAGAAAGTTTTGCAAGGATCAATGTTGAAAAATTACCCAGCATATGTTTTATAAATAAAAAGCTTTAATAAAATAAAAAGAAAGAATAAAATAATGAATCTGAGCCAAAAAAAAAAAAAATACGAGGTATTTCTGTTCAATGTCAAGATCAAAAATAAGATTCTCATTATTTAGGATAGAGCCATCGAGGACAATTTACAGAACATGAACAAAAGTCATTTCAAAAAAGTAGAAAAAAGGCACTTTCACAAGAGTAGGAAAAAAATGGGATTTAATGACAGGCAACCTAACATCCCTAAACCTTAATCTCCTAATTTGTAAAATTGCTTTAGTAAAAATAACTAAAGTATGTATTCCATTGAGTTGTAATGAGGTTCAAGTAAAATCAGATATTTAAAATGTTTTTCAGTTTTTAAAGTCTTCTATGTTTTTTTTCTTTCTTTGTACCCCTAAAGATTAATATAGTACTTGGCACATGGTAATTGCACCCAAAGTCATCTCCAGTCATTCTAATTTATATTTGGCTACTGAGCCCAGATGGCTCTAGAAGGTAAAGTGAGACAAATGATCTTGCACAGCCTTCCCTCACTTAAATCCAATTGTTTTGCATGTCATGTCATCACCTCCCTGATGTCATGGTCCTCTTCTTTGAGAATGAAAGACAAACAACAACAATTGTTTAATGAATACTTGTTGAATTATTTAGAGCTAGGAGAAATTTCAGAAGTTTTCGGGTCCACTGTTTTCAAACACCCCCAGGCCAAATGCAAAAATCCTGAGTCTGGTGCTAAACAGATTAAAATATAGTTAGGAAATGTGTAACAAAAGAAATCAAACATAATATAACAATGTTAATTTGTTATTTTTAGTTAATATGCAGACTACAAATATCCACTTCTAGTTCAATTTGATACAACTAATCTATTTCAACACTCTCAATTTATAGGAAACTAAAACTGAAAGAAATAAAATTGAGTTGTCCAAAATCATATAGATAATAAAAGGAAGAACTGGAATTCAAAATCCAGTTTAAATTTATTAGAGCTTAAAATAGAGCACTAAGACTTTTGGGATAACCTGTGGAAATAAGAGTTATTTATTATTGTTGGTTTTATATAAAATGACAGCTTTAATTTATTATCCCAAGAAGTTATCATAAGAAGAAAGATGTTATGAGCCAGGATTCATGGCTCTTTTAACCATAACCTCCAGGCTGAGTGGGAGAAGTTCTTCACACCATTGAGAACTTCAAAAAACAATAGTTAATTGTAACATGTTTTTCTTTCTCTACAATCTAAGGATTGAAACTCCCTGGCTATACACACTCTCCTTCAGCAACTAATTAGAAATTAGCTTAGAAGTTACCTAATCTTGGAGTTTCATTAACTTGACCAAGGCCATAAAGGAATTATTTAGCTGAATAATATTTGAATCCAGATCCTCTGACTCCAAACACAATGTTCTTCCCATTATATCCAATGATTAACATTTCCTTTCAGTAAAACTTTTAAGACTCTATAAGCATAGCCTATGATATCATCCAAATCTCCACTGTATCATCCCAAACTTATGAGATGACTGGCTCCTGCTGCCCATTCCCTGCAGGGGAGGCTCCAGCTCTGTCTTGACTCCACTAGTTCTGTAGTGATAGTATCATTATTTTCTGACTTTGTTTCATCTGGCACATAGTAATTGCATCCAGAGCCATCCATGGAAGCATATAATAGTTATATGTTGCCTTTAGCTTACATTTTATTATATTGTGGCTCTTAACATTTTAAATTTAAAGATGCTTAACTCTGACCAATTACATGTTACTATATTATCATCTATTTAGTCATCTCAGTCAGCAGTGCCCTTGTGAGACTATTATGAAAAATTTTAACCCTCAGTTTAGTATTGAGAATATGTCACTCAATAACAAATACTAGATTAATAATAAAGAAATATGGAAACCAGGGATTATATAAGGAAAAATTAAAATTCAAGTACCAAAACTTTTCATCCTTCATACCTTTTTCAAAGATTTTCTATTTGATGAAATTAAAATTCATAAGGAAAAAAAATGGTTCTTTGCACTATGTAACTATAATCACATTTATATTGGAAGAACATTTATAATAGGATACACTTTTTACAATATAGAAATAAATAAGTAAATTTCAAATGTATCTCAAAATACTCTGAATAACTTCTATTTATTAAAAACAAAAACAGTTATTGAAGAAGCAGCTTAAAATTTAACCTGACAAGATACATTTTGGTATCATAAATGCTGTTGTATTTTATTCTTATTTTTATATGGAAATAATTATCAGGACATATGAATAATATTTCACTCAAAGCACTTCAGAAAGACACATCATAGCAATCCCGTAGATCAGGAAAGAGGATTTAGAACCATTCTAATTCTGATAGGATTTATATATTCCAACAAATAGACAACCATATCTCCTTTTTGCCACAGGAGGGAGCCATAGCACCACGAGGGCAGAGATCACCATTTTTTTTTTTTTGTAAATAACAACAAAATTATTGCTCTTGTAAGTAAAACAATTTACTCATATACTTTAAATACAGAAGAAATAGTAAATTGCTCAAAACAATCTTTGTAAATCCAATGTTAGTAGTCACAGTCTATATGTGTATGTGTTCATAAATAATACATAAATGCATTAATTTCTGGATTTCGAGATTATTTTCTTTTCTAGAATCTAATACCACAAGAATTGGTACTAGAAGATATATGTAAACTTCTACTTAAATGTATGTAGACTGAATATCATAAATATGGATAAAGTTATTAGTGTGTTTGCACTTTTATTTAATGAGATTAATTATGTGGAACACATTGGATTAATTTCAACATGGGGTAAAATGTAACTCATCTCAATCCCCCAATTTGTGTCATTGAGCACAAATAAATATTCCCCAGGGGAGAAGAGTCTGCTGAGGCATGGACAATCCAGTAATGAGGAATAAGCATTTTAATGACACGAACTCTTCTCATTAACCTTTTGGCCAGATTAATATCTAGATGCATTCCTTTTTTTCAACTCCCCAAAAAGCCCTTAAGAAATTGTACCAAATTAGAGTTTCAACCCTATTCTGAAGACATTAAGCTTATTTAATGGTGTAATTATCCAATACATTTCTGAAGGAAGGATAAAGTCCTATTAAGGTTTCTGAGATATTAATTAAACTTAGAGAACTCACTTTTATAGAGCAAATCCACAAAGCTGGTAAACTACCCTAAAATCTCAAGTTCAACTATTAGTAGAGCAAAGAAAATGAAATCCAGATTCCAATCACTTTCTTGGACTTTGAATTATCTAAAGCTTCTCCTTATCTAATTGGTGTCTTTCTATTGCCTTCAATCTCCCTTGATTAAATCCCTAAAACTTCCTCTACTTTGACTGTATTTCCCCTCAATCTCAAAAAGGCAAAAAAAAAAAAAAAAAAAAAAAAAAGTGGAGGAAAGAAAAAATGGTACTACACCAAGGACCTGATTTAAATATTGTGATTTCTGTTATGATTCATTATCCCAACAACTATTGAGAGCTTCATCATCCCAACAATTATCTACAATTTACCTATCAATATGCCTAAAATTCCCACTGGGGAATATAATTCCTTGCCCTTCTTAAGAGGTGTATGGTCATAACTTGTTTCATGGTATCTACGATCTAGTTCCTCTCTCCCACTTTACAATATTACAAATAGTTTAAAATAAATATTTTTATTCCAATGTATCAACTAGGAGAATGATTCTATAGGCATGAGGAGTGTGAAAAGGACAAAAGAGCATTTTTTTTATTTGTATTAAATAATTTAATATAACAAGTTCAAGATGTGCATTAGATAAGTATGGAAAAAATCTGGGAAATAAACTCAATATAAGTTAATAGAGATATATGAGAGACAAAAAAGCTATTGTGATCATGAATTGTCTATTAGAGTCATGATTTCCAGAATGTGGTCAAACTATATTAAGTATTATCTTCAAATCTGAACATTAAATTTTAGAAAAATATTTATTGATAAACTGTATGCATTAAGAGGAGGACAAACAGGAGGGGAAAGATCTTGAATTCACTAATCAACCATCAATCCACAAGCATTGATTAAGGAACTAGTTAAACACTCACTGTTTGTCAAGCATTAGTCTATCTAAATACTAAGTATCATATCTAAATAAGGTAAAAATATAGTAACTACCTGTAAGGATTTTACATTCTAAAGGAGGAGACAACATGCAAATCATCGTACTATATATTCAAGAGATTATATATGCAATATAAATGGAAGGTAATATTAGAAGGAAGCCACTAACAGGTAGGGGGATTAGAAAAGTTTCTCTTCTGAAGGTAGGTTTTGAGATGAGTCTTGAATGAGGTTAGAGTAACTAGAAGATGAAGATAAAGAATATATTCCTATTATAGGAGACATCCACAGGGAAAGTACAGAGAGAAAATATGGAGTGTTATGTGTGAGGAAGAGCAAGTATGTCATTAGAATCAGATGGCAGAATTTGTGGAGGATAATGCAATATATTAAGTATGGAAAAGAAAAAAGGCAGATTATAAAGGGCTTTGGTGTACATGCTTAACATAGAGCTTTATATTTAATTCTGGAAGTAATAGGTATCTCACTGGAGTATATTAAAAGGGGGTGGGGTGTGAAATGATCTGTCTTGTGCTTTAGGAAAGTCACTTTGGTAGTTCAGCGGAAGATGAATTGAGGTGCAGAAGAACCAAAAAGAGGCTAATGAAATATTTCAAGTGGGAGAGGACAAAGACCTGAACTTTAGTGGTAACTATGTGAGAGAAGGGTGTGTGTGTGTGTGTGTGTGTGTGTGTGTGTATAAAATATATTTATCTTTGTCTATATGGGTGTATATACACACATAGACATATATTATATAATACACAGAGATGAAGGAGAAGGAAGAGAAAATATTGAATAGTTTTTCCCCCTAGAATGAGAAGTTATAGAAGATTAAAAATAGTGAAGTGGAAACAACAAAGTTTTAAATCCTATTTGACTCTGTAATACCTGTGTGACATAAGGAAAATCACTTTACCTCTGCAGATCTCAGTTTCAGCATCTGGAAAACCAAGATGCTGGGCTAGATGATCTGAAAGCCCCTCCCTACTCTATATCTATGCTCTTATTAAAAACCTTCGTTTTACAAGTGCATAAATTGATGATCAAAAAATGAATTGATCTGTTCAAGACTAGCATCTAAGTCAAATAAAATGACTTTGAAAATTTTATGATTGCTTTTCAGTCATGTCTGATTCTTCATGACCCCATCTGGGATTTTTTGGGCAAGATACTGGAGAGATTTGCCATCTGTTTCTTCAGTTCATTTTACAGATGAAAAAACTGAGGCAAGCAGAGTTAAGTTATTTGGCCAGGGTCTCACAACTACTAAGTATCTTGAGGACAGATTTGAACTTACGTATTCCTGATTCCAAGTCTGGTGTTCTGTCTATTTAGCTGCCCCATGGAAATTCTAAACAACTGACAAACTCCTCCAACCTCAGTCCTAAAATTATTGTATTTATATGGCTGTATTGATTTCAATGAGATATAGTTTATATCATTGTAGAGAAAAATTAAATCATATGGGGATGATGATTACTGAGTGATAAAATTCTACAAACCTCTATATAACTTTTTTTAAAGTGTCCCTCTTTCAAATAAAGCTTTTACTTTTCTGAAGGATGCCAAAAACATATTCTTTAAGGATTCCCATAAGAATCTTCCCTTTGACAATTTGGCAGCTATCCAAACCAATTCACTGCTATGCCAATAATTCATGAGGAAAATGAGATTTTTTTCTTATTATCTTGGGGTGTTTCAGCTGTATGTGAAGATAGGATGAGATCCAAGTTATAAGAGAACAGGAAAAAATCATGTTGCTCATCTCCAGAAACTATCCAGACAATCCACTAGGTGGCAGAAGTATATGGGTATCAGAGCCACTAAGAATGTGTTCCTTGGCAATCTTTTTAAAAATTAATCCCTCTGTTCAAGAGTCTTTTTAAAAAGTCCTATCATCATACTTATGATTTGGGTCATTGTGACATACAATTTCATGGGCAACCCCCATAGCAAATTACCCTAAAATATCTTTAGATAAAAATATATTTTCAATGTGAAAAATGAAGCCAAAAGTTGTACATTTACATCTCTTTTAAATGTTTGCAGGAAAACAAAGGCAAGGATACCAGTAAATACAGAAATTAGGGAGGGTCTAAAATTTGTTCTTTTCATAGCAAAAATCTTCAATATATTTTGAGTTTTAGAACAGTCCAGGCTTCTGTTTTCATTTTACACATTTATTCAAATGTATAGCTATGAATTTCGAATACAGGGTCAATTTAAAAACTATTCCTAGAGCTTTGATGTAATCTTTCAAATGATTTTCAGTGGTATGATAAACTACTGAATCATTGTTTACAATATAAGCAGGCAAAGTCCTTTCTATACTAAAGGGTTCATTCTTGTATTACAGGGAGGTCACTGTGTAAAAAGGTAGCTATTTCTGCTTCATTGTTCCACAAGAAGCACATAATGGAAAAAGGAGATGGACAGATCCTGATGGAAGAAAAAGAGGGAAATGTATAATCTCTAATAGTCTCCATGTAATGACAAGAGATAGAAAGGAAACATCCCAGCACACTGATTGTCTGAATGTCTTGTAAAAGATTTATGGGAAGCCACAGGAAAAGAACCTATGGGATAATTTATACTCTAAATCACTGGAAGAAGTGTTCACATTGGTGAGATTATACATTCTCCAAAGCTTTTCAATACATTTCATAAGAGTAAATGTACACAATACCTACTTAGGCAATCAATTACCATAAATCAGGATTAGAACTCAGAGCTCCATTCAAATGTGGGCAAATATCTGGATGCAGGAGCTATATTTCCCAGCACCATATCCAAGTTCAGAAGTATAGTGTACCTCAGTGATATTGGCGTTCATCCATCAGAGCATACAATTTATGAACTCCATCTTGGCATATATTCAGATGAAAATGTTATCTCAGCCATACCTCACTACCGATTTATGCTTATTATTTCTTAAGATCAATACTATATTAAAACAGAGAAAAGAAGATGGAGCAAGTGAGTAGAACAAAGCAAAGCTTAAGGCAAGAGTATATAAAGAATGGCAATGACTTTCCTTTCTTCTAAATCCTTCTAAGATCACTTTTATAGGAAGTAAAAATCTTGCTCAGCTTTGGCCACAAGCACCAGGAAAGTATCTCAATAGCTTAGAAAGCAGCTGGAAGTTAAAATCTATGTGGTTTGCTAAGTGTATAGTGAAAAGTGATTGTAATGTAGATTTTAATCTAGATCCTATGATTTTTGTGCTAGTGTTCTTTCTAATATAGCAAGCGGCCTCTGAAACAGAAACAGTACCAATCATATTTCACACTAATTTCCAATACTCTTTTATTCATAATTTATTATAGTACCTACTTATCAGGGTTGTTGAGAGGATCAAATGAGATGTTGTAAAGTGTTCAGTACAATGGCTAGCACATGGGAAGAGTTGTATGTTAGTTATTATTACTCTTTGGTATTATTATTTAGACTACAAGCACCTTGAGGGCAGGTCAGCTTTATTTTTGTCTTCATATCCCTAGCAAACAAGAATAAGTGTCTATATAATGGAATCATGTTTATTGGCACTGAAACTGAACATTACAGATGTTATAGCTACTCAACACTTGGAGCATCTATTGTGCTCACTTGTTTTTCAATTAAGAAAAATATTTACTCATGGTCATCTCAGAAATAATGAGTGCCATTTGGGTTTAAGAGGACTTAAAACAAGACAGAAATAGAGTAGAAACAGTATAGAAATAGACCTACTTGAAAGACATAGGAGACTTAAAAAAAAGAAGAGGAATTGTACAAAGTCATCATTAAAGCTGTCATGCTTTTATGAATGTGATCAATTAAAGATCACTTTCATGGAGACAGAGGTAGTCTTTGTAACTATAACACAAAAAGTTGAACTTAGAATTCTAATCAACACTCAGGAACATAATAATGATACTTTATCCTAATGACCCTGAATATACAAATATAAAGCTGCAGGGAAAACTGAGAATTTGCCATTAGACTCCAATGAGAAAATCTAAATAATACATTTTTCTAACTTCAAAGTTCTATATAAGTTTTAAGTAATGTTTTTATCAACAGTAATTACTTGTGCCTTGTGAGTGACAATGTCCAGGCTTGGAGAGATAACATCCTTATTACTGGATTTGCAACCACTAGGAACTGATAAAGGAATCTGAAGAAGCTAATAGTTTGAAAATGAGATTGGGACTTCCAAAAGGTCCATGATTCTCATTCTAAAACCACTACTACAAAACACTAAAAATTGATACTTTGCTCATCAATTTGGGAATATCAGAATAAGCTGTGTTAAGACTGTAATAGAATATTATTGTACAATAAGAATGATGAATCTGAAATGATAAGCTTTCAGAAAAACATGGAAAGACTTATATGAAGTGATGCAAAGTGAAGTAAGCAGAACCAAGAAAAACCATTGTATACAGTATGGGTAACTATATGTGT